>NW_015091224.1:12350-16282 GCF_001431845.1 Calidris pugnax
CGCGGCGCCCTGGAAGGATGAGAGACAAGGTCAGGGTCGGAGCAGGGAAAGGGACACCCCCCATCCCCGAGGAGACCCCCCCTCACCCCCCCAAAGTCTCCCGGCCCCTCACCTTCTTGCGCACGTAGAGGAAGAGCCCCAGCGCCAGGAAGATGAGCCCCAGCACGAAGCCCCCCACCCCCGTCAGCATCTTGCTCCTGGCGCCGTCCGACTGCAGCTCTGCGGGGATGAGAAGGGGGGGTCAGGCCTGGGGGGCTCCAGCCCCCTCCCCACCCACACCAGGGGGTCGCACCCCCCTCCCCGCTCAGGGTGACACCCCCAGCCTTACCCCAGTGCAGGGTGACGGGGTGCTGCAGGCTGACGTGCTCCACGTGGCAGGTGTAGGTGTCCCCGCGCTGCGGGGTGGTTTCCAGCATCACCAGCACCTGGTAGGTCCAGTCCCCGTTCTGCATCACCTCCGTGGACACCACGTGCTCCGTCTCCTCCTGCCCGTTCCTCAGCCACTTCACCTCGATCTCCGAGGGGTAAAAACCCGTCACGGCGCAAACCAGCCTGTCGGTCTGGGGCAGGGAGCCCGACTGCATCGGGTAGATTTCCAACTGGGGCTGAACTGGGGGAGAGATAGAGCGGGTTGGGGAGGGTCTTGGGGAGCACAAGGGCCACCCAGCCCAGCACAGGAGCCTTCTAGCCCAGACTCTGTCCTGGATCTCTCTCTGCTCCCCACACAGGACATGCCCAACGGGCTGTTGCAAGGGACTCCCATCCCCACGGATGGGCACAGGGGCTGCCCGGGGCTTGTGCCCGTTCCCCAGGGAAATGTTCTGCCACGCGCTCACCTCTCCTCTCCACGATGAAAGGCGTCCACTCCCGGTAGTTGTGCCGACAGACTGTGTCCACCTCGGTCCGTGCCCTCTCCAGGACGTCCGGCTGGCTGTTCCAGTCCTTGGCACTGCTATCGCCCAGGGGGGTGTCAGCCACAAAGTGCCCCACATCGCTGTCGAAGTGCACGTACTGCTCCCGGTTGTAGATGACTCTCGTCACAAGCTTCACCCGCTCGGTGCCGTTGGTGAAGGAACAGTCAGCCTTAAACTGGAGCTCAAAATACCCTGCCCGTGCAGACACGGGGAGGTCAGGGTCCTGCCGTGACTCCCCATCCCCGAGGGAGCTGGGAGGATGCTGTGGCCCCCCCTCTGCATCATCCCGCTCCCCTTTTCCACCCATCTCCTCCCTCCCCAGCCTCCTCCCGCACCCAGTTCCACCCAAAGGGGTCTCCATCCCCCTCCCACACCCAGCACCTCCCAGGGCACGTGTGGGACCCCTCCTCACCCACCCCACGGCTCTGAGCTCACCTGAGGTCTCCTCGCCACCAGCCCCATGGGCTCCCAGCACCACCAGTGCCACCAGCACGGCCCCAGCTCCCAGCACACGAACGCTCTCCATCGCTGCTCACAGCAGAGCCTGCAAAGGTGCAAGGATCCCTGAGCGAGCCCGACTCTGCCAGTTCGGGGTATCACCCGCTCCTGCCCAGTGCCGGGACTGGGAGTCCCAGTGAGGACCAGTGAGGAGCGGGGCTGGGCAGCATCACCTGTCACCAGGCAGAGCTGGGACCTGCAGGGCACCCTCTGACGTTTCTCCCCCAGCTCCAGCCTGGTCCCCTTGCAGCCCGGGGCAGGGAGCAGGGTCGGGCCCATGCCCGCAGGGATGGGAGAGCCAAGCCCAGGGCTCCCAGGGACTGCACCCCAGGGAGACTCCTTGATGGGGCGCCCCGCAACCGCGTCCTGGTGGTGGGACCCCGTCCTGGATTCCCTCCCTCCCTCTGCTCCGCAGGGTGCCTGGTGCTGCTGCTCTGCCTGGGAACAGACGAGTCAGCGCCAGGGCTCCCTCCGAGAGGCTGAGTATTTCAGGGGGGGCCCTGTCACCCGGGAATGGGGGCCCTGGCTGAGAGAGACATCCTCCCCTCGCCCGCTCCTGCTCTCGCTGCCCGGTGCCAGGAGAGGCGATGGCCGGAGGATGGGGCGTCCCGTTGGCGCTGCTGGCTGTGCTGACCCTACAGCGCGCGGGGGCCCTCAGAGGTGTGTGGGGGCACCAGGGCCATGGGGTGGGGGTTCTGGGGTGCCCTGGAGCCATGGGGTGAAGGGTGTGGGGACAGAGGTGGGTCTGAGGTGACCAGGGGCTATGGGGTGGGGGGTCTGGGGACAGGATCAGGCTCTGCTCTGGCTGTGGGTAACCCTGGCACAGCCCAGCAGGGCAGGCTGGAGGAACGGGGAGACCCCTCCCTGGGTCTCCCTTCCACCCACCCCCCAAAGTGCCCTGGATCAGTGGGTCCAGGCCCTGCAGCGCCCAGTGACTAGAGATGGTCACCAGCACTGGGCGCCTGGCACCTCCCACCCCACCCCCAGCAGGGCAGGGTCCCACAGCCTGGCGAGACCATCACTGTCCACAGTTTCAGGGTGAACAACCCCCCTGGAGAGGACGCTGCTGGAGGTGGGGCCAAGAGGGGGGCCAAGGGCTTCCTTCCACAGGGCCTCCATGTCTCCCACGAGCCTGTGGTGTTGGGGAGGGGCTCAAGGTGGGCTCTTGTCCCCAGTGGAGCCTCGCTGACTCCATGTGGTGTCCCTGGTGGGAGCTCCAGAGGGTGAGGAGAACGTGGCCATGGGCCATGCCATCCCTAATGCCCCTCTCTGGGCAGTGAGGAACACGATCCACCAGTTTGAGTTCCAGCAGCGGATCGAGGCACCGCAGCAGGAGAATGGGGAATACCAGCAGTCCTTCAACGCTGATGAGGTCTTCCACGTGGACCTGCAGAAGCAGGAGACCATCTGGCGCCTGCCCGAGTTCGGGAGCTTTACCGCCTTCGAGGCCCAGGGAGCGCTGCAGAACGCGGCCACGGCCAAACACAACCTGGAGCTCATGATAGAAAGGTCCAACCGCTCGCAGGCCACCATCGGTAACAACCCGGCCCCTTCGCCCCTGGGGACCCCGATGGGGCCATCTCTCCCGCAGCCTGTGGCAGTTGGGTGCCCAGTGCCCTGCGCCCCTGGAGGACGTGGGGCCTGGGCATGGCCCTGAGCTGGGGTGTGGGGTCTCCCTGGGGGGGCAGGGAGGAACCAGGAGGCTGTTTCCAACTAGCCCCGGGCACCACGAGGCCAACTCTAGGGCTGTAGGGCAGCACTAACTCCTCCCTCCTCCCCGCTGTCCCCAGTGCCACCCGAGGTGACGGTGTTCCCCAAACGCCGAGTGGAGCTGGGGGACCCCAACGTCCTGATCTGCTACGTGGACAAGTTCTGGCCCTCCGTGATCTCCATCTCATGGCTGAGGAACGGGCAGGAGGTGACGGACGGCGTCCTCGAGACCGTTTTCTACCCACGGGAGGACCACAGCTTCCGCAAGTTCTCCTACCTGCCCTTCATCCCCACCCGCGGGGACTACTACGACTGCCGCGTGGAGCACTGGGGGCTGCCCACCCCCCTCCTGAAGCACTGGGGTGAGGAGAGGGGCCGGGCCGGGGTCCCCTCCCCTTGCAGGCAGCGAGGGGGGCTCAGCGCCCCCTCCTCACCCACCCTCCCCCCTCCGCAGAGCCCCAGCTGCCCCTCCCCGCCTCCGAGAGCACCGAGACCCTGGTCTGCGCCCTGGGCCTGGCCGTGGGCATCGTGGGCATCATGGTGGGCACCATCCTCATCATCAAGGCCATGAAGATGAACGGCGCCCGCAACCAGCGCGACACCTTGTGAGGGGGCAGAGCCCGGGGGGCCCTCCCAGCCCTGCGCCCCCCGCCCTCTCCTCCCAGCTCTGTGCCCCACCACCCTCCAGCTCCGTCCCCACGGCCGAGCCTCACATCCCACCTGCCAGCTCCACGCCCCACCACGACCCCTGCACCCCACGCCGTGCCCCACCGCCCAGCCCTGCACCCCACAGCCCTGCCCTGCACCCCA
>NW_015091224.1:19037-20017 GCF_001431845.1 Calidris pugnax
CCTGGAGATCGCTATGGAAAGGTCCAACCGCTCACTGGGCACCATCGGTAACAACCCGGCCCCTTTGCCCCTGGGGACCCTGACAGGGCTGTCGCTCCCGCAGCCTGTGGCCCAGCTGGCAGTGGGGTGCCCAGCACCCTGCGCCCCTGGAACACTTGGGACCTGGGCATGGCCCCAAGCCAGGGTGTGGGGTCTCCCTGGGGGGCAGAGAGGAATTATGGGGGCCATTTCTAACCAGCCCCAGGAGCTGTGGGGCCTGGCTGAGCCAGGGCTGTAGGGCAGCACTAACTCCTCCCTCCTCCCCGCTGTCCCCAGTGTCACCCGAGGTGACGGTGTTCCCCAAACGCCGAGTGGAGTTGGAGGACCCCAACGTCCTGATCTGCTACGTGGACAAGTTCTGGCCCTCCGTGATCTCCATCTCGTGGCTGAGGAACGGGCAGGAGGTGACGGACGGCGTCCTCGAGACCGTTTTTTACCCACGGGAGGACCCCAGCTTCCGCAAGTTCTCCTACCTGCCCTTCATCCCCCCCCGCGGGGACTACTACGACTGCCGCGTGGAGCACTGGGGGCTGCCCACCCCCCTCCTGAAGCACTGGGGTGAGGAGAGGGGCCGGGCCGGGGTCCCCTCCCCTTGCAGGCAGCGAGGGGGGCTCAGCGCCCCCTCCTCACCCACCCTCCCCCCTCCGCAGAGCCCCAGCTGCCCCTCCCCGCCTCCGAGAGCACCGAGACCCTGGTCTGCGCCCTGGGCCTGGCCGTGGGAATCGTGGGCATCATCGTGGGCACCATCCTCATCATCAAGGCCATGAAGATGAACAGCACTCGCAACCAGCGGGACACCTTGTGAGGGGGCAGAGCCCGGGTGGGCCCTGCCTCCCCAAAGCCAGACCCTCTGCACCCTCAGCCAGCCCTCGCCTCACCCTGGTGGGATCTGATCACCCCAGTGCCCCATATCCCTGCCCCACCTCCTCGGGACGCCCTTC
>NW_015091224.1:20720-23056 GCF_001431845.1 Calidris pugnax
GGGGGGCAGAGGACAGCTGGCGATGGCGGAGCAGATGTGCAGGGGCAGGAGTTGGTTCAGGAGCCCTGTGGGGAGAGAAGAGGGGGGTGAGCACCGGGGTGGGGGACGGCGTGTCCCCAGGGCTCTGCCCCGCTGCTACCGGGGGACACGGTGTCCCTGGGAGCAGGGGGGGACCAGCCCACACTGGGGGCAGGGAACCAGGTTTTGGGGAGATGGAAGGACAGACGTTACCTGCAGCCTGGGGAACGCGGCGCCCTGGAAGGATGAGAGACAAGGTCAGGGTCGGAGCAGGGAAAGGGACACCCCCCATCCCCGAGGAGACCCCCCCTCACCCCCCCAAAGTCTCCCGGCCCCTCACCTTCTTGCGTACGTAGAGGAAGAGCCCCAGCGCCAGGAAGATGAACCCCAGCACGAAGCCCCCCACCCCCGTCAGCATCTTGCTCCTGGCGCCGTCCGACTGCAGCTCTGCGGGGATGAGAAGGGGGGGTCAGGCCTGGGGGGCTCCAGCCCCCTCCCCACCCGAATCAGGGGGTCGCACCCCCCTCCCCGCTCAGGGTGACACCCCCAGCCTTACCCCAGTGCAGGGTGACGGGGTGCTGCAGGCTGACGTGCTCCACGTGGCAGGTGTAGGTGTCCCCGCGCTGCGGGGTGGTTTCCAGCATCACCAGCACCTGGTAGGTCCAGTCCCCGTTCTGCATCACCTCCGTGGACACCACGTGCTCCGTCTCCTCCTGCCCGTTCCTCAACCACTTCACCTCGATCTCTGCCGGGTAGAAATCCATCACGGCGCAAACCAGCCTGTTGGTCTGGGGCAGGGAGCCCGACTGCTCCGGGTAGATTTCCACCTCGGGCTGATCTGGGGGAGAGAAAGAGTGGGCTGGGGAGGGTCTTGGGGAGCACCCCATGCAGGACGTCCCCAGGGGGACTGTTGCAAGGGACTCACATCCCCATGGATGGGTGCAGGGACTGCCCGGGCCTTGGCTTGTGCCCATCCCCTGGAGAAATGTTCTGCCACACGCTCACCTCTCCTCTCCACTGCGAGATGTTTATCAATCTGGTAGTTGTACCGGCAGAACGTGTCCACCTCACCCCGTTTTTGCTCCAGGAGGTCCGGCTGGCTGTTCCAGTAGTCGGCATCAGGCTTCCCCAGGGGGGTGTCAGCCACATAGTGCCCCACATCGCTGTCGAAGTGCAGCCACTGCTCCCGGTTGTGGATGTACGTCTCCACAAACCTCACCTGCTCGGTGCCGTTGAGGTAATAACATTCAGAGTAAGACAGCTCCTGGAAAAACCCTGTTTGTGCAGGGACAGGTCAGGCTTCCTGGCTGCCCCTCCCCAGGTGCCCTCAGCACCCCAGGGAGGGCAGGGAAGGGGGGGAAGCACCCTGCACCCCCCTCCCCATCAACACTCTCCTCTCAGCCTCCCCCACAGCCACAGGGGCTGCGATCGGGCAGGGGGGTGTGAGTCTGACACTGTGAGGACTCAGTTTCTCAGCCTGGGGACGGGGGAGAGGCAGAGGGGACCCGAGGGGTGTTGTGGGGAGGGGACACTGTCACC
Source organism: Calidris pugnax (assembly GCF_001431845.1). Taxonomy (NCBI): domain Eukaryota; kingdom Metazoa; phylum Chordata; class Aves; order Charadriiformes; family Scolopacidae; genus Calidris; species Calidris pugnax. The sequence continues at coordinate 22,278 of NW_015091224.1, forward strand.
CAGAGGTGGGGGGCAGGAGGGGACATGAGAAGGGTGACTGCAGGGACAGAGCACAAGGGAAGGGAGGACGCAGGAGGGAGCCAGGGCAGAATGGAGCCAGGAGGCTGTCCCTTGGGGTCGCCAAGGGGGAAGGGGCATCTCTGCTATTCCCAATTTGGGAACTGGTCTCACCTGGAGCCCACTGCACCCTGGTCCTGCAGAGGACAGATAACTGGACAAGGGAGCTGTTGGGACAGCCCTCAGCCACCTGTAGGGTGGTCCCGGGGGCAGCAGGGTGCTGTCCTCACCATAACCACCCCCAGCACCTCCCAGGGCACGTGTGGGACCCCTCCCCACCCACACCCTCCCACCCCATGGCTCTAAGCTCACCTGAGGCCTCCTCGCCACCAGCCCCATGGGCTCCCAGCACCACCAGTGCCACCAGCACGGCCCCAGCTCCCAGCACACGAACGCTCTCCATCACTGCTCACAGCAGAGACTACAAATGTGCGGGGACCCCCGAGCGAGCCCGACTCTGCCAGTTCGGGGTATCACCCGCTCCTGCCCAGTGCCGGGACTGGGAGTCCCAGTGAGGACCAGTGAGGAGCGGGGCTGGGCAGCATCACCTGTCACCAGGCAGAGCTGGGACCTGCAGGGCTCCCTCTGACACTTGTCCCACGCTGGAGCAGTGGTCCTGGGGAGGAGGCTGCAGGCCTCAGACAGCACTGGGGCTCCCCGGCCTCAGGGACCCCCACCTCCCCCCTCCCCACAGCCCTCCCCCGGGCTCTGCGCGCCCCCAG
>NW_015091224.1:23066-44158 GCF_001431845.1 Calidris pugnax
CTCTGCGCGCCCCCAGTTCAACAGTTACCCCCGTGGGACCCTGTGCGGGCGTCCCTCGTCTATCTGCTCTGCGGGGTGCCCTGTGCTGCTGCTCTGCCTGGGAACAGATGAGTCAGCACCAAGACTCCTTCCTATTGGTTGAGCTCAAGGGGGGGACTCTGTGCCCCGAGAACGGGCCCCCCAACACTCAGCTCCTTGACCCAGGAGCAACACCCTCACCCGGTTCCACTCTCGCTGCCCGGTGCCAGGAGAGGCGATGGCCGGAGGATGGAGTGTCCTGCTGGCGCTGCTGGCTGTGCTGACCCTGCAGGGCGCGGGGGCTGTCAAAGGTGGGTGAGGGCACTGGGGATGTGGGGTGGGGGTATGCAGTGCCTTGGACCCATGGGTTGGGGGATGTGGGGGCAGAGGTGGGTCTGGGGTGCCCTGGACACACAGGGTGGGTGTGTGGGTATGGGGCAGGTCTGGGGCAGGGCTGGGGCAGTGCCTGGGCCACAGGGCACTCCGTCCCTCCATCTGCAAGTATCTCTGGGTCGAGATGGGCCCCAGCTGGAGGGGCAGAGCAGGCTGAGGAGGAGGGGGGCTGGAACACTATTTCACTGCCCTCTCCAAGCCCAGGTCTCCTGCACTCCAGCCCCACAGTGACCCAGCACTGTGGTTTAGGTCCCTGTAGCACCCACTGCTTCTGGGAGTCCCTCTGCAGTGGACCTGCCCCATGGCCTGGCCCTAGTGGGACTATTGTATGGGGCAGGACCGAAGTCCCTGGGGCCTGGGACCACCACCCCACCCTGCATCATGTCTTGGGACAGGCCCCTGTGGTCCCCACGGCCTGTCACTGGCCACGGCCTCAGGTAGTGAGGAAGGGAAACCTCCTGATGGTGTGAAGGTGCTGGAGTTGGGGGCTGGGGGCAGAGCGGGTCTCCGAGTGCTCCTTTCCTGGAGGGGGGGGCCAGCCTCTGCCCAGCCCTGTGGGACCCCTGAGGGAAGGGAGAGGCTCAGGGTGGGCTCCCATCGGGCCTCCCCACACCCATGCACTGTCCCCATGGGAGCCCATGGGGAGATGGGGTGAGCGCCGTGTCGGTGGGAAGGGCACTGACCCTAACGCCTGTCCCTTCCCAGTGGGGCACGTGATGATCCAGACCGACATGTACCAGCGGGATGAGAGGCTGCAGCAGGAGGGCGGCGAGTTCATGCACGATTTTGATGGGGACGAAATCTTCCACGTGGACCTGCAGAAGCAGGAGAATTTGATTTCGATGGGGATGAGACGTTACACGTGGACCTGCAGAAGCAGGAGAATGTCTGGCGTCTGCCTGAGTTCAGGAACTTCTTCACCTTTGAGGTGCAGGGAGCGCTGCAGAACATGGCTGTAATGAAACACAACCTGGAGATCGATATGGAAAGGTCCAACCGCTCACTGGGCACCATCGGTAACAACCCGGCCCCTTTGCCCCTGGGGACCCTGACAGGGCTGTCGCTCCCGCAGCCTGTGGCCCAGCTGGCAGTGGGGTGCCCAGCACCCTGCGCCCCTGGAACACTTGGGACCTGGGCATGGCCCCAAGCCAGGGTGTGGGGTCTCCCTGGGGGGCAGAGAGGAATTATGGGGGCCATTTCTAACCAGCCCCAGGAGCTGTGGGGCCTGGCTGAGCCAGGGCTGTAGGGCAGCACTAACTCCTCCCTCCTCCCCGCTGTCCCCAGTGCCACCCGAGGTGACGGTGTTCCCCAAACGCCGAGTGGAGCTGGGGGACCCCAACGTCCTGATCTGCTACGTGGACAAGTTCTGGCCCTCCGTGATCTCCATCTCGTGGCTGAAGAACGGGCAGGAGGTGACGGATGGCGTCCTCGAGACCATTTTCTACCGAGGGCCAGAATTCACCTTCCGCAAGTTCTCCTACCTGCCCTTCATCCCCACCCGCGGGGACTACTACGACTGCCGCGTGGAGCACCAGGGGCTGTCCACCCCCCTCCTGAAGCACTGGGGTGAGGAGCGGGGCCGGGCCGGGGTCCCCTCCCCTTGCAGGCAGCGAGGGGGGCTCAGCGCCCCCTCCTCACCCACCCTCCCCCCTCCGCAGAGCCCCAGCTGCCCCTCCCCGCCTCCGAGAGCACCGAGACCCTGGTCTGCGCCCTGGGCCTGGCCGTGGGCATCGTGGGCATCATCGTGGGCACCATCCTCATCATCAAGGCCATGAAGATGAACAGCACTCGCAACCAGCGGGACACCTTGTGAGGGGGCAGAGCCCGGGTGGGCCCTGCCTCCCCAAAGCCAGACCCTCTGCACCCTCAGCCAGCCCTCGCCTCACCCTGGTGGGATCTGATCACCCCAGTGCCCCATATCCCTGCCCCACCTCCTCAGCACTCCCTTCTCCCATGTGCATCAAACTCCAACGTGCTGGAGACAGCTCCAGAGCCAGACCTGGTGGGGGTCTGTCTCCACAGGGGGGCAATTCCTGCACAGACCTGGGGCCTGCACTGGTCCCAGCACCCACCTCACACCACGCCATGCTGGGGCTGCCCTTGGCCCCACAGCCATCTCCTACCAGGGACATGGCACCTCCTCCCAGCCCAGATGTGGGGTCTGCCCCGCAGACCCCTGAAGGGAGGGGAGGAGGGGTGCCCTGCCCCACAGTTCCCCCTCAGCACACAGTCCTGCACCCTTTGCTCCTGCTCTGCTGCTTTCTCACCACAATAAAATGGGCTGGGGTTGATCCTGCCGTGCGACCCTCAGCGTGATTCTTTTCTCTAGACCGTGCTGGGGGGTGGTGGTGGTGTGTGACTGCAGCTCTGCAAGCCCCCTTGGTGTCTGGGTGATCTATGGGGTGGTGTGGGGCAGGGCCCCAGGGATCTAGCTCTTGGGCAGAGGGACAGGGTAGGGTGACCTCAGATTTGGGTTCTCCCAGCCGATGTAGGTGGGATCTTTGCACCTCTAAAGAACAGTCCCATGGGGGAGGCACCCATTTGTGGCCCCTGGGGGGGCTCACAGAGCCCATCGGCCCATAGCCACCCTGATGGCAAGGCCAGGAAGGGGCTCTGGGAGACCCGGATCCTGCTGTGCCACAGATACCAGCAGCCTCCATGGGGCATGGAACTCCCTGGTCAACGGGGTGTGGGCAGAGCCAACGCCAACCAGGGGACCCTGGACAGGAGAGTCCCCGCTGTGTCCACCAGCACCCAGGGACACCCCCAGGGGTGGCCAGGATCCACAACACCATGTTCACCCCATGGGTGCGAGGGCGCGTGGCTGACCCCCTTGCAAAGCTGGGAGCTGGCCAAGGGGCGACCCAGAGAGAGATGAGACCAGTTCAAGCATCAACCCTCTTCCTGCAGGCACTGTGACCCCTCGTGTGCACACACTTGTGTGTGTACCCTGGTCGGTGGAGGAGAACCATGTGGCTGCACCCAAGAGCCATTAGCTGGGGCAGGAGGGAGCAAAGATGGATCTTGCCCTCAGCCAGACCAGTCCTCCCAACAGTGGCTTTGCCTGGTAACTGGTGACACCGTAGCCCTGCTCTGGAAGTCTCCAGCAAGGCCTGTCCTGGTTCCCCTTTCCCTCCCCCTCACTGCCTGGCTGTGTGGGGTCTGCACACGAGGCTTGTGCACGTGGGGGGGAGGGCAGTGGGGTCTCCGCAGGCTCTATGGGGCTGGGGACCTTTGGTGCTAGAGCTCCAGGTTGTGCCCGTGATGGGGTCTGAGCCCACGGGGCAGGGATGTGCTGAGCCCCATGTGCACGAGCCCCAACGCCCAGGGACTGAGATGGGAACACAAACCAGCAAAACCGCCGTTGCCATGGGGCTGTAGAGGAGAAGCAGCCCCTGAGGAAACCCCCGGACAAGGAGCAAATCCCTCCCAGGAGCAGCGATGGACGAGGCAGCGCAGCAGCTCAGGGCCTGCTTCCCTCCTGGCTGGGGGCGGAAGGGGAAGATGTGGCTGGAACAGAAAGCGGATGACGTGCAGCAGGGGGGATGTGAAACCCGTCTGCCTCGCACATGGGTGGCACGCTGGGGTCGCGTGGGGAGACCAGAGGGGTCCCTCTGAACCCCCCAGTGGGAAGCACCCCCCGTGCAGGGGGTATGGCTGCGGGTGGGTCCAGCGTGGGGTCTGCTAGGAAGCTGAGCTCTCGCTCTGAGGCCTGAATGAAAACTACCTGGAGATGACCAATTCCAGGACAAAAACCGTAAATAGCAGCAACAGCTGAGCCCCTGCCCCTGGCATCACACGGTGGTGATCAGACAGGAGCCACTGTCCCTCCAGGGTAGCTCTGGGGCTGGACCCCACTACGGATACGTCTCCCCGCGACCCACACCCTGAGGGGGCTCAGCCTCGGTGACACGGCGGGAGCAGAGGGGGTCAGCTGCCTCTGGGGATGCGAGGCTTGTCCTCCCCTCTGGCAGAGGCACAACAAGCACCCTCAGCCTCAGGAGGACACTCGTGGTCCTGACATGAGATGCCAGTGGGGAGGGAGGGAGAAAGGGACTCGGTTTGGAAAGCAGACAGGGTCCCACATGGGTTGCAGGCAGCACCAGGGGGGTCCTGGAGGTGTCTGGGGGCTCCCACCTCGGCCACACAGACCCAGAGCCCAGTGGGCACATCCTAAAAGAGCGGTGCCAAAACCAGCCGATGTTTGCAGCCCCAGGGTTTGGTGGGGCTGGAGTCAGCACGGGGGTCCCGGGGGTGCTCCTGGCTGAGCCCCAGCTCCCACCCCCCACCTCCCAGAGGAATCCAGGTGCCCTGACTCAGCAATGCCAGGCCAAGGGCTCGCCTGGCTGGAGCGAGAAGGTCCCGCAGCAGACGCTGGGACGGGGACCTCAGCCACCTGGAGTCTGCCGGAGACTGGTGACGCGGCCCAGTGCTGCCTGCTGACTGGTTGGGCTGGGGTTACTGGAGGGCAGGGAGAGCAGGCAGGGCCCTTTCCCCGAAATGCTGGCGTGCCCCATGGGGGGGCGGACACCGGCTTGGGTGGAAATCCCCTGTCTCTGTGGGTGCGGGAGAGGGGGGTGGAGGGGTCAAGCCAGCAGGACAGAGTTACCTCACCCCAAGGACGCCAAGCCCCGTGGCGTCGGGGTCTGAGGCCAGGATGGGATCGCTGCAGCATCAAGCTGAGCAGCCGCAGCATTGCCTTGGCCACAGGGGTGTCCCCTTTCATTGGGCGGTGGCCCATAGGGACTTGGCTCCCTTGAGACCCACGCCTGCTCCAGCCACCCCCTCCGGCTGTGCCAGAGCTGTCCGAACAGGAGCCTCACAACACTCCCTCACCAGGGAGCCAGTGCTCCCATCCCTTGTGTCGCAGGCACGCAGCCCCCAGGGCTGAGGTGGTCCGCGGTAGGGTCACCCCTCCCACCCCCAGCCCCGTGCCTGGGGTCCCCTTCACCGCCTCGAGAGCGCAGGGGAAGGGGGAAACAGGGGCGAACGGTGCCGGGGGATTCCCAAGAGAAGGTTCCCTCCTCCCCCAGGGCTGCCATGTCACCAGTTACCAGGGGGAAGGGAAGGCCCGAGCCCAGACGGAGAGTGCCCTCGCCCCCTTCCTCCGGAGAGCGGCTTCCCAGCAGGCAGCACTGCCCTGGAATGATCCCCCCTGACCAGGGACGGTGTGACAACGCCAATGCGAGAGACACTGAAACACCCCCAAAAGGCTCAAACACCTCTTTTTACTACCGCCAGGACAGCTACAGGAAGCAGGAGGGTGACCAGCACGTGTGGGTAGGGTGGGCAAGAGAAGAGACATGTCTCCCCCCACCCTTGACCTTGACCTGGGTCTGGGATCCCACCCTGGAGCAAAGCAGGACAAGCAGGACACTGAGGTGGGAGCTGTCCCCACAGACCGGTGCCCAGCAGTGGACTTACCCTACACAGTTGGAAGCACCTTTTGGGTGTCCTGGACCTAGGACCCCCTGACCAAAGCCCACCCTGTCCCACTGACGCCGTGGTGCTGGGAGCAGGAAAGACACACTGGGGAGCAGGGCGAGGTGGCAGCCCTGGCGTGCACCGAGACCGGTTCATGCCCTTTGGACTAGGCAGCACTTTGCTCTAACTGCAAGGGGCATGGAGCAGCTCCAGGCACCTTCTCCCTTCCCGAGCCCTGCCCAGGGTGGTACCATCCCTGCCCAAGGACAGGCCTGAATCTGCGCCAAAGCCGGAGCAATCTCTGGCAAATCACTGTGTGGCGAGCGCCGGCACGGCAAGAGTCAGGAGATTCCGGTAGCTTCATTATCAATCTATCCTTTGTCCCAGCCACCAGCAGAGCTCCCCACGTTTCCCCAACAGTACACGTGGCTCTTGGAAGCTCCCCAAAAACTCCTTTCCACCCAGATCCACAGGAACCAAGGCCATCTCCCCGTCACGCTGCCACCCTCAGGCCCACACACAAGGTTTCGCTCCTCCTCACTTACCTTTTACACGTGTCGGGTCCACTCCTGGGCCAGGACTTTCTGTGGTTCAACATGAAGACTCCCACTTGCCTCGCCGAGCTGCCCATGGAGCCACGCAGAAAGGCAAACGCTCCCTTTTTGCCTGGAGACCGCACCTGCCGCAGTGGAAGAGCTTTTGGTTATCACATGCATCAGAGATGCTGAAGAGACCCCTCCAACCAGCCACCCCCATTCAACACCAACGCCAGCCAGCGACTCGCTTTTCCCCCACCGAAAGGCAGCGGGATGGTGGGAAACGACGGTGCCTCCGAGGGGAGCAGAGGAGTCAGAACAGAACAGAGTGACAGCGTTGTCTCCTTGGGCCAGTGTTTTTCACGAGGCCCAAACGCCAGCCTGGCCAAGCGTTGTCTCCCCCATGCAGTTTTTAAGTGCCCGTTACCACGTTTGGGACACGGCAGCTCAGGGGAAGATCAAAGAACAGTTTAGGTTTGGAAGGGACCTGTAAAGGTGTCCTGGTTTGAGTGACACAGGAATCATTTCTCTTTCAGTAATGTCTAACACTTGGGAAAACTGGATTTTTAGAAAACTCTAGTGTCTGAATTTGTGAAAATATTTACTTTATAGACAGCTCTGGGGTGCGGGTTCAAGGTCTCAGTGTTTCCGAGCTCCCCAGGAGCGAGACCTGTGCACTTGACCCAAGCTACCAACAAGATTATTTCATACCATGAACGTCACATTTAATAGAAATTAGAAAGTTTGCTGAAGTGTTTCTCCTATTCCATAATGGCTGGGATCTGGAGAACTCCTTGCCTTGGTGCTGGAGCCCTGAGCCCTTCCCTCCCTCCCGAAGCCGCAGCGCTCGCAGGGTCCCACATTGGCTGTTCCTGTGGGGAGTGCACGGCTTCCTGGGATGGGCTGGGTATGACCCTCATATATTTTATATTGGTATTGGGATCGATATTGGTTCTTTAGTATTATTAATGTTAACTATTTAGTGTTATTCTTTTAAATGCGTTTTGCATTTCAACCCTCAGGTTTCCTTGCTTTTTCCCGATTCCCCTTCCTGGGGTGGGGAGGGGGACATCAGGTAAGAGAATAATTGTCTAAATGACAATAAATTGTTGTGGGTTCTTCAAACCATCACAAAAGTCCATGGAGTCCAGTCTCCTGTCCTGGGCAGGGACATCTCCAACCAGAGCAGGTCGCCCACAGCCCCGTCCAACCTGCCCTGGGATGTTCCAGGGACGGGGCATCTCCCCCCCTCTCTGGGCAATCTGGGCTGGGGTCTCACCACCCTCAGCATAAAAAATGTCTTCTAATACCTAGGCTGAATCTGCCCTCTTTTACCTTAAAACCAGATTGCGCCCTGGCGGCTTTCACAGCTTTGAAAAGCGGCTTTCCGCCCCAAAATTGTGGTTTTTAGGGACACTTTTACCACAGAAGGCCGGCTGCTCCTCACGGACCGAGCACCGGCGGCTCCCCCACCTCAGCCCTCGGGGGGACGGGGCCGCCAATGGCCGGGTGCCCGGTGCCCCACCGTGCTCGGGCGAGGGAGGGAGGGATGGAGGGACAGGCGGGGGCGGCGGCACCAGCTGGCGCCCTCCAGCGACCGTGAGGGACATTGTCCGTCGGGCTGCTGCCTCTCGCCATGTTCTGAAGGTGAACCTGCCTCGGACCCTGCTCTCCTTGCGAAGTCACTGTTTCCCGCCCTTTTCCCATGGGGGAGCCGCTGCTTCATGCCATGTTCTCCTCACGGAGCCGCTGCTTCCCGCCCTTTTCCTCCCGGGGACCCGCTGCTTCCCGCCCTTTTCACCTCATGGAGCTGCCCCTTCCCGCCATGTTCTCCTCACAGTGATCCTGCCTCCCGCTCTTTTCCCCTCATGCCACCGTCACCTCCTGCCCCTTTTTCCCTTCATGGAGCTGCCCCTTCCCGCCATGTTCTCCTCACAGTGATCCTGCCTCCCGCTCTTTTCCCCTCATGCCACCGTCACCTCCTGCCCCTTTTTCCCTTCATGGAGCTGCCCCTTCCCGCCCTTTTTACCTCACACTGCTGCTGCCCCATGCCATTTTCTCCTCATGGAGCTGCCGCTTCCCGCCCTTTTCCCTTCACGCTCCTGCTGCCGGCCGCCATGTTCCCATCACAGTGATCCCTTCACCCACCCTTTTCTCCTCACGCCACTGCCACCTTCTGTCCTTTCCCCCTCATGGAGCTGCCTACCTCACACTGCTGCTGCCCCATGCCATTTTCTCCTCATGGAGCTGCCGCTTCCCGCCCTTTTCCCTCCACGCTCCTGCTGCCGGCCGCCATGTTCCCACCCCAGTGATCCCTTCACCCACCCTTTCCTCCTCACGCCACTGCCACCTTCTGTCCTTTCCCCCTCATGGAGCTGCCGCTTCCCGCCCTTTTCCCTCCACGCTCCTGCTGCCGGCCGCCATGTTCCCACCCCAGTGATCCCTTCACCCACCCTTTCCTCCTCACGCCACTGCCACCTTCTGTCCTTTCCCCCTCATGGAGCTGCCGCTTCCCGCCCTTTTCCCTCCACGCTCCTGCTGCCGGCCGCCATGTTCCCACCCCAGTGATCCCTTCACCCACCCTTTCCTCCTCACGCCACTGCCACCTTCTGTCCTTTCCCCCTCATGGAGCTGCCGCTTCCCGCCCTTTTCCCTCCACGCTCCTGCTGCCGGCCGCCATGTTCCCACCCCAGTGATCCCTTCACCCACCCTTTCCTCCTCACGCCACTGCCACCTTCTGTCCTTTCCCCCTCATGGAGCTGCCGCTTCCCGCCCTTTTCCCTCCACGCTCCTGCTGCCGGCCGCCATGTTCCCACCCCAGTGATCCCTTCACCCACCCTTTCCTCCTCACGCCACTGCCACCTTCTGTCCTTTCCCCCTCATGGAGCTGCCGCTTCCCGCCCTTTTCCCTCACAGGGAGCTGCTGCTTCCCGCCCTTTTCACCTTATGGTGCTGCCGCCTCACGCCATGGTCTCACGGAGCTGCCGCTTCCCGCCCTTTTCCCTCACATGGAGCTGCTGCTTCCTGCCCTTTTTCCCCTCAGGCCACTCCCGCCTCCCACCATGTTCTCCTCATGCTGTGGCTGCCTCCCGCCATGTTCTCCTCACACCCCTGCCACTTCCCGCCCTTTTCTCCTCACGCCACTGCCGCCTTCTGTCCTTTCCCCCTCACGGAGCTGCCGCTTCCCGCCCTTTTCTCCTCACGCCACTGCCGCCTTCTGTCCTTTCCCCCTCACGGAGCTGCCGCTTCCCGCCCTTTTCTCCTCACGCCACTGCCGCCTTCTGTCCTTTCCCCCTCACGGAGCTGCCGCTTCCCGCCCTTTTCTCCTCACGCCACTGCCGCCTTCTGTCCTTTCCCCCTCACGGAGCTGCCGCTTCCCGCCCTTTTCTCCTCACGCCACTGCCGCCTTCTGTCCTTTCCCCCTCACAGAGCTGCCGCTTCCTGCCCATTTCCCTCACACAGACCTGCTGCTTCCTGCCCTTTTTCCCCTCAGGCCACTGCCGCCTCACACCCCTGCCACTTCCCGCCCCTTTCCCTTTGATGGAGCTTCCCCTTCCCGCCCTTTTTACCTCATGGTGCTGCTGCCTCACACTGTGTTCTCCTCACAGAGCTGCTGCCTCCCGCCCTTTTCTCCTCACGCCACTGCCGCCTTCTGTCCTTTCCCCCTCAAAGAGCTGCTGCTTCCCGCCCATTTCCCTCACATGGAGCTGCTGCTTCCTGCCCTTTTTCCCCTCAGGCCACTGCTGCCTCCCAGGGCACTGCCACCTCCCGCAAAGTTCTCCTTTTGCCACCGCCATTACCTGCCCTTTTTTCCCTTCACGGATCTGCCCCTTCCCGTCCTTTTTACCTCATGGTGCTGCTGCCTCACGCTGTGTTCTCCTCACAGTGATCCTGCCTCCCGCCCTTTTCTCCTCACGCCACTGCCGTCTTCTGTCCTTTCCCCCTCATGGAGCTGCCGCTTCCCACCCTTTTCCCTCACACGGACCTGTTGCTTCCTGCCCTTTTTCCCCTCAGGCCACTCCCGCTTCCCACCATGTTCTCCTCATGCTGTGGCCGCCTCCCGCCATGTTCTCCTCACACCCCTGCCACCTCCCGCCCCTTTCCCTTTCATGGAGCTGCCCCTTCCCGCCCTTTTCACCTTATGGTGCTGCCGCCTCACGCCATGGTCTCCTCACAGAGCTGCCGCTTCCCGCCCTTTTCCCTCACAGGGAGCTGTTGCTTCCTGCCCTTTTTCCCCTCAGGCCACTCCCACCTCCCACTATATTCTCCTCATGCTGTGGCCGCCTCCCGCCATGTTCTCCTCACACCCCTGCCACCTCCCGCCCTTTTCCCTTTCATGGAGCTGCCCCTTCCCGCCCTTTTCACCTCATGGTGCTGCCGCCTCAGGCCATGTTCTTCTCACAGTGCTGTCGCCTCCCAACATGGTCTCTTCACAGAGCTGCTGCTTCCCGCCCTTTTCCCCTCATGGAGTTGCCGCCTCAGGCCATGTTCTCCTCACAGTGCTGCCTCTTCCCGCCCTTCTCCCTTCATGCCACTGCCACCTCCTGTTCTTTTCCCTTTCATGCAGCTGCCCCTTCCCGCCCTTGTTACCTCATGGCACTGACGCCTCCTGCCACGTTCTCCTCATGGTGATCCTGCCGCCGACCCTGTTCTCCTCACGCCGCTGCTGCCTCCTGCCAAGTTCACTTCACAGAGCTGCCACTTCCCGCCCTTTTCACCTTGTGGTGCTGCCACCTCACACCCTGTTCTCCTCACAGAGCTGCTGCTTCCCGCCCTTTTCCCACTCATGCTGCTGCCGCCTCCCGCCATGTTCTCCTCAGAGAGCTGCCGCCTCCCACCCTATTCACCTCATGGTGCTGCCTTCCAGCCCCTGACACGGAGAAGGGTGTCACAACAGGACGGGTTGGGGGCTGACCTGCTGGAGAGCACCTCTGAGGAGAAAGACCTAGGAGTCTTGGCAGATAATAGGATGACCATGAGCCAGCAATGTGCCCTTGTGGCCAAGAAGGCCAATGGCATCCTGGGGGTCATCCAGAAAAGTGTGACCCGCAGGTTCAGAGAGGTTATCCTCCCACTCTGCTCTATCTTGGTGAGGCCCCATTTGGAGCACCGTGTCCAGTTCTGGGCTCCCCAGTTCAAGAAGGACAGGCAACTACTGGAGAGAGTCCAGCAGAGGGCTACAAAGATGATGAGGGGCCTGGAGCATCACTCTTACGAGGAAAGGCTGAAGGACTTGGGTCTTTTTGGTCTGGAGAAGAGAAGGCTGAGGGGGAATCTGATCAATGCCTATAAATACTTAAAGGGTGTTTGTCAAGAGGATGGGGCCAGTTTTTTTTCAGTGGTGCCCAGGGATAGGACAAGAGGAAACGGGCACAAACTTGAATATAAGAAGTTCTACCTAAACATGAGGAGGAACTTCCTTCCTGTGAGGGTGGCAGAGCCCTAGAAGAGGCTGCCCAGGGAGGTGGTGGAGTCTTCTTCTCTGGAGACATTCAAAACCCACCTGGATACATTCCTGTGCAACCTGCTCTAGGTGGACCTGCTTTGGCAGAGGGTTCGACTAGATGACCTCCAGAGGTCCCTTCCAACACCATAGCATTCTGTGATTTTGTGATTCTGTATATTGGCATTGCCATGGTGGAAACATTGGTGGCGGGGGTGCCCCACAGCAGTGGCGGGTTGGTGATGGTGACCGGTGGGTTTGTTTGTGGTCTCTGCAGGTGAGCCTGAGTGGGGACGTGGGGTCTTAGGGGGGACGTGGCCAGTGGGATTGGTGCTCTGGTAGCCACTTGCTACCAAGTGCAGGCAGATCCATGGGAAGAGCTGAGGGAAGGAGAGACGCCGGTGTGAGAAGGGGGAACAGCAAACACATGGGGCTGCAGGTCCATTTCTCTGAGAAGAGCCACCTTCCCAGCCATCCCGGGGGCTGCTGGAAACTTGCTGGGTGTTAACGCAGGAGAGGACACCCCGGTGCCTTTAGTGACCCCCAACCAGACAGCTGCTAGCCCTCCTGAGGATCTGCACCACTTTGTCCCCCCTGTCCCAAGCTGTGGGGTGACATGGTCCCCCCACATCCATCCCCACGGCTGGAGGAGACCACCAGCCCCTGTGTTGCCAGCTCCTACGTGAGCTGAAAGCCCCTCAGTGCTCCTGTCCCCACTGTGTTTTCCCAAATCTCATTTTTTTTTCTCATGGTTTTGTCTTTCTAGGAGCTGCTGAGACACGTTTTGTGGCGTGGATGTTCTGGAGAGAGCAGCCCGTGGTAGATTTAACGGGGGATTTATGTGCACGTGTGTTTATTCCCCACTTTCTCCCCAGGATGGGAACTCCTCGCTGCACGGGGGGAATCTCACGATGAAGGAAATCCCGTGGGTAAGCTAGCAGAAAATAAGCAAAAAGCAGAAAAAAAAAAAAAAAAAAAAAAAAGGGAGCTGCTGCTTCCTGCCCTTTTTCCCCTCAGGCCACTCCCACCTCCCACTATATTCTCCTCATGCTGTGGCCGCCTCCCGCCATGTTCTCCTCACACCCCTGCCACCTCCCGCCCTTTTCCCTTTCATGGAGCTGCCCCTTCCCGCCCTTTTCACCTCATGGTGCTGCCGCCTCAGGCCATGTTCTTCTCACAGTGCTGTCGCCTCCCAACATGGTCTCTTCACAGAGCTGCTGCTTCCCGCCCTTTTCCCCTCATGGAGTTGCCGCCTCAGGCCATGTTCTCCTCACAGTGCTGCCTCTTCCCGCCCTTCTCCCTTCATGCCACTGCCACCTCCTGTTCTTTTCCCTTTCATGCAGCTGCCCCTTCCCGCCCTTGTTACCTCATGGCACTGACGCCTCCTGCCACGTTCTCCTCATGGTGATCCTGCCGCCGACCCTGTTCTCCTCACGCCGCTGCTGCCTCCTGCCAAGTTCACTTCACAGAGCTGCCACTTCCCGCCCTTTTCACCTTGTGGTGCTGCCACCTCACACCCTGTTCTCCTCACAGAGCTGCTGCTTCCCGCCCTTTTCCCACTCATGCTGCTGCCGCCTCCCGCCATGTTCTCCTCAGAGAGCTGCCGCCTCCCACCCTATTCACCTCATGGTGCTGCCTTCCAGCCCCTGACACGGAGAAGGGTGTCACAACAGGACGGGTTGGGGGCTGACCTGCTGGAGAGCACCTCTGAGGAGAAAGACCTAGGAGTCTTGGCAGATAATAGGATGACCATGAGCCAGCAATGTGCCCTTGTGGCCAAGAAGGCCAATGGCATCCTGGGGGTCATCCAGAAAAGTGTGACCCGCAGGTTCAGAGAGGTTATCCTCCCACTCTGCTCTATCTTGGTGAGGCCCCGTTTGGAGCACCGTGTCCAGTTCTGGGCTCCCCAGTTCAAGAAGGACAGGCAACTACTGGAGAGAGTCCAGCAGAGGGCTACAAAGATGATGAGGGGCCTGGAGCATCACTCTTACGAGGAAAGGCTGAAGGACTTGGGTCTTTTTGGTCTGGAGAAGAGAAGGCTGAGGGGGAATCTGATCAATGCCTATAAATACTTAAAGGGTGTTTGTCAAGAGGATGGGGCCAGTTTTTTTTCAGTGGTGCCCAGGGATAGGACAAGAGGAAACGGGCACAAACTTGAATATAAGAAGTTCTACCTAAACATGAGGAGGAACTTCCTTCCTGTGAGGGTGGCAGAGCCCTAGAAGAGGCTGCCCAGGGAGGTGGTGGAGTCTTCTTCTCTGGAGACATTCAAAACCCACCTGGATACATTCCTGTGCAACCTGCTCTAGGTGGACCTGCTTTGGCAGAGGGTTCGACTAGATGACCTCCAGAGGTCCCTTCCAACACCATAGCATTCTGTGATTTTGTGATTCTGTATATTGGCATTGCCATGGTGGAAACATTGGTGGCGGGGGTGCCCCACAGCAGTGGCGGGTTGGTGATGGTGACCGGTGGGTTTGTTTGTGGTCTCTGCAGGTGAGCCTGAGTGGGGACGTGGGGTCTTAGGGGGGACGTGGCCAGTGGGATTGGTGCTCTGGTAGCCACTTGCTACCAAGTGCAGGCAGATCCATGGGAAGAGCTGAGGGAAGGAGAGACGCCGGTGTGAGAAGGGGGAACAGCAAACACATGGGGCTGCAGGTCCATTTCTCTGAGAAGAGCCACCTTCCCAGCCATCCCGGGGGCTGCTGGAAACTTGCTGGGTGTTAACGCAGGAGAGGACACCCCGGTGCCTTTAGTGACCCCCAACCAGACAGCTGCTAGCCCTCCTGAGGATCTGCACCACTTTGTCCCCCCTGTCCCAAGCTGTGGGGTGACATGGTCCCCCCACATCCATCCCCACGGCTGGAGGAGACCACCAGCCCCTGTGTTGCCAGCTCCTACGTGAGCTGAAAGCCCCTCAGTGCTCCTGTCCCCACTGTGTTTTCCCAAATCTCATTTTTTTTTCTCATGGTTTTGTCTTTCTAGGAGCTGCTGAGACACGTTTTGTGGCGTGGATGTTCTGGAGAGAGCAGCCCGTGGTAGATTTAACGGGGGATTTATGTGCACGTGTGTTTATTCCCCACTTTCTCCCCAGGATGGGAACTCCTCGCTGCACGGGGGGAATCTCACGATGAAGGAAATCCCGTGGGTAAGCTAGCAGAAAATAAGCAAAAAGCAGAAAAAAAAAAAAAAAAAAAAAAAAGACCAACCCCCAAAAAGCAGCAAAATTATAGATGATATATTACAATACAACTTAAAAAATTACTTACAAAACATTATACAGGCCGCCGGCTCAGCACCAGGGGGCACACCTCTGCTTTTTAAGAAAACTAAAAAGCAAAGCCTGGTGGTGCCCTTTTAAATTTCTTTTTATCAGATGGCAGCAAGAAAATAATTTTTTACTTTTTTTTCTTTTTTCTTTTTTAATTATTTTTTTCCTCCCCTCCCTCCTCCCCCAAGCACTGGGCTGGGTTAATCTCCATGCAGAAATTCACTTCTTAGGGTTTGTTTGTTTTTTTTTTGAAATCCAAAATTACGCCGCAGGGGACCAGTATCAATGGAGTTGTATCCACTCCTTTAAATAATATAATTAATTTAAAAAATAATAATAAAAAAAAAAACACAGTAAAAACACAACGTCCTTCTTCCTCATTTCCTTCCACGGGCCAGGGAGAGGCTTTGTCGGAGGCTTTTTAAATACTCCCATTATTCGCACTGGCTGGAACCCCTTTGGGCTACTGGGAGTAAGCGGGGATGTCCCACCTTGATAGGATGGGGAAGCTTTGTTTTTTCTCCGAATTAATTAGCCTTGATTAGCGAAGTCAAGCGGCTGCTCCAGGGATATGGGCCAGTGCCGGAGCCTGGGTGTGCTGTCGGAGGTGGCTGGGGGGACTCTTGTTGTGGGGGACGGATGCGTCCCGGGGTCCATTCCCTCCTGACCCCTGGGGTTCTGGAGCACGAGGGCAGCATGAATCCAGGTGGGAAGAGAGAGGCAACGAGAGCTCCCGGGGCTCATCCCCGATGGTGCTCGACTGGTGGCATCACGGCCTTGCTTGCTTTAAAACCCCGTGGGCTCTCCAGGGGTCTTCCCTCTGCTCGGGGGGTGCGCTCCTCAAGGGGTTCCCCCTGGGGTCATGGGGAGCATGGAAAATAAGCCCTGGGAAAGAGCAGTGGGATACTGGGAGGAAGGGAGCACTGCTGGGCGCCCAGGGAGGTAGCCAGTGGATCCGTTAAAAATTTCCCTCTCTGTCTCTCTACATATTAAAATATAGATTTATTCTAAGCGTTAAAGTCTCTTTGGCGTCTCTCCAGACCCTGGCCCCCCGGGGGGGCTGCGGCGGCGGCGGCGGTGGCGTGTGGGTCCCCGGTGGGTGCGGGCAGGGCCGGCACCTCATCTCCTCGCAGCAGCGGGCGGGTGACGGTGATGCGAGGGGGAGGTGGGTCCGGCTGCTTCGCCGCCGCTCGCAGGCGGTGGGGCTGGCGGGGGGGGAGGTTTTGCCCCGCTGGAGGGGCAGGGAGGGGCGACGGGCTTGGGTCCTAGCCGAGGAAACAGACCGGGCCCACCTCGAAGCCGAACCGCTGGCCGGGCTCGCCAAAGTCCATGACGCGCAGGTCCAGCAGCGGGAGCTGCTCCAGGCGGGGCGTGTGCACCTCCAGCACCGTCCGGCCGGAGCCCTTCCGTGCCTGCAGGGATTGGGGGGACGGGTCAGGGGCTGGGGGGCACAGGGAGGGCCTGGCACAGGGCAAACCCCTCTCTTATCCAGCGCCCTCCGCTGCTCCGGCGTTACCCATGGTCTCCCTGGACTATGACATTGCACTGGACCATCCATCCCTCTCCGTGACACCCCGCTTACACGTGGGGCACCCCCAAGGGTGTCGGTTCTTCCATCCCTCCATCTTGGTGCCTTCTAGTGCCTCCTCTCCCCTCGTTACCCTTCACCCCTCCCTTTGTCCTCAACTTTCTCTCCCCGCGTCTCCTCCAGCTCCTCGTGCCCTCCAGCCCCTCGCCTCCGGCCTCTCCCCGCTCACCGCGCAGCCGTCCATGGTGGCTTTGATGTAGGGGCTGGTGTCGTAGGTGAGCTCCTCCTCGTTGGCAGCCAGGAAGCGGAGGGCACGCCGGTGGTCCCCGGAGGCGGCGCTGTGCCAGGCCACCGAGCGGTGACAGTGGTAGGTGAAGTTCTGGCGGGCGGAGACGCTGAGGAGCCGCAGGAAGGTCAGCTGCACCACGCCGAGGGGCTGGCTGTCCGCGTCCGTGTAGGAGAACTGCAGGAGCAGGAGGCGAGTTCAGGGGGGGGCACGATGGCCAGAGACGTGTGAAAAGTGGGGCTGGGTGGGGGGGGTCTGCTGGGATCTAGACCCCCCACTACGAGGAGGCAGCTGGGGAAGGGGAGGTGGGCAGAAGGGCTGACAGGTTCAAGGTCAGGTGGAGGACATTTCTCCATCTCCTTGGAGGAAGAGGCACATCCAGCCGTCCCCTGGGGCTGGGGACATGAGGGGAGGGCAACAGGGTGTCAGAAGGGGCAGGGGGGGTTGTGGGAGGGCGTGTGGGAGCGACCCACAGGTCAGCGTCCTCTGACCACATAGAAGCAGGGAGACCACCAGCAGGCAACGCAGGCCTTCCCCATCGTGGTGGGGGGCTCAGCCGGCAGCGTCCTTACCCTGCTGCCCCCCTGGAACTGACTGAACCACTGCTGGGGCACCTCCTTCTCCCACGCCGACATCTTCACCTGGGAGAGGAGAGGTAGCCATTAGCGAGCCCCACCACATCGCAGCCTTCTCCTGGCCGATGCCCACCACCCTGGGCGCTGGGACCCCCCGCCTCCGCTCACCTCCTGTATGTCCTTGCTGGGAAAGATGCAGGTCTCCCCGCCCGCTGTGAAGTTGCAGTAAACCTTGAAAGAGTCTCGGGCGCAGCCCTGGTTGGGGTCGATCCAGTACTCGCCTGCGCAGGGAGGAGAGGGGTCAGCACCGGGAGTACCCACCGCCATCCTTTGCCCCCCACCCCGGCACCGGTGCTGCTCACCGTCGGGCAGGCCGGGGTGGCTGAGCTGCAGGTCCTGGCAAGTGCGGGCAGGGTTGTCCCGGGTGCCCATGGGGCGCCGCAGCCCCTCGATCTCCTGCTTGAGGGAGTTGAGGGAGCCGAAGATCTCCTCCATGCCCTCGGCGTAGTCGCGAGAGGCCTGGTCGGCGGCCGCTCGCTCGCCCTCCTCCTCCTCCTCCTCCTCCACCAGCTTGCTGGCGTCGATGGAGCGCTTGCTCTTCTTGGGCAGCTGGATGGGCAGGGGCTGGATCACCTCCCCGGGGGGGCCCTGCGGCAGGCACAGCACTCTCAGCACCCCAACATGGGGGGGCTGCAAAGCCCTCACCCGCTCCCCAGGTCCCCAAATGGGTTCTGAGCTAGGAGACATCCACCCGCATCCCCTCCTGGCTGTCCCATCACCTGTTCCTACATCTCCCCACCATTGTCATCCCTTCCCTCGAGCCACTCACCGGGTGTCCAGGGGGTCCCGGGGGTCCCCGTTCACCTTTGGGTCCTGCTTGGCCCTAGAGGGAAGAGACAGAGGTCAGCCCTGGGCAGGACTGAAGGTGAAGGAGGTGAGGGGGGGACACCAGCTCGGGGCTTACCATGGCTCCCTTGGCACCTTTGGGACCAGCTGGGCCCTGCAAAACAAGACCAGGTCTGTCAGGGACTGGGGCTGACACCATGGGGTGGGAGCCCAGGGTCAAAGATGGCATGGGGG
The DNA here is from genome assembly GCF_001431845.1 of Calidris pugnax. Lineage (NCBI taxonomy): Eukaryota > Metazoa > Chordata > Aves > Charadriiformes > Scolopacidae > Calidris > Calidris pugnax. The sequence continues at coordinate 41,621 of NW_015091224.1, forward strand.
AAGCGAGGAATGGGGCTCAGAGAGGGGGAGGCACGGGACCAGCAGGATGTGGGGGGCACTCACGGGAAGTCCGGGGGGGCCAGTGGGGCCAATGGGTCCAGCAGCACCGGGGATGCCCTGCGTGACAGGAGTAGAGCAGAAACCAGCGTGAGGAAACCAGGACAGCCCCCCTCCCAGCACCCAGCGGGGCTCCCCACTCCCAAAGTCCCCCCACGTTGTCCCCTGCACCCCACCTTTTTGATCCCCACTTGAGTGGACCCCTTCCCAAACCACAACCCCGACCTCATCCCCCCCCCTCCCCAGACCCCCCGCACTCACAGTTTCTCCTTTCTGCCCCGTGGAGCCCTGGGGGCCGGGGAGACCTCGGTCTCCCTTCTCCCCCTGCTCCCCCGGGGGTCCGATGAGGCCGATGAGACCAGGGTGGCCCTGGGGAGACATGGGTGGAGATCAGCACGGGGCCACCACGGGGGATATGGTGGGTGCCTGGCACTCAGGGAACCCATAGGAACCAGCCCACCCAGTGCCGGACCACCCAGCAGGGTGTAGGGTCTTGGCCCCCCAAGTGTGGGGCGTGCCCCACAGCAGGGTGCTGCACCGACTTGTGTTGGTGACACCGACTTGTGTTGGTGACCCAGAGCTCACCTTCTCTCCTTTGGCACCGGTGTCACCTTTGAGGCCGGGGAGACCCGGGGGACCCTGAGGAGGTACACGTGAGATGTGGGGAGTGTAAAAAGTGGGGGGGACCCCCAACTTGGGGGTGGTGTGATGGGGCAGAGGGGGCCACACTCACCACTGGTCCTGGTGGCCCAGCCTGGCCTGTGGTCCCTGGTTTGCCTTGTTCTCCCTGCACAGGGGAGAGGACAAGGTGAGTTCCCCCCACCCTGGGTGGCAGCACACACCCCAGGCAGGTCCCCACGAGCCATGGGCATGGTGACACGTCCCAGTCCCCTCCCGGGGTGACGGTCAGACCCTTGTCCCCAGCTTCCCTGTGCCAGGAGAACCCGCTGTGCACGGAACCAAAGTCACCAAGAGGTTGTCACTCACCACGGAGCCGGGCAGACCTCGGAGGCCGTCGGGTCCCTGCTTCCCAGCAAGGCCCTGAGGACCCACGGGACCCGTCTTGCCAGGAGCACCCACGGCGCCCGGTTCTCCCTGCGGGGACAGAGGAGCAGGGTGAGGGCCATGCCCTACGGAGCCCGGCAGCACCGTTTGGGGTCTCTCCCCATGGATGACCTTCGCTCACCTTCGCACCCTTCTCACCCTGACGCCCCTCGGGGCCGGGGGAACCGGCTGGACCCTGCGGAGAGGAGAAAACCGTGATGGTGAGGGACAGGGTGGCACAGGGACAGGGTGGCACGGGATGTGTCCCAGCCGGAGCCGGGCTCACCCAGCGCTTACCCTCTTGCCCAGGGGACCAGGAGGACCGTTCTCACCCGTTGGACCCGGCGAGCCCTGAGGAAGGAGAAGAGAAAGGAGTGGAGTGAACTGGCCCCATCCCGAAAAGAGGAGGAAGGCTAGGAGGAGGAGGAGGGTCCCCTGCCACGGGAGGAGCACCCAGAGGGATGGAGGAGATGGGCAGGACCAGGGTGGACCAGAACCAATGGCTGCCAAAGGGAGGGTCGTCTGGGACCCCTGGTGATCCCGAAGCAGTGGGGTCAATCCAGTCCCAAACCTCTGGTCAAGACATCGCTGCCCAGAGCTACGGTGAGGAGGGGGACGCAGAGGAACAGGGCACTCACCGGCTCCCCAGGCTCGCCGTCCTCCCCACGCTCGCCCTTGGCACCATCCTGGCCCTGTTGGGAAGGGAAAACCTGGAGTCAGCACGAGGACACCCCCCCAAATCCCAATCCCATTCCCGGGGAAGCCCCCTCCAGCCCGGAGGGGGTGGGATGCGACACTCACCCTGGGACCCATCTCCCCCGGGGGTCCGGGGTCTCCGGGAAAGCCAACGGGACCCTGAAACAGAGAGAGCTGCCAGTCTGGGGGGACCTGGGAACCCCAAGTCCTCCTGGGCACCCTATTCCCCCCCAGTGTCCCCCACACCCCGGGGGGGGACACACACAGCACTCACAGGGTTGCCCTTGGGCCCATCATCACCGGGGGGCCCTTTCCCTCCAGGGGGTCCAGCAGCTCCGGCGGCTCCAGCTTCTCCCTTCTCCCCTCGCTCTCCTCGGGGGCCCTGTGGGACAAGAGGGGGGGTCAGCTCTCCATGGCCGGGGGGGGGACTGGGATGGGGACAGGTCAGGGGGTGTCCCCGATGTCACTCACCTTGACTCCGGGCTCCCCTTGGATTCCTGGGGCCCCCGATTCACCGGGGTCCCCCTGAAACGGGAACAGAGAGAAGTTAAGCGCCCCCCCCCGTGCCACCCCGTCCCCTCGGGGACCAAGCCTTGTCCCATAGGCCCGTTGTGTCCCCATGGCCTGCCCCCCCCTTCCCCCCCCCATGATGTCTGGGGATGTACCTTCTCACCAGGAGGTCCCAGGTTCCCAACGCCTCCGGGGGGTCCTTGGGGTCCCTGCGGGGGGGAACAGAGCCAG
>NW_015091224.1:47326-47599 GCF_001431845.1 Calidris pugnax
GCCCCTGATTTTCCGGTGGCTCCTCGTGGTCCCCGCTGCCCCCTGGGACCCTGTGGGGGGAGGAGGAGGAGGAGGAGGGTGATGGATGGTCCATCAGCCCCCCCTCCCCATCCGGAGAGAACCCCCACCCCACAGACTGGGGGGTGCTGGGCCCCCCCATTCCCAGCCCAGCCAGGAAAGGGGTGTGGGGAGGGGGGGGAGAGAACAACCCCCCCCCCCCCTTAACCCTGCCCCACACCCACCGTGGGGCCACGCTCGCCCCTGGGCCCCGAT
>NW_015091224.1:47703-48016 GCF_001431845.1 Calidris pugnax
GGGGGGGGGTCACTCACCCGTGCCCCCTTCTCGCCGTTGGTGCCCGGGAATCCGGGGAAACCCTGCGATCCCTGGGGATGGAGAGGAGTTGGGGTGAACGGTGGCGGGAGGACACGACATGTGGGGCAGCCCCATGGCCACCATCATGTGGGGCAGCCCCACGGTGGCCACCATCATGTGGGGCAGCCCCACGGTCGCCACCATCATGTGGGGCAGCCCCACGGTCGCCACCATCATGTGGGGCAGCCCCACGGCCGCCATCACTCACCTTGGGACCCTGACCTCCCGGGTAGCCGGGCAAACCTGGCACTCC
>NW_015091224.1:56659-57456 GCF_001431845.1 Calidris pugnax
GGGTGCCATGGGGTGCCCCAGGCACTGCAGGGTGCCTTGGGGTGCCATGGGGTGCCTCGGGGTGTCCCAGGCACTGCAGGGTGCCCATGGGTGCCTCGGAGTGCCATAGGGTGCTTCGGGGTACCTTGAGGGGCCTTGGGGTGTCCCAGGCACTGCAGGGTGCCCATGGGTGCCTTGGGGTGCCACGGGGTGCCCCGGGCACTGCAGGGTTCCTATGAATGGATGCCTTGGGGTGCCATGGGGTGCCCCAGGCACTGCAGGGTGCCTTGGGGTGCCATGGGGTGCCTCGGGGTGCCTTGGAGTGCCATAGGGTGCTTTGGGGTACCTTGAGGGGCCTTGGGGTGTCCCAGGCACTGCAGGACACCCATAGGGTGCCTTTGGGTGCCACAGGGTGCCTCGGGGTGCCCCAGGCACTGCAGGGTGCCCATGAGTGGGTGCCTTGGAGCACCTTGAGGGGCCTTGAGGTGCCCCAGGCACTTCAGGGATGCCATGGGGTGCCGTTGGGCACCACGGCCTGCCCTGGCCGCAGCCGTGGGGCACTGTGGGTTGCCCTGGCCGTAGCCGTGGGGCACCGTGGGGCACTGTGGGCTGCCCTGGCCGCTGCCGTGGGGCACCGCAGCCGTGCCCATCCCTCCCCGTCCCACCGCTATCCAAATTCCGATCTCCCTCCCGGGACGCCCATGAAGGGCGGCTTTGTTCGGCCGCTGGCGGCACCGGGAGGGCGGCCGAGGCGGGGGCTCTCACCGGCCCCACCGCCGGACCCCCAAACCGGCCTCCCCCCCCCTCCCCAACTCCCC
>NW_015091224.1:57895-59222 GCF_001431845.1 Calidris pugnax
AGGATGCCCCCCAAATTCCTGAGGACCCCCCCCAGAACCCCCCCAGGTGCTCCTGGACTCCTGAGTCCTCCCTGGAGACCCCCAGGTGCTCCTGAACTTCTGGGTTCTCCCCAGACTCCTGGGTGCTCCCTGCTGACCCCCCCCAAGTGCACCCCAAGAGCCTCGGGTGCTCCTCAAAGCCCCCTGGGTCCTTCCTGAGACCCCTGGGTGCTCCCCAAGACCCTTGGGTGCTCCCCAAAGACCCCAGGGTCCTTCCTGAGACCCCTGGGTGCTCCCCAAGACCCTTGGGTGCTCCCCAAAGTCCCCCAGGTCCTCCCTGGACTCCTGGGTCCTCCCTGGTGACCCCCTGGGTGCACCCCAAGACCTTCAGGTGCTCCCCAAAGACCCCAGGGTCCCTTCTGAGACCCCTGGGTGCTCCCCCAAGACCCTCGGGTGCTCCTCAAAGCCCCCTGGGTTCTTCCTGAGACCCCCGGGTGCTCCCCAAGACCCTCGGGTGCTCCCCAAAGACCCCAAGGTCCTTCCTGAGACCCCTGGGTGCTCCGGGGACCGATGGCACCGCTGTCATTGTCCCCCTGGGTTGTGTTTGTGTGTCCCCCCCCCTCCCCGGGGATATAAATAGCCCCGGAGCCGCCCGCGGTGGCCACCGGGGCTAAAAATAGCCCGGGTGGGACCGTGGTGGCTGGGGTGTGCCAGGGCCATCCCAGTACTGCCCAGTACACCCAGTTACACCCGGTACACCCAGTCAGTGGCCCAGCAGCTCCCCGTGCTGCATCCCCCCCCCCCCCCACTCCTGTCGGACCCCCCCGTCACAGCCCCCAGTAGCCCCAGTACAGTCCCAGGGTATCTCCCAGTATCTCCCAGTTACAGACTCCACACAGTTCGCAGTTCCAGTATCCCCACTGCTCCCGGTCACCAGTTCCCAGCAAATCCCAGTTACAGCATCCACGCAGTTCCCATCTCCCAGTTAACACTTTCCTGTATCTCCCACTCAAAACCTCCACGCAGTTCCCAGTTCCCATCTCCCAGGACCTTCCAGTTCTCCCAGTTACAGCTCCCAGGGATCATCCCCGCTGCTGCGCCTCCGCTTCTGCTCCCTACCACCACCGGGATCCTGGGTCCTCCTGGTGACCCTCTGGGTGCTCCCCCTGAGACCCCCAGGCGCGCTAGTGGGGGGGCAGGTGGTGTCGGGGGGGCTCGGCTGTGGGGCACAGGGGAACCAAGGGGCACGGGGGGAAAAGGAATGAAAGTGGGGGGCAGGGAAAGGTGTTGGGGGGGCGGAGGGGGAGGATGAAGGCGCCTCCGACTGATCCCGGCCCAAGGAATTTCC
>NW_015091224.1:59232-61199 GCF_001431845.1 Calidris pugnax
TCCCAGTCCTGTCGGACCCCCCGGTCACAGCCCCCAGTAGCCCCAGTACAGTCCCAGGGTATCTCCCAGTATCTCCCAGTTACAGACTCCACACAGTTCGCAGTTCCAGTATCCCCACTGCTCCCGGTCACCAGTTCCCAGCAAATCCCAGTTACAGCATCCACGCAGTTCCCATCTCCCAGTTAACACTTTCCTGTATCTCCCACTCAAAACCTCCACGCAGTTCCCAGTTCCCATCTCCCAGGACCTTCCAGTTCTCCCAGTTACAGCTCCCAGGGATCATCCCCGCTGCTGCGCCTCCGCTTCTGCTCCCTACCACCACCGGGATCTCCCAGTGCTCCCAGTATCGGCTCTGCTGTGCCTCCCAGTTAGAGCCCGCCAGCATCCCCTGGTGATCTGCTGCTGCATCTCCCCAGTCGCCCCAGTGCTCCCAGTACAGGCTCCCAGTCAGAGCCCGGCAGCATCCCCTGACACTCTGCGCTGCATCTCCCCAGTCCCCCCAGTGCTCCCAGTCACATCCCCTGGCGCTCTGCCCTGTGGTTCCCAGCTCCCCCAGTGCTCCCAGTAACAGCTCCCAGTAGATTCCCCAGCCCTCTGTGCTGCATCTCCCCAGTCCCTCCCAGTGATCCCAGTACCAGCTCCTGGCAGCATCCATGGTGCTCCACTCTGCATCTCCCCAGTTCCACCAGTACCAGCTCCCAGTTAGAGCCCGGCAGCGCCCTGGGTCTCCCGAGGCACATCTCCCCAGTTTCCCCAGTAACAGCTCCCAGCAGCAGCCCCCAGTCCTCCAAGCCACATTCCCCCAGTGCTCCCAGTCCCTCCCAGTACCAGCACTCGGCAGCATCCCGGGGAGCTGCATCTCCCCAGTCCCTCCCAGTGCTCCCAGTACCCCCAGTCCCAGCAGCGGTGGCAATGTGGAGTGCTCCGAGCTGCTCCTCCCCAGTGCTCCCAGTACCGGCTTCCAGCACCCGGCAGCATCCCGGGGCGCTCCGAGCCGCTCCTCCCCAGTCCCTCCCAGTGCTCCCAGTCCCCCCGGTCCATCCAGCAGCATCCCGGGGTGCTCCGAATCTCATCGTCCCAGTGCTCCCAGTCCTCCCAGTACCGGCTCCCAGCACTGGGCAGCATCCCGGGGCGCTCCGAGCCGCTCCTCCCCAGTCCCTCCCAGTGCTCCCAGTACCGGCTCCCAGCACCCGGCAGCATCGCGGGGTGCTCTGAACCTCATCTTCCCAGTGCTCCCAGTCCCTCCAGTGCTCCCAGTATGGGCTCCAGGCACCCGGCAGCATCCCGGGGTGCTCCGAACCTCACCTTCCCAGTGCTCCCAGTACGGGCTTCAGTCCCCCAGCAGCATCCCGGAACGCTCCAAACTGCATCTTCCCAGTCACCCCCCCAGTACTCCCAGTGCTCCCAGTACCGGGCAGCATCCCGGAGCGCTCCGAGCTGCTCCTCCCCAGTCCCTCCCAGTGCTCCCAGTACCGGCTCCCAGCACCGGGCAGCATCCCGGAGCGCTCCGAGCCGCTCCTCCCCAGTCCCTCCCAGTGCTCCCAGTATGGGCTCCAGGCACCCGGCAGCATCCCGGGGTGCTCCGAACCTCACCTTCCCAGTGCTCCCAGTACTCCCAGTGCTCCCAGTATGGGCTCCAGGCACCCGGCAGCATCCCGGGGCGCTCCAAGCTGCATCTCCCCAGTCACCCCCCAGACCCTCCCAGTGCTCCCAGTCCCCCCAGTGCTCCCAGCACCGGGCAGCATCCCGGAGCGCTCCGAGCCGCTCCTCCCCAGTCCCTCCCAGTGCTCCCAGTACTCCCAGTGCTCCCAGCACCGGGCAGCATCCCGGGGCGCTCCGAACCTCATCTTCCCAGTCCTTCCAGTATGGGCTCCAGTCACCCGGCAGCATCCCGGAGCGCTCCGAGCTGCATCTCCCCAGTCACCCCCCAGGCCCCCCAGCGCTCCCCGCACCCCGCAGCATCCCCG
>NW_015091224.1:61210-62263 GCF_001431845.1 Calidris pugnax
CCAGGCACCCGGCAGCATCCTGGGGTGCTCCAAACCTCCCCTTCCCAGTGCTCCCAGTACTCCCAGTGCTCCCAGTGCGGGCTCCAGGCACCCGGCAGCATCCCGGGGCGCTCCAAGCTGCATCTCCCCAGTCACCCCCCAGTCCCCCCAGTGCTCCCAGCACCGGGCAGCATCCCGGGGCGCTCCGACCCGCTCCTCCCCAGTCCCTCCCAGCGCTCCCAGTCCCCCCAGTGCTCCCAGTACCGGCTCCCAGCACCGGGCAGCATCCCGGAGCGCTCCGAGCCGCTCCTCCCCAGTCCTCCCACCAATGCTCCCAATACCCCCAGTACTCCCAGTATGGGCTCCAGGCATCCGGCAGCATCCTGGGGTGCTCCAAACCTCACCTTCCCAGTGCTCCCAGTACTCCCAGTGCTCCCAGTGCGGGCTCCAGGCACCCGGCAGCATCCCGGGGCGCTCCAAGCTGCATCTCCCCAGTCACCCCCCAGACCCTCCCAGTGCTCCCAGTCCCCCCAGTGCTCCCAGTACCGGGCAGCATCCCGGAGCGCTCCGAGCCGCTCCTCCCCAGTCCCTCCCAGTGCTCCCAGTATAGGCTCCAGTCACCCGGCAGCATCCCGGGGCGCTCCAAGCTGCATCTCCCCAGTCACCCCCCAGTCCCCCCAGTGCTCCCAGCACCGGGCAGCATCCCGGGGCGCTCCGAGCCGCTCCTCCCCAGTCCCTCCCAGTGCTCCCAGTGCTCCCAGTCCTCCCAGTATAGGCTCCCAGCACCCGGCAGCATCGCGGGACGCTCCAAGCTGCATCTCCCCAGTCACCCCCCAGTCCCCCCAGTGCTCCCAGCACCGGGCAGCATCCCGGAGCGCTCCGAGCCGCTCCTCCCCAGTCCCTCCCAGTGCTCCCAGTCCCTCCGCACTGGTCCCACCTGGGGGGGCGGCGGCGGCGAGGGGCCGGGCCATGGCGATGGCGAGCCCGAGGAGGGCGAGGGGCAGCCCCGTGCGGCGCGGGGCCATGGCGGGGCCGGCTCCGGTCGGCGGCTCCGGCTGCTCCCGGCCACGGTCG
>NW_015091224.1:62797-64205 GCF_001431845.1 Calidris pugnax
CTGTCCCCCTCCTACATCCCTGTCCCCAATCCCTGTCCCCGCTGTCCCCATCCCACATCCCCATCCCATGTCCCTGTCCCCAACCTGTGTCCCCATCCCATGTCCCTGTCCCCATCCTAAATCACTGTCCCCCATCCCTGTCCCCGCTGTCCCCATCCCACATCTCTGTATGGGCACATCTTTGTCCCCAATGTCCCCATCCCATGTCCCTGTCCCCATCCCACATCCCCGTCCTCCATCCCTGTCCCCATCCCGTGTCCCTGTCCCCAATCCCTGTCCCCACTGTCCCCATCCTACATCCCTGTCCCCCATCCCTGTCCCTGCTGTCCCCATCCCATGTCCCTGTCCCCATCCTAAATCACTGTCCCGTCCCCATCCCACACCCCTGTCCTACATCTTTGTCCCCAATGTCCCCATCCCATGTCCCCATCCCGTGTCCTTGTTCCCATCCCTGTCCCCAACATGTGTCCCCATCTCGTGTCCCTGTCCCCATCCCACGTCCCTGTCCCCATCCCATGTCCCTGTCCCCAACCTGTGTCCCCATCCCATGTCCCTGTCCCCGCTGTCCCCATCCTGTGTCCCTGTCCCCATCCCACATCCCCGTCCCCCATCCCTGTCCCCATCCCGTGTCCCTGTCCTCAACCTGTGTCCCCATCCCCTGTCCCTGTCCCCAATCCCTGTCCCCAACATGTGTCACCATTCCCTGTCCCCATCCTAAATCACTGTCCCCTGTCCCCGCTGTCCCCATCCCACATCCCTGTCCCCCATCCCTGTCCCCATCCCATGTCCCTGTCCCCAACCTGTGTCACCATTCCCTGTCCCTGTCCCCGTCCCCCATCCCTGTCCCCACTCTCCCCATCCTACATCCCTGTCCTTGTCCCCATCCCACTTCCCTGCCACCACTGTCCCCATCCTGTGTCCCTGTCCCCAACATGTGTCCCTATTCCGCGTCCCTGTCCCCATCCCACACCCCTGTCCTACATCTTTGTCCCCAATGTCCCCATCCCCCTGTCCCCAATCCCTGTCCCCAACATGTGTCACCATTCCCTGTCCCCATCCTAAATCACTGTCCCCTGTCCCCGCTGTCCCCATCCCACATCCCTGTCCCCCATCCCTGTCCCCATCCCATGTCCCTGTCCCCAACCTGTGTCACCATTCCCTGTCCCTGTCCCCGTCCCCCATCCCTGTCCCCACTCTCCCCATCCTACATCCCTGTCCTTGTCCCCATCCCACTTCCCTGCCACCACTGTCCCCATCCTGTGTCCCTGTCCCCAACATGTGTCCCTATTCCGCGTCCCTGTCCCCATCCCACATCCCTGTCCTACATCTTTGTCCCCAATGTCCCCATCCCATGTCCCCATCCCGTGTCCTTGTTCCCATCCCTGTCCCCAACATGTGTCCCCATCCC
>NW_015091224.1:64445-65323 GCF_001431845.1 Calidris pugnax
CCTGTCCTCATCCCTGATCCCTGTGCCCATCCCTGGTCCCTGTGTCCATCCCTGTGTCCATCCCTGTCCCCAACCCATCCCTGTCCTTACCTGTGTCTCCGTGTCCATCCCTGTCCCCATCCTTGCTCCTCTTGGGTTCCTGTCCCCATCCCTCCCATCCCACATCCCGGTCCTCCATCCCTGTCCCCATCCCGTGTCCCTGTCCCCATCCTAACTCACTGTCCCGTCCCCATCCCACATCCCGGTCCTCCATCCCTGTCCCCATCCCGTGTCCCTGTCCCCATCCTAACTCACTGTCCCGTCCCCATCCCACATCCCGGTCCTCCATCCCTGTCCCCATCCCGTGTCCCTGTCCCCATCCTAACTCACTGTCCCGTCCCCATCCCACATCCCGGTCCTCCATCCCTGTCCCCATCCCGTGTCCCTGTCCCCATCCTAACTCACTGTCCCGTCCCCATCCCACATCCCGGTCCTCCATCCCTGTCCCCATCCCGTGTCCCTGTCCCCATCCTAACTCACTGTCCCGTCCCCATCCCACATCCCGGTCCTCCATCCCTGTCCCCATCCCGTGTCCCTGTCCCCAACCTGTGTCCCCATCCCCTGTCCCTGTCCCCAATCCCTGTCCCCAACATGTGTCACCATTCCCTGTCCCCATCCCACGTCCCTGTCCCAAACATGTGTCCCCGTCCCCATCCCGTGTCCCCATCCCACATCCCTGTCCCCATCCCACATCCCTGTCCCCGTCCCCCATCCCTGTCCCCCATCCCACATCCCCATCCCATGTCCCTGTCCCCAACCTGTGTCCCCATCCCATGTCCCTGTCCCCATCCTAAATCACTGTCCCCCATCCCTGTCCCCGCTGTCGCCATCCCACATCT
>NW_015091224.1:68628-79381 GCF_001431845.1 Calidris pugnax
CTGAGGGGCAGACACCCCCTCTGCACGACATGTCCCCCCTTGGGGCTCCCCAAAATCCTCCTGGGGGGGGGCAAATTCCCTCCTGTGCCCCCTCCCCAAAAAATAACCCTCCTGCAGCCCCCCAAAAACTCCCTCCATGGGGCAAAAGCTCCTTCTGTGGGGCAGGTCCTCTCCTCCAGCCCCCCAAACACCCCCTCCGTGGGGCAGACACCCCCTCTGCAGGACACGTCCCCCTTGGGGCTCCCCAAAATCCTCCTGGGGGGCTCAAAATCCCTCCTGTGCCCCCCCCAGAACCCCCCCATGGGGCAAAAGCTCCTTCTGTGGGGCAGGTCCTCTCCTCCAGCCCCCCAAACACCCCCTCTGTGGGGCAGACACCCCCTCTGCACGACATGTCCCCCCTTGGGGCTCCCCAAAATCCTCCTGGGGGGGGGCAAATTCCCTCCTGTGCCCCCTCCCCAAAAAAAGAACCCTCCATGGGGGCAGATACACCCCGGGCACCACCTCCTCAGATCACCCACCCCTTCAGAAGACCCTCAACCCTGACCCAGGAGACCACGAATGGGGCAGGAGACCATGAATGGGGCAGGAGACCCCTCCCAACATCTAGATGTCCCCCTCCCCACTTCGCCGTGGGGCAGACCTGCCATCTTCTCCTGCAGCCCCCAAACGCCCCCTCCATGGGGCAAGTCTCCTCCTATGGCCCCCCAAACACCCTCTCTGCAGGACATGTCCCCCTTGGGGCTCCCCAAAATCCTCCTGGGGGGGGGCAAATTCCCTCCTGTGCCCCCTCCCCAAAAAATAACCCTCCTGCAGCCCCCCAAAAACTCCCTCCATGGGGCAAAAGCTCCTTCTGTGGGGCAGGTCCTCTCCTCCAGCCCCCCAAACACCCCCTCCGTGGGGCAGACACCCCCTCTGCAGGACACGTCCCCCTTGGGGCTCCCCAAAATCCTCCTGGGGGGCTCAAAATCCCTCCTGTGCCCCCCCCAGAACCCCCCCATGGGGCAAAAGCTCCTTCTGTGGGGCAGGTCCTCTCCTCCAGCCCCCCAAACACCCCCTCTGTGGGGCAGACTCCCCCTCTGCACGACATGTCCCCCCTTGGGGCTCCCCAAAATCCTCCTGGGGGGCTCAAAATCCCTCCTGTGCCCCCCCCAGAACCCCCCCATGGGGCAAAAGCTCCTTCTGTGGGGCAGGTCCTCTCCTCCAGCCCCCCAAACACCCCCTCTGTGGGGCAGACTCCCCCTCTGCACGACATGTCCCCCCTTGGGGCTCCCCAAAATCCTCCTGGGGGGCTCAAAATCCCTCCTGTGCCCCCCCCAGAACCCCCCCATGGGGCAAAAGCTCCTTCTGTGGGGCAGGTCCTCTCCTCCAGCCCCCCAAACACCCCCTCTGTGGGGCAGACACCCCCTCTGCACGACATGTCCCCCCTTGGGGCTCCCCAAAATCCTCCTGGGGGGGGGCAAATTCCCTCCTGTGCCCCCTCCCCAAAAAAAGAACCCTCCATGGGGGCAGATACACCCCGGGCACCACCTCCTCAGATCACCCACCCCTTCAGAAGACCCTCAACCCTGACCCAGGAGACCACGAATGGGGCAGGAGACCATGAATGGGGCAGGAGACCCCTCCCAACATCTAGATGCCGTGGGGCAGACACCCCCTCTGCAGGACACGTCCCCCTTGGGGCTCCCCAAAATCCTCCTCACCCTCGCCCTGGGCACCATCTCCTCAGGTCGCCCACGCCCTTCAGAAGACCCTCAACCCTGACCCAGGAGACCACGAATGGGGCAGGAGACCTCTCCCCCAACATCTAGATGTCCCCCTCCCCACTTCGCCGTGGGGCAGACCTGCCCCCCCCCCCCAAAATCCTCCTCACCCTCGCCCTGGGCACCATCTCCTCAGGTCGCCCACGCCCTTCAGAAGACCCTCAACCCTGACCCAGGAGACCACGAATGGGGCAGGAGACCTCTCCCCCAACATCTAGATGTCCCCCTCCCCACTTGGCCGTGGGGCAGACCTGCCCCCCACCCCCCAAAATCCTCCTCACCCTCACCCTGGGCACCATCTCCTCAGGTCACCCACCCCCTTCAGAAGACCCTCAACCCTGACCCAGGAGACCACGAATGGGGCAGGAGACCCATCTAGATGTCCCCCTCCCCACTTGGCCGTGGGGCAGACCTGCCCCCCACCCCCCAAAATCCTCCTAACCCTCCTGCAGCCCCCCAAAAACTCCCTCCATGGGGCAAAAGCTCCTTCTGTGGGGCAGGTCCTCTCCTCCAGCCCCCCAAACACCCCCTCCGTGGGGCAGACACCCCCTCTGCAGGACACGTCCCCCTTGGGGCTCCCCAAAATCCTCCTGGGGGGCTCAAAATCCCTCCTGTGCCCCCCCCAGAACCCCCCCATGGGGCAAAAGCTCCTTCTGTGGGGCAGGTCCTCTCCTCCAGCCCCCCAAACACCCCCTCCGTGGGGCAGACACCCCCTCTGCAGGACACGTCCCCCTTGGGGCTCCCCAAAATCCTCCTGGGGGGCTCAAAATCCCTCCTGTGCCCCCCCCAGAACCCCCCCATGGGGCAAAAGCTCCTTCTGTGGGGCAGGTCCTCTCCTCCAGCCCCCCAAACACCCCCTCTGTGGGGCAGACACCCCCTCTGCACGACATGTCCCCCCTTGGGGCTCCCCAAAATCCTCCTGGGGGGGGGCAAATTCCCTCCTGTGCCCCCTCCCCAAAAAAAGAACCCTCCATGGGGGCAGATACACCCCGGGCACCACCTCCTCAGATCACCCACCCCTTCAGAAGACCCTCAACCCTGACCCAGGAGACCACGAATGGGGCAGGAGACCATGAATGGGGCAGGAGACCCCTCCCAACATCTAGATGTCCCCCTCCCCACTTCGCCGTGGGGCAGACCTGCCCCCCACTCCCCAAAATCCTCCTCACCCTCACCCTGGGCACCATCTCCTCAGGTCACCCACGCCCTTCAGAAGACCCTCAACCCTGATCCAGGAGACCACGAATGGGGCAGGAGACCACGAATGGGGCAGGAGACCTCTCTCCCAACATCTAGATGTCCCCCTCCCCACTTCGCCGTGGGGCAGACCTGCCCCCCACCCCCCAAAATCCTCCTCACCCTCACCCTGGGCACCATCTCCTCAGGTCACCCACCCCCTTCAGAAGACCCTCAACCCTGATCCAGGAGACCACGAATGGGGCAGGAGACCCATCTAGATGTCCCCTCCCCACTTGGCCGTGGGGCAGACCCCCACCCCACCCCCCAAAATCCTCCTCACCCGCCCGCAGCAGGATGACTTGGTCGTCCAGGGGCAGCTCGGAGAAATGGGGGATCCTCTTGGCCCACTCCACCAGGGTGAAGAGCTGCTTGTCGGCGGCCTGGCAGATGTTGGTCACCGGGTCATTGGGCTGATGAGTAGGGGGAGGAGTTGGGGGGGGGGACGACGGACACATCGAGGGGTCAGCGAGGTGGCCCGGAGCCCCCCCTCGAGGACTCCTCTTTTCTTTCCCAATTCCTTTCTCCACCCCCCACCTTCTTCTTCTAGAAGGACTCACCGAGCTGCCCCCGCCGCCGGCGCCGTCCACGCTTTGGTCCGATTTCTGCTCCACCGCCAGCTCCGCCTCCAAGATCTTCTCCACCGGCATCTCCTCGTTGGCGTTGGCCCCCAGGTCCCCGTCTCCTTCCTTCTCCTTCCCTCTCTGCCGTTCCTCCTGCACGGCTGTGGGGCACGGACATGAGGGTGAAGATCTAGAAGTCCATGGGGTTTCTCCACGCTCCCAGTGCTCCCAGTTACCTTCCCGTTTCATGCCGGTGGCCAGGCACTTCTGGTAGCGGCAGTACTGGCAACGGTTGCGTTGACGTTTGTCAACCACACAGTCCTTGTTGTCCCGGCAGGTGTAGGTCAGGTCCTTCCGGATGGTGCGTTTGAAGAAACCTTTGCAGCCCTCGCAGCTGTACACCCCATAATGCTTCCCTGCGGGGAACCGAGGGGGGGTCAGCGGTGGGATTCCACCCCCCCCAACCTGTAGGACGCCCAAGTTCTCCTCATGGTGGGAGGAGTTGAGTGTGCTGCCCCATGGAGGTGGCACCATCATCTGGGCTTCATCTTGAGGAGCTACAAGGTGGCCCCATCCTTTGTATTCCACCATGGGAAGACCAAGGTGGCTTCGACTCCTCTGTCCCACCCCAAAAAGGACCATGGTGTCCCCATCCCACGTCCCACCACAGGGAGAAGTCACATACCCCCATGTCCCACTGCAGAGAAGACCAAGGTGTTCTCATACCCCATCCCAAAAAGGACCAAGGTGTTCCCATCACCTGTGTCCCACCACAAGGAGGACCATGGTGTCCCCATCACCTGTGTCCCACCACAGGGAGAACTCACATGCCCCCAAGTCCCACCTCAGAGAAGACCAAGGTGTTCTCATACCCCACCCCAAAAAGGACCATGGTGTCCACGTCTCACCCCAGCGAAGACCAAAATGTCCCCGTCCCCCATCCCAAAAAGGACCAAGGTGTTCCCATCACCTGTGTCCCACCACAGGGAGAACTCACATGCCCCCAAGTCCCACCTCAGAGAAGACCAAGGTGTTCTCATACCCCACCCCAAAAAGGACCATGGTGTCCACGTCTCACCCCAGCGAAGACCAAAATGTCCCCGTCCCCCATCCCAAAAAGGACCAAGGTGTTCCCATCACCTGTGTCCCACCACAGGGAGAACTCACATGCCCCCAAGTCCCACCTCAGAGAAGACCAAGGTGTTCTCATACCCCACCCCAAAAAGGACCATGGTGTCCACGTCTCACCCCAGCGAAGACCAAAATGTCCCCGTCCCCCATCCCAAAAAGGACCAAGGTGTTCCCATCACCTGTGTCCCACCACAGGGAGAACTCACATGCCCCCAAGTCCCACCTCAGAGAAGACCAAGGTGTTCTCATACCCCACCCCAAAAAGGACCATGGTGTCCACGTCTCACCCCAGCGAAGACCAAAATGTCCCCGTCCCCCATCCCAAAAAGGACCAAGGTGTTCCCATCACCTGTGTCCCACCACAGGGAGAACTCACATGCCCCCAAGTCCCACCTCAGAGAAGACCAAGGTGTTCTCATACCCCACCCCAAAAAGGACCATGGTGTCCACGTCTCACCCCAGCGAAGACCAAAATGTCCCCGTCCCCCATCCCAAAAAGGACCAAGGTGTTCCCATCACCTGTGTCCCACCACAGGGAGAACTCACATGCCCCCAAGTCCCACCTCAGAGAAGACCAAGGTGTTCTCATACCCCACCCCAAAAAGGACCATGGTGTCCACGTCTCACCCCAGCGAAGACCAAAATGTCCCCGTCCCCCATCCCAAAAAGGACCAAGGTGTTCCCATCACCTGTGTCCCACCACAGGGAGAACTCACATGCCCCCAAGTCCCACCTCAGAGAAGACCAAGGTGTTCTCATACCCCACCCCAAAAAGGACCATGGTGTCCACGTCTCACCCCAGCGAAGACCAAAATGTCCCCGTCCCCCATCCCAAAAAGGACCAAGGTGTTCCCATCACCTGTGTCCCACCACAGGGAGAACTCACATGCCCCCAAGTCCCACCTCAGAGAAGACCAAGGTGTTCTCATACCCCACCCCAAAAAGGACCATGGTGTCCACGTCTCACCCCAGCGAAGACCAAAATGTCCCCGTCCCCCATCCCAAAAAGGACCAAGGTGTTCCCATCACCTGTGTCCCACCACAGGGAGAACTCACATGCCCCCAAGTCCCACCTCAGAGAAGACCAAGGTGTTCTCATACCCCACCCCAAAAAGGACCATGGTGTCCACGTCTCACCCCAGCGAAGACCAAAATGTCCCCGTCCCCCATCCCAAAAAGGACCAAGGTGTTCCCATCACCTGTGTCCCACCACAGGGAGAACTCACATGCCCCCAAGTCCCACCTCAGAGAAGACCAAGGTGTTCTCATACCCCACCCCAAAAAGGACCATGGTGTCCACGTCTCACCCCAGCGAAGACCAAAATGTCCCCGTCCCCCATCCCAAAAAGGACCAAGGTGTTCCCATCACCTGTGTCCCACCACAGGGAGAACTCACATGCCCCCAAGTCCCACCTCAGAGAAGACCAAGGTGTTCTCATACCCCACCCCAAAAAGGACCATGGTGTCCACGTCTCACCCCAGCGAAGACCAAAATGTCCCCGTCCCCCATCCCAAAAAGGACCAAGGTGTTCCCATCACCTGTGTCCCACCACAGGGAGAACTCACATGCCCCCAAGTCCCACCTCAGAGAAGACCAAGGTGTTCTCATACCCCATCCCAAAAAGGACCATGGTGTCCACGTCCCACCCCAGCGAAGACCAAAATGTCCCCATACCCCATCCCAAAAAGGACCATGGTGTCCACGTCTCACCCCAGCGAAGACCAAAATGTCCCCATACCCCATCCCAAAAAGGACCATGGTGTCCACGTCTCACCCCAGCGAAGACCAAAATGTCCCCATACCCCATCCCAAAAAGGACCATGGTGTCCACGTCTCACCCCAGCGAAGACCAAAATGTCCCCATACCCCATCCCAAAAAGGACCATGGTGTCCACGTCTCACCCCAGCGAAGACCAAAATGTCCCCATACCCCATCCCAAAAAGGACCATGGTGTCCACGTCTCACCCCAGCGAAGACCAAAATGTCCCCATACCCCATCCCAAAAAGGACCATGGTGTCCACGTCTCACCCCAGCGAAGACCAAAATGTCCCCATACCCCATCCCAAAAAGGACCATGGTGTCCACGTCTCACCCCAGCGAAGACCAAAATGTCCCCGTACCCCATCCCAAAAAGGACCAAGGTGTCTCCATCTCATGTCCCACCCCAGAGTGCACGAAGGTGTCCCCATACCCCATCCCAAAAACGACCAAGATGTCCTTATCCTATGTCCCACCCCAGAACGCACCAAGATGTCCCCATATCCCACCCCAGGGAGGACCAAGATGTCCCCATACCCCATCCCAAAAAGGACCAAGGTGTCCCCATCACCTGTGTCCCACCACAAGGAAGACCAAGGTGTCCCCATGTCCCGTTCCAGAGAACACTAAGGTGTCCCCATACCCCATCCCAAAAAGGACCAAGGTGTCCTCATCACCTGTGTCCCACCACAAGGATGACCAAGGCATCCCTATACCCCACTCCAGAGAAAACCAAGGTGTCCCCATACCCCATCCCAAAATGGACCAAGGTGCCCCCATCACAGGGAGGACCAGGATGTCCCCATATCCCACCCCAAAAAAGAACCAGGTGTCTCCATATTCCACCCCAGAGAGCACCAACGTGTCCCCATCCCATGTCCCACCATGGGGAGGACCAAGGTGTCTCCATCTCCAAAGGAACCGAGCTGTCCCCATACACCCCATCGCAACCCACAGAGGAACCCAGATGTTTCCACAAAGACCTTACAGATGACCCAAGTGTCTCAGTGTCACACAGGGTCTCAGTGGAACCTCCAGTTGTCCCCACAGGGCCACACCACAGAAGCTCCAGATGTTCTCCTAAAGACCTTGCAGAAGACCCAACTGTTCCAGTGCCCCCCAGGAACCCAGTGGAGGACCCAGATGGACCCACAGAAGACTCAGATGTCCCCACAATGACCTTACAGAGAACCCAAGTGTCCGAGTGTCACACAAGGACCCAGTGGAAGACCCACATGTCCCCACAGAAGCTCTAGATGTCCCCATAGGGAAACCACAGAAGCTCCAGATGTTCCCCTAAAGACTTTGCAGAGGACCCAAGTGTCCCAGTGCCACACAAGGGCCCAGTGGAAGACCCAGATGTCCCAAGAGAAGACCCAGATGTCCCCACAAGGACCCTGTGGCAGACCCAAGCATCCCAGGTCCCCACAAGGAGCCAATGGAAGACCCACATGTCTGCACAGAAGCTCCGAATGTTCTTCTAAAGACCTTGCAGAAGACTCTGATGTCCCAGTGTCACACAAGGACACAGTGGAAGACCCAAGTGTTCCCAAGGGGCCACCACAGAAGCTCCAGATGTTCCTCTACAGACCTTGCAGAAGACCCAAGTGCCTGATGCCTTCCAGGGACCCAGTGGGAGACCCAGATGTACCCACAGGGCCACCACAGAAACTCCAGATGTTCCCCTAAAGATCTTGCAGAAGACCCAACTGTCCCAGTGCCCTCCAGGGACCCAGCGGAAGACCCAGATATATGCACAGAAGCCCCAGATGTCCCCACAAGGACCTTGCAGAGGACCCAAGTGTCCCAATGTCACACACAGACCCACTGAAAGACCCATATGTACCCGCAGAAGCTCCAAATGTTCTCCTAAAGATTTCGCAGAAGACCCAGACGCCCCAGTGCCCCCCGTGGAAGACCCAGATGGATCCACAGAAGCTCAAGATGGTCTCCTAAACACTTTGCAGAAGATCCAGATGTCCCAATACCCCCCAGGGACCCAGTGGGAAGACCCAGATGGATCCACAGAAGCTCCCAATTTTCTCCTAAAGACCTTGCAGAAGATCCAGATGTCCCAGTGACCCCAGAGCCCCCAGTGGAAGACCCCCATGGATCCACAGAAGCTCCCAATTTTCTCCTAAAGACCTTGCAGAAGATCCAGATGTCCCAGTGACCCCAGAGCCCCCAGTGGAAGACCCCCATGGATCCACAGAAGCTCCCAATTTTCTCCTAAAGACCTTGCAGAAGACCCAGATGTCCCAGTGACCCCAGAGACCCCAGTGGAAGACCCACATGGATCCACAGAAGCTCCAAATGTTCTCCTAAAGACCTTGCAGAAGATCCAGATGTCCCAGTGACCCCAGAGACCCCCATAGAAGACCCAGATGAATCCACAGAAGCTCCAGATGTTCTTCTAAAGACCTTGCAGGAGACCCAGATGTCCCAGTGACCCCAGAGAGCCCCATGGAAGACCCAGATAGATCCACAAAAGCTCCAGATGTTCTCCTAAAGACTTCGCAGAAGACCCAGATGTCCCAGTGCCCCCCAGGGACCCCCATGGAAGACCCAGATGGATCCACAGAACCTCCAGATGTTCTTCTAAAGACCTTGCAGAAGACCCAGATGTCCCAGTGCCCCTCAAGGACCCAGTGGAAGACCCAGATGGATCCACAGAACCTCCAGATGTTCTCCTAAAGACTTTGCAGAAGACCCAGACGTCCCAGTGCCCCCCAGAGACCCCCATGGAAGACCCAGATGGATCCACAGAAGCTCCAGATGTTCTCCTAAAGACCTCGCAGAAGACCCAGATGTCCTAGTGCCCCCCATGGAAGACCCAGATGGATCCACAGAAGCTCCAGATGTTCTCCTAAAGACATTGCAGAAGACCCAGATGTCCCAGTGACCCCAGAGAGCCCCATGGAAGACCCAGATGGATCCACAGAAGCTCTAGATGTTCTCCTAAAGACTTCGCAGAAGACCCAGATGTCCCAATACCCCCCAGAGACCCCAGTGGAAGACCCAGATGGATCCACAGATGCTCCAGATGTTCTCCTAAAGACTTCGCAGAAGACCCAGATATCCCAGTGCCCCCCTGGAACCGAGTGGAAGACCCAGATGGAGCCACAGAAGCTCCAGCTGTTCTCCTAAAGACTTCGCAGAAGACCCAGATATCCCAGTGCCCCCCTGGAACCGAGTGGAAGACCCAGATGGAGCCACAGAAGCTCCAGCTGTTCTCCTAAAGACTTCGCAGAAGACCCAGATATCCCAGTGCCCCCCTGGAACCGAGTGGAAGACCCAGATGGAGCCACAGAAGCTCCAGCTGTTCTCCTAAAGACCTTGCAGAAGACCCAGATATCCCAGTGCCCCCCAGGAACCGAGTGGAAGACCCAGATGGATCCACAGAAGCTCCAGATGTTCTCCTAAAGACCTTGCAGAAGACCCAGATGTCCCAGTGCCCCCCAGGACCCAGTGGGAAGACCCAGATGGATCCACAGAAGCTCCAGATGTTCTCCTAAAGACTTTGCAGAAGACCCAGACGCCCCAGTGCCCCCCGTGGAAGACCCAGATGGATCCACAGAAGCTCCAGCTGTTCTCCTAAAGACCTTGCACTAGACCCAGATGTCCCAGTGACCCCAGAGAGCCCCATGGAAGACCCAGATGGATCCACAAAAGCTCCAGATGTTCTCCTAAAGACCTTGCAGAAGACCCAGATATCCCAGTGCCCCCCAGGAACCGAGTGGAAGACCCAGATGGATCCACAGAAGCTCCAGATGTTCTCCTAAAGACCTTGCAGAAGACCCAGATGTCCCAGTGCCCCCCAGGACCCAGTGGGAAGACCCAGATGGATCCACAGAAGCTCCAGATGTTCTCCTAAAGACTTTGCAGAAGACCCAGACGCCCCAGTGCCCCCCGTGGAAGACCCAGATGGATCCACAGAAGCTCCAGCTGTTCTCCTAAAGACCTTGCACTAGACCCAGATGTCCCAGTGACCCCAGAGAGCCCCATGGAAGACCCAGATGGATCCACAAAAGCTCCAGATGTTCTCCTAAAGACCTTGCAGAAGACCCAGACGCCCCAGTGCCCCCCATGGAGGCCCCCCGGCTGGTGGGTACCTGAGGAGCGGTCCCCGCAGATGGCGCAGAGGCGTTTGCCGGCGACGCCGGGGCCGTGGGGGTGACAAGGGACAGCTCGGATCCCCAAGGGTGGCTTCACGTCGTCCGAGCTGCTGACGGGGTGCAGCCCCGAGAGGTTGACCGTGGAGTTGATCTGCGAGAGAGAGAGGGGGGAGGCGGGCAGGGCCGG
>NW_015091224.1:79627-79907 GCF_001431845.1 Calidris pugnax
TCTGCGAGAGAGGGGGGGGGGAGGGGGGCAGGGCCGGGGGGGGCCCCCCCCCCCAACTTCCTCCAGCCCCACAACTCCCAACTTGGGGGGCTGCCCCCTTACCTGGGGGCTGCTGACGGGGCCGTAGGCGATGGCGGGGGTGGCGGGGAGCCCCGGGGAACCCATGGAGGAGCTGATGACGGGGAAGGGGGAGCCCAGGCTGGCGACGGGGGAGTTGAGGGAGGAGGTCATGGCCGAACCGATCATGGAGGGGTGGTGGAGGGGGGCCGAGGGCTCCGGG
>NW_015091224.1:81100-85817 GCF_001431845.1 Calidris pugnax
CTTTCTGGGGGGGGGGCTGCTCCTGCCGCCTCTTCCCCAACTCTATGGTGCCCCTGGGGGGCCGCTCTGCACCCTCATCCCTTCGTCTCTGTGGTGGGGACTCGCCGTCTCCCCTTCACCTCTATGGGGGGCCGCTCTAGCCCCCCATCCCCGCCAGTCTGGGCTCCATCTCTGTGGTCACCCTTGGGAGACATTGGGGCTTGTTTGGACACTAATCCCATCGTCTCTATGGTAGGGTTGGTTGGCACCACTCTATCTCCTCCTCATCTCTATGGTATGGTCCATCAGGGCCTCTCTAGCCCCCCATCCCACCACTCTATGGTCAGTCCCTTGGGAGCCGTCAGGGCTTGTCTGGATGCTCATCCCTTCATCTCTATGGTAGGGTTGGTTGGCGCCAGTCTATCTCCTCCTCACCTCTATGGTATGGTCCATCAGGGCCACTCTAGCCCCCCCATCCCACCACTCTATGGTCAGTCCCTTGGGAGCCGTCAGGGCTTGTCTGGACGCTCATCCCTTCGTCTCTATGGTAGTGTTGGTTGGCACCACTCCATCTCCTCCTCACTTCTATGGTATGGTCCATCAGGGTCACTCTAGCCCCCCATCCCACCACTCTGGGCTCTGTCTCTATGGTCAGTCCCTTGGGAGCCATCAGGGCTTGTCTGGACGCTCATCCCTTCATCTCTATGGTAGGATTGGTTGGCACCATTCTGTCTCCTCCTCACCTCTATGGTATGGCCTGTTAGAGCCACTCTAGGCCCCCATCCCACCACTCTATAGTCAGTCCCTTGGGAGCCGTCAGGGCTTGTCTGGACGCTCATCCCTTCATCTCTATGGTAGGATTGGTTGGCACCATTCTGTCTCCTCCTCACCTCTATGGTATGGCCTGTTAGAGCCACTCTAGGCCCCCATCCCACCACTCTATAGTCAGTCCCTTGGGAGCCGTCAGGGCTTGTCTGGACGCTCATCCCTTCATCTCTATGGTAGGATTGGTTGGCACCATTCTGTCTCCTCCTCACCTCTATGGTATGGCCTGTTAGAGCCACTCTAGGCCCCCATCCCACCACTCTATAGTCAGTCCCTTGGGAGCCGTCAGGGCTTGTCTGGACGCTCATCCCTTCATCTCTATGGTAGGATTGGTTGGCACCATTCTGTCTCCTCCTCACCTCTATGGTATGGCCTGTTAGAGCCACTCTAGGCCCCCATCCCACCACTCTATAGTCAGTCCCTTGGGAGCCGTCAGGGCTTGTCTGGATACTCATCCCATCATCTCTATGGTAGGGTTGGTTGCCACCGCTCTATCTCCTCTTCACCTCTATGGTATGACCCATTAGGGCCTCTCTAGGTCCCCCATGTCACCACTCTATGGTGCAACCAAGGGCGCCACTCTGGGCTCTGTCTCTATGGTCACCCCTGGGAGACGTTGGGGCTTGTCTGGACGCTCATCCCTTCGTCTCTATGGTAGGAGCCGTTGGTTGACCCGTCTCCCCTCACCAGGGCGATGGCGGCGGCCACTCGGACGCAGGGACTCGGCGCCACCCTTGCCGCTGCCATCGTGGTGCTGGCCCTCTGCCTGCTGCCGCCCCCCGCCGCCTCGCACGACGGCCACTCGCACGAGGACCTGCACCATGGCCATGGCCACTCTCATGAGGGCATGTACCATGGCCATGGCCACTCACATGAGGACCTGCACCACGGCCATTCTCACGAGGGCATGTACCACGGCCATGGCCACTCGCACGAGGACCTGCACCACGGCCACTCGCACGAGGGCATGTACCACGGCCATGGCCACTCGCACGAGGACCTCCACCATGGTCACGGCCACTCGCACGAGGGCATGTACCACGGGCATCATGGCCACTCGCACGAAGACCTCCACCATGGCCACAGCTACCCGCATGGGCACCACGGCCACTCGCACGAGGACATGTACCACGGCCACTCGCATGAGGACACCCACCACCCCTCGCACAAGCGTTTGCCCCCAGATCCCCCCAAACCGCCGCCGCCGCGGAAGGACACGGTGACGCTGTGGATGCACGTGAGTGTCCTCCTTCCCCCTGAAGGACCCCCTGGAGATGTTGGGGGGGGGGGGGGGGCCAACCCGGGACTCCCCCCTCGCCGTGCCCCAGACGATGACGGCCACCCTGGTGATCAGCGCCGCCCCGTACCTCGTCCTCTTCCTCATCCCGGTGGAGTCCAACGCCCCCCGGCACCAGGGGCTCCTCAAGCTGCTCCTCAGCTTCGCGGCGGGGGGGCTGCTGGGGGACGCCTTCCTCCACCTCATCCCCCACGCCCTGGGTGAGTGTCCCCTTCCCCTTGGTGTCCCCACCCCCCCCAGCCTTGGGGACAGCGGGGACGTGGTGGCACTCACCGTTCCTCCTCCATTTTGGTGTCCCTGCAGCTCCCCACACGCATCACGGTGATGGTGGCCACGCACACTCCGAGCCGGGTGGCCACGGCCACTCGCACCACGGTAGGACACACGGAACTGGGGGGAGGGGTGTGGGGTGACCATGGGGACACGGAGGGGACAGGGCCACCCCTCACGGTGTCCCCTCCATCCCAGGCCACGAGCACGGGCGCATGCTGACGGTGGGGATGTGGGTGCTGGCCGGCATCGTGGCCTTCCTGGTGGTGGAGACCTTCGTGCGACACGCCAAGGGTGGCCACGGCCACGGTCACGGCCACAGCCACGGTAGGTGACATCTCTGCAGGCGGAGGGGACACGGGAAGGTTTGGGGGGGGACACGGCCACACATCCCCCACCTGGTTGTCCCCTTCTCCAGGGGTGAAGGCCAAGAGCAGCTCCAGCGAAGGTGAGGAGGAGCCGGGGGCGGGGGGACGGAAGGAGAAGGCGGCCACCAAGGGCCACCGCGGCAAGAGCCGGCCGGCGGGGAAGGCCACCGAGGAGTCGGGTACGGGGGACACGGGGACACCAGGGGGGTGACAAGGATTGGGGAGGAGCTGGATGGGGACAGAGGTGGGGGGAAGGGGGGAGAAGAGGGACCCCGATGGAGACAGGGGACGGGGATGGGGGTCAAGATGGACTCCAACAGGGACAGGGACACTGAGGGGGGTGACAGGGACTGGAGGGGACATGGGGACCCCAGTGGGGACAGGGACACTGAGGGGGGGTGACAGGACTTGGGGGGAACCCCACTGGGGACAGGGACACTGAGGGGGGGGTGACAGGGACTGGAGGGGACACGGGGACCCCAATGGGGACAGGGACAAGCAGGGGGGTGACAGGGACTGGAGGGGGACCCCAGTGGGGACAGGGACACTGAGGGGGGTGACAGTGGGGACAAGGACACTGAGGGGGTGACAGGGACTGGAGGGGGCTCGGGAGGGGACACGGGGACCTGATGCTGACGGTGGGGATGTGGGTGCTGGCCGGCATCGTGGCCTTCCTGGTGGTGGAGACCTTCGTGCGACACGCCAAGGGTGGCCACGGCCACGGTCACGGCCACAGCCACGGTAGGTGACATCTCTGCAGGCGGAGGGGACACGGGAAGGTTTGGGGGGGGACACGGCCACACATCCCCCACCTGGTTGTCCCCTTCTCCAGGGGTGAAGGCCAAGAGCAGCTCCAGCGAAGGTGAGGAGGAGCCGGGGGCGGGGGGACGGAAGGAGAAGGCGGCCACCAAGGGCCACCGCGGCAAGAGCCGGCCGGCGGGGAAGGCCACCGAGGAGTCGGGTACGGGGGACACGGGGACACCAGGGGGGTGACAAGGATTGGGGAGGAGCTGGATGGGGACAGAGGTGGGGGGAAGGGGGGAGAAGAGGGACCCCGATGGAGACAGGGGACGGGGATGGGGGTCAAGATGGACTCCAACAGGGACAGGGACACTGAGGGGGGTGACAGGGACTGGAGGGGACACGAGGACCCCAGTGGGGACAGGGACACTGAGGGGGGTGACAGGGACTGGAGGGGACACGAGGACCCCAGTGGGGACAGGGACACTGAGGGGGGTGACAGGGACTGGAGGGGACACGAGGACCCCAGTGGGGACAGGGACACTGAGGGGGGTGACAGGGACTGGAGGGGACACGAGGACCCCAGTGGGGACAGGGACACTGAGGGGGGTGACAGGGACTGGAGGGGACACGAGGACCCCAGTGGGGACAGGGACACTGAGGGGGGTGACAGGGACTGGAGGGGACACGAGGACCCCAGTGGGGACAGGGACACTGAGGGGGGTGACAGGGACTGGAGGGGACACGAGGACCCCAGTGGGGACAGGGACACTGAGGGGGGTGACAGGGACTGGAGGGGACACGAGGACCCCAGTGGGGACAGGGACACTGAGGGGGGTGACAGGGACTGGAGGGGACACGAGGACCCCAGTGGGGACAGGGACACTGAGGGGGGTGACAGGGACTGGAGGGGACACGAGGACCCCAGTGGGGACAGGGACACTGAGGGGGGTGACAGTGGGGACAAGGACACTGAGGGGGTGACAGGGACTGGAGGGGGCTCTGGAGGGGACACGGGGACCCCAGTGGGGACAGGGACAGGAGGGGGTGTCACAAGGACTGGAGGGGGACCCCAATGGGGACAAGGACCCTGAGGGAGGTGACAGGGACTGGAGGGGACATGGGGGACCCCAGTGGGGACAGGGACACTGAGGTGGGGTGACAGGACTTGGGGGGAACCCCACTGGGGACAGGGACACTGAGGGGGGGGCGACAGGGACTGGAGGGGACACGGGGA
>NW_015091224.1:92340-92623 GCF_001431845.1 Calidris pugnax
AGACGGAGGGGGGGTGCCAGGGCTGGGGGGGAACCCCACTGGGGACAGGGACACTGAGGGGGGGGTGACAGGGACTGGAGGGGACACGGGGACCCCAATGGGGACAGGGACAAGCAGGGGGGTGACAGGGACTGGAGGGGGACCCCAGTGGGGACAGGGACACTGAGGGGGGGGACAGTGGGGACAAGGACACTGAGGGGGTGGCGGGGACTGGAGGAGGCTCTGGAGGGGACATGGGGACCCCAATGGGGACAGGGACAAGGAGGGGGTGGCAGGGACCGGG
>NW_015091224.1:104020-108135 GCF_001431845.1 Calidris pugnax
ACCCCACTGGGGACAAGGACCCTGAGGAGGGGGACAGGGACTGGAGGAGGCTCTGAAGGGGACACGGGGACCCCAGTGGGGACAGGGACAAGGAGAGGGGTGACAGGGACTGGGGGGGACATGGGGACCCCCGTGGGGACAGGGACAAGCAAGAGGGTGACAGGGACAGGAGGGGGACCCCAGTGGGGACAAGGACCCTGAGGGGGGTGACAGGGACAGGAGGGGACACAAGGATCCCAGTGGGGACAGGGACACTGAGGGAGGTGACAGGGACTGGAGGGGACGCATGGACCCCAATGGGGACAGGGACACTGAGGGAGGTGACAGGACTTGGGGGGGAACCCCACTGGGGACAAGGACCCGGAGGGAGGTGACAGGACTTGGGGGGGAACCCCACTGGGGACAAGGACCCGGAGGGAGGTGACAGGACTTGGGGGGGAACCCCACTGGGGACAAGGACCCGGAGGGAGGTGACAGGACTTGGGGGGGAACCCCACTGGGGACAAGGACCCGGAGGGAGGTGACAGGACTTGGGGGGGAACCCCACTGGGGACAAGGACCCGGAGGGAGGTGACAGGACTTGGGGGGGAACCCCACTGGGGACAAGGACCCGGAGGGAGGTGACAGGACTTGGGGGGGAACCCCACTGGGGACAAGGACCCGGAGGGAGGTGACAGGACTTGGGGGGGAACCCCACTGGGGACAAGGACCCGGAGGGAGGTGACAGGACTTGGGGGGGAACCCCACTGGGGACAAGGACCCGGAGGGAGGTGACAGGACTTGGGGGGGAACCCCACTGGGGACAAGGACCCGGAGGGAGGTGACAGGACTTGGGGGGGAACCCCACTGGGGACAAGGACCCGGAGGGAGGTGACAGGACTTGGGGGGGAACCCCACTGGGGACAAGGACCCGGAGGGAGGTGACAGGACTTGGGGGGGAACCCCACTGGGGACAAGGACCCGGAGGGAGGTGACAGGACTTGGGGGGGAACCCCACTGGGGACAAGGACCCGGAGGGAGGTGACAGGACTTGGGGGGGAACCCCACTGGGGACAAGGACCCGGAGGGAGGTGACAGGACTTGGGGGGGAACCCCACTGGGGACAAGGACCCGGAGGGAGGTGACAGGACTTGGGGGGGAACCCCACTGGGGACAAGGACCCGGAGGGAGGTGACAGGACTTGGGGGGGAACCCCACTGGGGACAAGGACCCGGAGGGAGGTGACAGGACTTGGGGGGGAACCCCACTGGGGACAAGGACCCGGAGGGAGGTGACAGGACTTGGGGGGGAACCCCACTGGGGACAAGGACCCGGAGGGAGGTGACAGGACTTGGGGGGGAACCCCACTGGGGACAAGGACCCGGAGGGAGGTGACAGGACTTGGGGGGGAACCCCACTGGGGACAAGGACCCGGAGGGAGGTGACAGGACTTGGGGGGGAACCCCACTGGGGACAAGGACCCGGAGGGAGGTGACAGGACTTGGGGGGGAACCCCACTGGGGACAAGGACCCGGAGGGAGGTGACAGGACTTGGGGGGGAACCCCACTGGGGACAAGGACCCGGAGGGAGGTGACAGGACTTGGGGGGGAACCCCACTGGGGACAAGGACCCGGAGGGAGGTGACAGGACTTGGGGGGGAACCCCACTGGGGACAAGGACCCGGAGGGAGGTGACAGGACTTGGGGGGGAACCCCACTGGGGACAAGGACCCGGAGGGAGGTGACAGGACTTGGGGGGGAACCCCACTGGGGACAAGGACCCGGAGGGAGGTGACAGGACTTGGGGGGGAACCCCACTGGGGACAAGGACCCGGAGGGAGGTGACAGGACTTGGGGGGGAACCCCACTGGGGACAAGGACCCGGAGGGAGGTGACAGGACTTGGGGGGGAACCCCACTGGGGACAAGGACCCGGAGGGAGGTGACAGGACTTGGGGGGGAACCCCACTGGGGACAAGGACCCGGAGGGAGGTGACAGGACTTGGGGGGGAACCCCACTGGGGACAAGGACCCGGAGGGAGGTGACAGGACTTGGGGGGGAACCCCACTGGGGACAAGGACCCGGAGGGAGGTGACAGGACTTGGGGGGGAACCCCACTGGGGACAAGGACCCGGAGGGAGGTGACAGGACTTGGGGGGGAACCCCACTGGGGACAAGGACCCGGAGGGAGGTGACAGGACTTGGGGGGGAACCCCACTGGGGACAAGGACCCGGAGGGAGGTGACAGGACTTGGGGGGGAACCCCACTGGGGACAAGGACCCGGAGGGAGGTGACAGGACTTGGGGGGGAACCCCACTGGGGACAAGGACCCGGAGGGAGGTGACAGGACTTGGGGGGGAACCCCACTGGGGACAAGGACCCGGAGGGAGGTGACAGGACTTGGGGGGGAACCCCACTGGGGACAAGGACCCGGAGGGAGGTGACAGGACTTGGGGGGGAACCCCACTGGGGACAAGGACCCGGAGGGAGGTGACAGGACTTGGGGGGGAACCCCACTGGGGACAAGGACCCGGAGGGAGGTGACAGGACTTGGGGGGGAACCCCACTGGGGACAAGGACCCGGAGGGAGGTGACAGGACTTGGGGGGGAACCCCACTGGGGACAAGGACCCGGAGGGAGGTGACAGGACTTGGGGGGGAACCCCACTGGGGACAAGGACCCGGAGGGAGGTGACAGGACTTGGGGGGGAACCCCACTGGGGACAAGGACCCGGAGGGAGGTGACAGGACTTGGGGGGGAACCCCACTGGGGACAAGGACCCGGAGGGAGGTGACAGGACTTGGGGGGGAACCCCACTGGGGACAAGGACCCGGAGGGAGGTGACAGGACTTGGGGGGGAACCCCACTGGGGACAAGGACCCGGAGGGAGGTGACAGGACTTGGGGGGGAACCCCACTGGGGACAAGGACCCGGAGGGAGGTGACAGGACTTGGGGGGGAACCCCACTGGGGACAAGGACCCGGAGGGAGGTGACAGGACTTGGGGGGGAACCCCACTGGGGACAAGGACCCGGAGGGAGGTGACAGGACTTGGGGGGGAACCCCACTGGGGACAAGGACCCGGAGGGAGGTGACAGGACTTGGGGGGGAACCCCACTGGGGACAAGGACCCGGAGGGAGGTGACAGGACTTGGGGGGGAACCCCACTGGGGACAAGGACCCGGAGGGAGGTGACAGGACTTGGGGGGGAACCCCACTGGGGACAAGGACCCGGAGGGAGGTGACAGGACTTGGGGGGGAACCCCACTGGGGACAAGGACCCGGAGGGAGGTGACAGGACTTGGGGGGGAACCCCACTGGGGACAAGGACCCGGAGGGAGGTGACAGGACTTGGGGGGGAACCCCACTGGGGACAAGGACCCGGAGGGAGGTGACAGGACTTGGGGGGGAACCCCACTGGGGACAAGGACCCGGAGGGAGGTGACAGGACTTGGGGGGGAACCCCACTGGGGACAAGGACCCGGAGGGAGGTGACAGGACTTGGGGGGGAACCCCACTGGGGACAAGGACCCGGAGGGAGGTGACAGGACTTGGGGGGGAACCCCACTGGGGACAAGGACCCGGAGGGAGGTGACAGGACTTGGGGGGGAACCCCACTGGGGACAAGGACCCGGAGGGAGGTGACAGGACTTGGGGGGGAACCCCACTGGGGACAAGGACCCGGAGGGAGGTGACAGGACTTGGGGGGGAACCCCACTGGGGACAAGGACCCGGAGGGAGGTGACAGGACTTGGGGGGGAACCCCACTGGGGACAAGGACCCGGAGGGAGGTGACAGGGACTGGAGGGGACATGGGGGACCCCAGTGGGGACAGGGACCCTGAGGGAGGTGACAAGGACTTGGGGGGAACCCCACTGGGGACAAGGACCCTGAGGAGGGTGACAGGGACTGGAGGAGGCTCTGAAGGGGACACGGGGACCCCAGTGGGGACAGGGACAAGGAGAGGGGTGACAGGGACTGGGGGGGACATGGGGACCCCCGTGGGGACAGGGACAAGCAAGAGGGTGACAGGGACAGGAGGGGGACCCCAGTGGGGACAAGGACCCTGAGGGGGGTGACAGGGACAGGAGGGGACACAAGGATCCCAGTGGGGACAGGGACACTGAGGGAGGCGA
>NW_015091224.1:108489-111058 GCF_001431845.1 Calidris pugnax
GTGGGGAGGGGGCGGTGGGGACACATTGTGGGGGGGTTGGGGACGGTGACATGTGTCCCCCCCCACCCCGGCGGTGTCCCCGCAGCCATGGAGGT
Organism: Calidris pugnax; assembly: GCF_001431845.1. Lineage (NCBI taxonomy): Eukaryota > Metazoa > Chordata > Aves > Charadriiformes > Scolopacidae > Calidris > Calidris pugnax. Next base: position 108,585 of record NW_015091224.1, read on the forward strand.
GTCGGGGTACTTGAACCTGGCGGCCGACATGGCCCACAACTTCACGGACGGCCTGGCCATCGGGGCCTCCTTCCTGGCGGGGACGGGGCTGGGGACGGTGACGGCGGTGACGGTGCTGCTGCACGAGCTGCCACACGAGGTGGGGGACTTCGCCATCCTCGTCCAGTCCGGCTGCAGCAAGCGCAAGGTGAGGGGGGGGCAATGTCCCCAGTGTCCCCAGTAACCCCCAGTATGCATCCCCATCTAGCCCTACTGTCTCCAGTGTCCCCAGTAACCCCCAATACATGTCCCCACCTAGATCTGCTATCCCCAGTGTCCCCAGTAACCCCCATTATGTGTCCCCATCTAGTCTTGCTGTCCCCAGTGTCCCCAGTAACCCCCAAACCCCCAGTATGCGTCCCCATGTAGCCCTGCTGTCCCCAGTGTCCCCAGTAACCCCCAGTATGTGTCCCCACCTAGCCCTACTGTCCCCAGTGTCCCCAGTACCCCCCAATATGTGTACCTACCTAGCCCTGCTGTCCCCAGTGTCCCCCAGTACGCCCCCACCTAGCCCTGCTGTCCCCAGTGTCCCCCAGTACGCCCCCACCTAGCCCTGCTGTCCCCAGTGTCCCCCAGTACGCCCCCACCTAGCCCTGCTGTCCCCAGTGTCCCCCAGTACGCCCCCACCTAGCCCTGCTGTCCCCAGTGTCCCCCAGTACGCCCCCACCTAGCCCTGCTGTCCCCAGTGTCCCCCAGTACGCCCCCACCTAGCCCTGCTGTCCCCAGTGTCCCCCAGTACGCCCCCACCTAGCCCTGCTGTCCCCAGTGTCCCCCAGTACGCCCCCACCTAGCCCTGCTGTCCCCAGTGTCCCCCAGTACGCCCCCACCTAGCCCTGCTGTCCCCAGTGTCCCCCAGTACGCCCCCACCTAGCCCTGCTGTCCCCAGTGTCCCCCAGTACGCCCCCACCTAGCCCTGCTGTCCCCAGTGTCCCCCAGTACGCCCCCACCTAGCCCTGCTGTCCCCAGTGTCCCCCAGTACGCCCCCACCTAGCCCTGCTGTCCCCAGTGTCCCCCAGTACGCCCCCACCTAGCCCTGCTGTCCCCAGTGTCCCCCAGTACGCCCCCACCTAGCCCTGCTGTCCCCAGTGTCCCCCAGTACGCCCCCACCTAGCCCTGCTGTCCCCAGTGTCCCCCAGTACGCCCCCACCTAGCCCTGCTGTCCCCAGTGTCCCCCAGTACGCCCCCACCTAGCCCTGCTGTCCCCAGTGTCCCCCAGTACGCCCCCACCTAGCCCTGCTGTCCCCAGTGTCCCCCAGTACGCCCCCACCTAGCCCTGCTGTCCCCAGTGTCCCCCAGTACGCCCCCACCTAGCCCTGCTGTCCCCAGTGTCCCCCAGTACGCCCCCACCTAGCCCTGCTGTCCCCAGTGTCCCCCAGTACGCCCCCACCTAGCCCTGCTGTCCCCAGTGTCCCCCAGTACGCCCCCACCTAGCCCTGCTGTCCCCAGTGTCCCCCAGTACGCCCCCACCTAGCCCTGCTGTCCCCAGTGTCCCCCAGTACGCCCCCACCTAGCCCTGCTGTCCCCAGTGTCCCCCAGTACGCCCCCACCTAGCCCTGCTGTCCCCAGTGTCCCCCAGTACGCCCCCACCTAGCCCTGCTGTCCCCAGTGTCCCCCAGTACGCCCCCACCTAGCCCTGCTGTCCCCAGTGTCCCCCAGTACGCCCCCACCTAGCCCTGCTGTCCCCAGTGTCCCCCAGTACGCCCCCACCTAGCCCTGCTGTCCCCAGTGTCCCCCAGTACGCCCCCACCTAGCCCTGCTGTCCCCAGTGTCCCCCAGTACGCCCCCACCTAGCCCTGCTGTCCCCAGTGTCCCCCAGTACGCCCCCACCTAGCCCTGCTGTCCCCAGTGTCCCCCAGTACGCCCCCACCTAGCCCTGCTGTCCCCAGTGTCCCCCAGTACGCCCCCACCTAGCCCTGCTGTCCCCAGTGTCCCCCAGTACGCCCCCACCTAGCCCTGCTGTCCCCAGTGTCCCCCAGTACGCCCCCACCTAGCCCTGCTGTCCCCAGTGTCCCCCAGTACGCCCCCACCTAGCCCTGCTGTCCCCAGTGTCCCCCAGTACGCCCCCACCTAGCCCTGCTGTCCCCAGTGTCCCCCAGTACGCCCCCACCTAGCCCTGCTGTCCCCAGTGTCCCCCAGTACGCCCCCACCTAGCCCTGCTGTCCCCAGTGTCCCCCAGTACGCCCCCACCTAGCCCTGCTGTCCCCAGTGTCCCCCAGTACGCCCCCACCTAGCCCTGCTGTCCCCAGTGTCCCCCAGTACGCCCCCACCTAGCCCTGCTGTCCCCAGTGTCCCCCAGTACGCCCCCACCTAGCCCTGCTGTCCCCAGTGTCCCCCAGTACGCCCCCACCTAGCCCTGCTGTCCCCAGTGTCCCCAGTAACCCCCATTATGTGTCCCCATCTAGTCTTGCTGTCCCCAGTGTCCCCAGTAACCCCCA
>NW_015091224.1:111663-111894 GCF_001431845.1 Calidris pugnax
AGGTCCCCCAGTGGCCCCACTGTCCCCAGTGTCCCCAGTACCCCCCAGTATGTGTCCCCACCTAGATCTGCTGTCCCCAGTGACCACAGTGCCACCAGTGCCCCCAGTAGTCCCCAGTACCTGTCCTCACCTAGCCCTGCTGTCCCCAGTGTCCCCAGTAACCCCCGGTCCGCGTCCCCACCTAGCCTTGCTGTCCCCAGTAAGCCCATTATGTGTCCCCATCTAGCCCTG
>NW_015091224.1:112015-112248 GCF_001431845.1 Calidris pugnax
CCCCAGTGTCCCCAGTACCCCCCAGTACCTGTCCCCACCTAGATCTGCTGTCCACAGTGACCCCAGTGCCACCAGTGTCCCCAGTAACCCCCAATACATGTCCCCACCTAGATCTGCTATCCCCAGTGTCCCCAGTACCCCCCAGTACGTGTCCCCAACTAGTCCTGCTGTCCCCAGTGTCCCCACGAAGCACAATGTCCCAAGGACCCCCAGTGACCACACTGTCCCCAGTG
>NW_015091225.1:0-2436 GCF_001431845.1 Calidris pugnax
GGGGCTGGATCTGTCACCCCCAGGGGCTGGCCCTGTCACCTTCTGGGGCTGGCCTTGTCACCCCCCCGGGGGCTGTCCTTGTCACCCTCCCAGGGGCCAGTCCTGTCACCCCCCCTTGGGGCTGGCCCTGTCACCCTCTGGGGATGCCTTGTCACCCCACCGGGGGCTGCCCTGTCACCCTCTGGGGGTCCTCTGTCACCTCACCAGGAGCTGGCCCTGTCACCCACTTGGGGGCGGCCCCTGTCACCCTCTGGGGGTGCCCTGTCACCCCACCGGGGGCTGGCCTTGTCACCTCACTGGGGGCCAGTCCTGTCACCCTCTGGGGCTGGCCCTGTCACTCTCTGGGGGTCCTCTGTCACCCCCCCTTGGGGCTGTCACCGTCACCCTCTGGGGGTCCTCTGTCACCCCCCCTTGGGGCTGGACCTTTCAGCTTCTGGGGGTGCTGTGTCACCCCCCTTGGGGCTGGATCTGTCACCTTCTGGGGCTGTCCTTGTCACCCTCCCAGGGGCCAGTCGTGTCACCCTCTGGGGGTGCCCTGTCACCCCCCCTTGTGGCTGGCCCTGTCACCCTCTGGGGGTCCTCTGTCACCTCACCGGGAGCTGGCCCTGTCACCCACTTGGGGGTGGCCCCTGTCACCCTCTGGGAGTGCCCTGTCACCCCCCTGGGGGTTGGCCTTGTCACCCTCCCAGGGGCCAGTCCTGTCACCCCTCCTTGGGGCTGGCCCTGTCACCCTCTGGGGGTGCACTTTCACCCCCCCTTGGGGCTGGCCCTGTCACCCTCCAGAGGCCAGTCCTGTCACCCTCTGGGGGTCCTCTGTCACCCCGCTTTGGGGCTGGCCCTGTCACCCTCTGGGGGTCCTCTGTCACCCCCACCAGGGGCTGGCCTTGTCACCTCCCAGGGGCCAGTCCTGTCACCCTCTGGGGGTGCCCTGTCACTCTCTGGGGGTCCTCTGTCATCCCCCCTTGGGGCTGGCTCTGTCACCATCTGGGGGTGCCCTGTCACCCCCTTGGGGCTGGCTCTGTCACCCCCAGGTGTGGACCTTTCACCTTCTGGGGGTGCTGTGTCACCCCACTGAGGGCTGTGACCCTGTCACCCTCTGGGGCTGTCTCTGTCACCCCCAGGGGCTGTCCCTGTCACCCTCTGGGTGTTCTCTGTCACCCCCCACCTTGGGCTGGCCCTGTCACCCTCTGGGGGTGCACTGTCACCCTCCCAGGGGCTGTCCTTGTCACCCTCCCAGGGGCTGCCCTGTTACCCACCCTGGGGGCTGGCCCTGTCACCCTCTGGGGGTCCTCTGTCACCCCCCATTGAGGCTGGCCCTGTCACCCCCCCTTGGGGCTGGATCTGTCACCCCCAGGGGCTGTCAGTGTCACTCTCTGGGGGTCTTCTGTCACCCCACCTTGGGGGTGCTCTGTCACCCCCCTTGGGGCTGGCCCTATCACCCTCTGGGGGTGCCCTGTCACCCCACCGGGGGCCAGTCCTGTCGCTCCCCAGGGGCTGGCCCTGTCACCCCCAGGTGTGGACGTTTCACCTTCTGGGGGTGCTGTGTCACCCCACTGAGGGCTGTGACCCTGTCACCCCCGTGGGGGCTGGCCCTGTCACCCCTCCCTCCCCTCCGCAGACACCAGGCGATGGCAGGATGGAGGGGACGGTGACAGAGCCGGTGGCGGAGCCGGTGCCGGTGGCAGAGGAGGAAGAAGAAGAAGATGAGGAGGAGGATGATGAAGATGAAGGTGACCTGGCGGGGCGGTTCCTGCGGCTGGAGCGGGAGCAGGAGGCGCTGCTGCGGGCGCTGCCCCCCTTCGGGGACCCCGTCAGCCACGTCTACCGGCCCCTGGACTACGCCTGGGAGCCCCACTGCGACTTCGTGCGCCGCTACTGCCGCACCCCGAAACGCGTCCTCTTCCTCGGCATGAACCCCGGCCCCTTCGGCATGGCCCAGACCGGGGTACGGCACCGGGAGGGGGAAACTGAGGCACGGACGGGGCTGGGGCAGTGTGTGTGCCCCCCATGGAGCCACAGGGGGGGAAACTGAGGCACAAGGGTGCTTTGGGGTGCTTTGGGGGCATCACTATGGGGTCTCAGGTGAGGGAAACTGAGGCACAGATGGGGTTGAGAGTGGTTTTAGGGTGGCTGGGGCTGGGGCACAGCGTGTGTGCCCCCCCTGGAACCACAGAGGGGGAAACTGAGGCACAAGGGTGCTTTGGGGTGCTTTGGGGGCGTCCCTGTCCATCCCTGTGGGGTCTCAGGTGAGGGAAACTGAGGCATGGATGGGGCTGGGGCACAGCGTGTGCCCCCCCTGGAACCACAGGAGGGGAAACTGAGGCACAAAGGTGCTTGTTGGGGGCTTTGGGGCGTCCCTGTCCATCCCTATGGGGTCTCAGGTGAGGGAAACAGAGGCACAGATGGGGCACAGTGTGTGTGTGCCCCCCCTGGAAC
>NW_015091226.1:0-20307 GCF_001431845.1 Calidris pugnax
CCTCGGGAGACCCCCAGCCCCGCTGACAGACCTGGTCCCAGCTCCTCAGTCACTCACTCCTGGCCCTGCGGGTAACGGCAGCCTCACAGGTAACCCAGTCCTGCGGCTGTCCCACACCCACACCCTGCCCCACAGGCCCTGCCCTGTCCCCTGCCTCCTCACCTGCCAGGCCAAAAGCAGTGTTATTTTGGGTTTCCAGCCCTCTCCTGCCTGGCACAGGCTCTGGCCTCCCCTGGAAGTGCCCTCTCTAGCTGCCAGAGCAGCCCCGGGGCCAGCAGCAGGCACAGGGCAGGGCAGTTTGGGGGTGTCAGTTTGGTTTTCAGTCTGAGACACAGCTCTGGGAGTGACTCAGGTCACCCAGGGTGGAAAGTTTCCCTGTGCTGCCTCCGTATGCCTTGGTAATAAAGTGGATTCTCTCTCCTGCCCACTGGGCAGGAGCCGCTGCTGCGTTCCTGGGGACAGGGCCTTTCTTTCAGGTTATTTTCCAGGTTTCCACTTTGTGTGTGTCAGCAAATGTCCCTGTAATTTGCAGTGACCCAATGCCCACCTTTCTGGGGAGGAACAGGGCAAGCGCTGGGCCTGGGAAGGGAGGCTGGAGGGAGTGGTGGGACTGTGGTAGAGAGGGGCTTTCAGAACAGGAATCAAAACAGGGAATGGGGGGAAGAGGGCAGAGCTGATGCCCCTCGAGGAGACCACCCCAGTTAGTACTGTTAAATGTCTCCCTTGTGCTTGGGGGCAAATTAGCCTGAGGGATTTGTGCTGTAGGATATGGGTGACGGCCAGGATCTTGACTGGATTTAACAGGAAGTATAAGGGTTTTTTTTTTCCTGGTATGTGTCAAGTGTCAGATAAAGCCTCCTTGTTCAGGAGGTGTGAAGCACGTCAGCAGGGTGTACTACACCCTGCCCAGCCTGTTTCTCTCCAGATGCTGTCCTGGCACAGGGCACAGGAAGTGCCCAGAGGCAGTGCTGACGTGACAGTGTCCAAGTCCTGCCTTCACCTTCCCTCTCAGTCAGTGCCCACCCCAGGCCACTCCGCACTGAAGGGCTTTTCCTCCCCCAGGGAACCATGGCAGAGAAGATCCTGGTGACCGGCGGAGCTGGCTACATCGGCAGTCACTGTGTGCTGGAGCTGGTGGAGGCTGGCTATGTCCCCGTGGTCATAGACAACTTTCACAATGCCATCCGAGGTACAGAGAGCCTTCATCCCTTCCCGTGCAAGGGGATAGGCCCCTCTCAGCCTGTGCTGGGACCTCCAGCTATCCCAGCACCTCACTCCCTTCCATCTCCCCAGGGGCAGACGCGCTCCCCGAGAGCCTCCAGCGTGTGCAGCAGATCGTGCAAAAGCCCATCCTCTTCCAGGAGCTGGATATCACCAACGAGGCAGCGCTGCAGGAGCTCTTCAGCAAGGTGAGAGCAAGAGCCACATTGCCCCAGAGTGACCTCGTGGGCTCCGAGGGGTGAGAGGGGTTTGTGCTGGGGCTGGGAGCCAGGAGGGGGACGTGGACTGGGCAGGAGCCATGGCTGAGCTGAGCACAGGAAGTGCCCAGAGGCAGTGCTGACGAGGGCACAGGAAGTGCCCAGAGGCAGTGCTGACGTGACAGTGTCCAAGTCCTGCCTTCACCTTCCCTCTCAGTCAGTGCCCACCCCAGGCCACTCCGCACTGAAGGGCTTTTCCTCCCCCAGGGAACCATGGCAGAGAAGATCCTGGTGACCGGCGGAGCTGGCTACATCGGCAGTCACTGTGTGCTGGAGCTGGTGGAGGCTGGCTATGTCCCCGTGGTCATAGACAACTTTCACAATGCCATCCGAGGTACAGAGAGCCTTCATCCCTTCCCGTGCAAGGGGATAGGCCCCTCTCAGCCTGTGCTGGGACCTCCAGCTATCCCAGCACCTCACTCCCTTCCATCTCCCCAGGGGCAGACGCGCTCCCCGAGAGCCTCCAGCGTGTGCAGCAGATCGTGCAAAAGCCCATCCTCTTCCAGGAGCTGGATATCACCAACGAGGCAGCGCTGCAGGAGCTCTTCAGCAAGGTGAGAGCAAGAGCCACAGTGCCCCAGAGTGACCTCGTGGGCTCCGAGGGGTGAGAGGGGTTTGTGCTGGGGCTGGGAGCCAGGAGGGGGACGTGGACTGGGCAGGAGCCAAGTGGGGAGGATGGTGCTGAGGAAATGCTGTGACCAGTAAATGTTCCTCTGGGCCATGGAGGGGCCACGAACCCACACTGAGTGAAACTCCAGGGGAAATTTCTGACTGGTTTCTGGCGGGAGCTTCTCTCTCCTGCTGCTGTGGTGCTAATGCCAAGCTCTTTCTCCTTCTGCAGCACCGTTTCTCAGCTGGCCACGAACCCACACGGGCTCACTGAGTGAAACTCCTGGGGAAATTTCTGACTGGTTTCTGGCTGGAGCTTCTCTCTCCTACTGCTGTGGCGCTAATGCCAAGGTCTTTCTCCTTCTGCAGCACCGTTTCTCAGCCGTGATGCACTTTGCAGGGCTGAAGGCAGTGGGGGAGTCTGTACAGAAGCCCCTGGAGTACTACAGGGTGAACCTCACCGGGACCATCCGGCTGCTGGAGGTGAGTGGAGCCCCACGGGCACTGGGTGACGGGTGTGATCCTGCTCTGGGGTGGCTGTGCTGGTTGGCAGCCTGGTCCCTGCAGTGCTCCCCACGCCCAGGCCCTGTCCCAGGGGTGTAACGGTGCCTGCATGGTGGGACCTGCCACCTGTGGAGGGCACGGAGCTCGCTGGCTTAGTGGTGACTGCTTCCTGCTCCCCAGACCATGAAAGCCCATGGCGTGAAGAACATCGTGTTCAGCAGCTCTGCCACCGTCTACGGAGACCCCAAGTACCTGCCCCTGGATGAGAACCACCCGGTGGGAGGCTGCACCAACCCCTATGGCAAATCCAAGTACTTCATTGAGGAGATGATTCGAGATCTCTGCAAAGCAGAGAGGGTGAGGAGCTGCCCCAAGGCTGGGAACCAGGGTCTTTTCCCACTGGAGCATGCTGAGGTGACCAGGCAGCCACATCTGTGTGTCTCCCCAGGACTGGAACGCCGTTCTCCTGCGCTACTTCAACCCCATCGGTGCCTCACCCGGTCGGAGGCTGCACCAACCCCTACGGCAAATCCAAGTACTTCATCGAGGAGATGATTCGAGATCTCTGCAAAGCAGAGAGGGTGAGGAGCTGCCCCAAGGCGTGCAGGACTGGGAACCAGGGTCTTTTCCCACTGGAGCATGCTGAGGTGACCAGGCAGCCACATCTGTGTGTCTCCCCAGGACTGGAACGCCGTTCTCCTGCGCTACTTCAACCCCATCGGTGCCCACGAGTCGGGCATGATCGGAGAAGATCCACAGGGGATCCCAAACAACCTCATGCCCTACGTGGCACAGGTATTGACCCGCTGCAGCCTTTGAGGACCCCTGGGCTCGCGGTGCCTGCGTGGGGCACAGGCTGACGGGGCTCTTGTGGGCTTGTCTCTCTGTGCAGGTGGCAGTGGGGCGCCGGGAATTCCTCAGTGTGTTTGGGAATGACTACAAGACGGATGATGGAACGGGTGCGTTGCAGAATGGGTGGGGTGGAAACACCCTCTCCCCCTCAGGGCAGCCCCCTCACAGCTCCCCAGCCCGGCTGCACCCCGGGCAGGAGGGATTTGTGCTCACTCTCTGTGTGTCCCCGCAGGCGTCAGGGATTACATCCACGTCGTGGATTTGGCCAAGGGCCATATCGCTGCTTTGAAGAAGCTCAAGGAGAACTGCGGCTGCAAGGTACCAAGGCGGCTGTTGTGGGGTGCAGTCAGCCCTGCTGGGGCTGTGGGGCTGGGCCAGAGCTGGGCTCTCAGCCCCAGGGGAGGTAAAAAAGGGGAGCTGGCTCTTCTCCCCTTGTGAAATAATCTTGGAATTGTTGGGAGTTGGAAGGGACCTTCTAGAGATCATGCAGTCCAAACCCCTTGCCAAAGCAGGGTTGCCCAGAGCACATCACTCAGGAGCATCCAGGTGGGGCTTGAAAATCTCCAGATTTGGGACTCCACACCCTCCCTGGGCAGCCTGTTCCAGGGCTCTGGCACCCTCACCCCAAAGAAGTTCTTCCTCAGATTTGAGTGGAACTTCCCATGGTCCAGCTTGTGCCCATTGCCCCTTGTCCTGTCTCTGAAGCTGACCTGTGTCCCTTATCCTCTTCCTAGATCTACAACCTGGGCACAGGCACTGGCTATTCCGTCCTGCAGATGGTCCAGGCCATGGAGAAAGCCTCAGGGAGGGAGGTAAGGTCTGACCCACAGCTTGTAGGGCCACAGGCACTGAGCCAGCGGCTCCCACCGCCCCCACCTCACCACCCCACGCCGTCACAGCCACAGCAGCCCTTGTGTCTGTGTCTGTGACAGCCACCAGCACTGCTCCCTCAGCTCCTGGGCCTCGGATGAGTCCCCTTTGAGAGCCAGGAGCCCCCAGACCCCAGGGTGCTGCTTTCCCTGCAGATCAAGTACAAGATCACCAGCCGGCGGGAGGGAGACGTGGCCTCCTGCTACGCCAACCCGGCGCTGGCCGAGCGCGAGCTGGGCTGGAAAGCTGCCTTTGGGCTGGACAAGATGTGTAAGAGCCCCCCTCTCCCAGCACCCCCTGTGCCATGGGGCTGCCCCTCTCCTGGCCCACCCCTCACGGCCGCTCTCTCCCATTGCAGGCGAGGACCTGTGGCGGTGGCAGCTGCAGAATCCCATGGGCTTCAGCAAGAACTGAGCCCGTGGCCTGAGGGCTTGGCCTGGCTGCTGTGGGTGGGTGGCTTGGCACCAGCCCCCACCTGCCTCCCAGCGAGGCTGCCATCATCCTGGGTGCAATTCCAGCTCCCCCTCTTGCCTCTCGTGTGGGGCAGGAAGGTGGGAGCATCCCCAGCCTCTTCACTCCTCATCCTCAACCCCCTCCCCCAGGTCCTTTGCATCTCATAAAGCAGAACCACAAGGAAGAACAGAGTCAGGGCCCAGCTTTGGCACCCAGGGCACAAAATCCCCTCATGGGAAGGTACAGGGGCTGATGCCAGCCCCAGCAGGGAGAAGGTGCTTGGCTGGGCCCTGTGGCTACTGCTGGAGCTGCTCCTGGGCTCTCCCTGTGCCTTGGGAAGCGGCCGCAGCCAGCGCTTAAATACCTGAGTCCTGTTGAGCCCAAACTGCAGAGGAAACCGCCCCTTCCCTGCTGCACCTGGACTCCAACCTGCCCAGCTCGGGGAGCAGGGAGCTTCCCAGTCTTTGGGAGGGGGGAAGACTGGGGCACCCATAGCCCCCTCGGCTGCTGAGCCCCTACCTCACCGCCCCCAGAACCCCCAGACCAGGGTGCCACGTCTTCCACTCCCACAGGGACCACTCACAGCCCAAGGCTCCTTTCCCCCTCTCCCCAGGGAAAGAGCCTGGCTGCCCCCCACACCAATTCCCCTGTCCCCCAGCGTGGTTTTGGGGACCAAGCCTCATCTCCTGCCCCACAGGAAGAGCCCCTGCCCACAGCTGGTGCCTGGTTTTGCTTCCACCTTTGCCTGTGGCAGCCAATTCCCTTAATCACATTGCCAAAGGCTGCCCAGGAGAAGGCTCTGCTCAGCTGTCAAATACTGCTCCTATTTATTACTGGCAGCTCTAACGGCTTCGTTAGGCAGCGCTGACGCAGTTCAGCCCCGCTCTGCTGACAGCTGGATGAATAACTTATGCTACTAAATTATGAATCGAGCTTTTGATTTGGTTTTTACATAAACTTTCTTACTTTCTCAAGTGGCAGCTCTGTTCTGCTTTCCCCTCAGCCGGAGCTGCTGCACCCTGTGTGTAGGGGGGATGTCTTGGTGCTGATCTGCTCCCCCCGACCCTCCCTTACTGAGGTGCTGATGGTGCTGCCCCCCAGCACCTTGGGGGGGTCCTGGTGCTGACCTGCTCCCCCTGACTCTCCCTTACAGAGGTGTTGATGGTGCTGCACCCCCAAATAGCACCTTGCGGGGTCCTGGTGCTGACCCGCTCCCCCCAACCCTTTCTTACTGAGGTGCTGACAGTGGTGCCCCCCAAAATGGCACCCTAGGGGGGTCCTGGTGCTGACCCACTCCCCCCGACCCTCCCTTACTGAGGTGCTAACGGTGCTGCCCCCCCAAATAGCACCCTGGGGGGGTCCTGGTGCTGACCCACTCCCCCCAACCCTCCCTTACAGAGGTGCTGACGGCGCTTCCCACCCGCCCCCCAATGACGCCAGCGCAGCTCGGGGAGAGATTTACCATTTATTTAACCTTGTTATCTGACTCTGTGGAACACACGCACAAAAAAAAAAACCCCAAACATTTACAAGGAAGACAAAACAAGAGAGAAGGGGAAAAAAAGAAAAAGAAAACAAAACCCCCCCCCCCCTTTAAAAAACCAAAGCTGTATTGAGGAATGGAGAGAAGCCGTTCTCCCTCCCGGGTCCTCAGCACGGCCCTGGCCAGGCGTGTGCTGCTCAGGGGGGGAGCGAGCAGGAATGCTCTGCAACGGGGCCAGCGTGGTGCCCCTAAGGATGGCCACGAGTCCCGGGCCCCTGCTGGCCCCCACGATACACATGATTCCAGTTCACAGTCAAATAGGTCGGTCTGTCCGTCCCCCAGCCCTAGGGTAACCTGTGCCCCCCCTTCCCCATCCCAGCCAGCCCCACTCCCATCCCCACCCGCCCCCAGCGCAGGGAGGGGAGGACACAGCAGCTTTAAAAGAGACAAAAATAGAAGGAATAGCAGGACTGAACCCCAAAAGCAAAGGGAAGAGCCGGGCTCCCCCCAGTGCCAGCAGCAGGTTTGCTGCTTTAAGACTTCCTAAGGGAAGGGGGGAGGAGAAAAAAACCAACCGAACACCCCAACCAACCCCAAAATAACCCAAGAAACCAAGGATGGGTCCGACAGATCCGACTCTCCGGAGAGCGGGTTATTGCTTTGCGCATCCCAGGCGGGGAGGGCACGGCTGGGGCAGAGCTGCCGGCGCCGAGACCCCCCCTTGCCCCCCAGAGCAGCCCTTGCCCTGGCACCACGAGCCCACTGCTAGCCACGGGGCACCCAGCAGAGGCTCTGCGGGGCAAGGGGCCGGACAGGGCGCACGGGAGGGAGCGACGGGCGGGGTTTGTGGTGGTTTTTTGTTTTTTTTTATTTCTTAAAAGACATGTAGGGCTCCAGCCCGGCAGGACCCAGCGGCGCTGTGGGCTCAGCCCGTGGGAGGGGAAGCGAGGAGAAGGGCAGCGCTGCTCAACAGCGAGTGCCCTCGGCCCTAGGGCAGGGGAGGGGGCGGCCAGGAGCCCACCCGCGCACGAGACATTCGGGGCCCTGTGCCCAGGGAGCTGCTCTGCTGGTGGGGATGGACCCACCACCCCACTCAAGAGGACAAGCCTTGGCTGCAGCCTCCAGCCAGGGAAACTGTGATTGTACAACGGAAAAGCCAACAGAGCCCTGGTCCTGTGGAGCAAGGAGAAACTCCCCCCTCCACCGCCCCACAGGATGGGGCACAGCGGCACCCGGGCGTTAAGATGCTGGTGAGATGATGGCTGGGAGCAAAGCTGCTTCCTCCAGCTGCACCAGGAGCCAACCCTGGGGACCAGGAGCCTTCCCTGGGGACCAGGAGCCTCTCCTCACCTCACCTCTCCCTCCTGGAGCCAGCCCGAGTCCAAAGGGAAGGAGAAGTAGCAGCAAGAGAGACGTCAAGGACTGGGCCAGCGCCAGGCAGGCTCCACGGCAAAGCTGCTGGGACACCGGCTGTAAACGGCAGCACTTTGGGGCTCTGAGGGCACAGAGCTGGGCTGAGGGAAGGAGAGACACCTCTGGGACCCCCCCGCCGGGCTGAGGAGGAGATTGTAAAAGTAACAACGAGAAGAGGAGGAGGAAGAGGAGGAGGAAGGAGACGATTATCTCAAGGAGGACAGAGCTGCCACAAGCCGAGGGCTGAGGCTGCCGGGGAGTGTGCGTGTGCGACAGGGCAGGGGCTGTGGCCCCGTGCGAGGAGGTGCAGGAGCTGCGTGGACACCCCTCTGCCAGCCCCAGGAGACGGGGCAGCCTTTGGCTGTACGGGCCCGGAGCGGAGCCTCTCCCCTGGGCTTTGAGGCGTTCGCAGGAGAGTCTCGGGTTCCTGAGCTCTGACTGAAAACCCGTGAGTCGCCTGAGCGGAGAGAGGAGCCACGGAGAGCCGAGGGCAGAGGAGGAGCAGGGGCTGCTCCGGGCCATGGAGGGTGCCCCAACCCTGCTCTGTGCCCGCACCGCTCCTCCCGCCGCACGGGGGCACGTCCCACCCCTAATACTGTTACAAAAAAACCCAAAAACAAACCCCAAACCCAACAAAAAAAAAAAAAAACCAAACCAAAAATCAAACCTCACCCGCGCTGTGCCAGACCCACACACTGCGGTGCCTGAACGGGGGAGTCGAGGGGATGGTGACCCCCCCCAGAGACCCTCTCGGAGCAAGAGGAGGAGAGAAAAGGCCACTCGAAGACTCGCCTTAGACAGCTCCGATCTCAGCTCCGAGAGCAGCGGGGAGAGACGGGGCACCCCCAGGCGCAGAGGACGTGGCGCGAGGAGCCGGGGAGAGGCGGGGGCCGGGGGTGCGGCGGGAGGTGCGGTGGGGGTGCCATGGCTTCCGTTTGCAGCGGACGGGGTCACGAGGGAAAGATCGGCGGCTGCGGCCTCGGCGTCCTTCCCTGCGACAGTCTGGATTGGCTCCGCTTAGATCCGGGGCAGCAGCTTCTCAATGAACTCCTTCACCGCCATCATCTCCTGCAGAGAGCGCAGAACCCGTCACCGCGGGGCTCCTCAGCGCCGTGCCCTGCCCCAAGCGTGGGGGCACGAGGGCAATGGGGCTGCCCCGCAGTAAATCGGGGAATAAACACATTCTGGACTCAACAATGTCCCTGCCCACGGAGACCCGTCCCCTCTCTCCGCCCCGAGGCACTGACCTGAGGACAGGAACTGTGCATCACGCCGGGGTAGGTTTTGAACTGGACCTTGGTGGGGGTGACGACAGATTTCAGCTTCTCAGCAGTGAGGGCCCCGAAACGGACGGGGATCATGGGGTCCATCTCCCCGTGACACTGGAGGATGGCGATGTCCTTGTTCACGCCGTTATTCGCCGCCTGCAGCGAGGAAGGAAGAGCTCAGGGGTGCCCAGGAGAGGGGATCCCCAGCAGGGAACGGGGCAGGTGCTTTATCTGCGTCCCCATGCACGTCACCTGGCAGCTCCCCTCCTCAAGAGGGACATGGAGAGCTGCCCTGCCACCAAACGCCTCCTCCCACGCTGCCACCAGGACCAAGCTGCTGCCCAGAGGAGTCTCGGGGAGCAGATGGGCTCGCAGATGCCCACATCAGATCAGAGACAGAGCCCTGATTTCTCCTGGAGGAAAGAGACCTGGGCGTTCTAATTGACAAGCGGCTGAATATGAGCCGGCCGTGTGCCCAGGGGGGCAAGAAAGCCAATGGCATTCTGGCTTGTATCAAAAATAGTGTGACCAGCAGAAGTAGGGAGGTGATTGTGCCCCTGTACTCAGCACTGGTGAGGCCACACCTGGAGTATTGTGTCCAGTTTTGGGCACCTCAATACAAGAGAGATATCGAGGTGCTGGAGCGAGTGCAGAGGAGGGCAACAAAACTAGTGAAGGGCCTAGAAGACAAATCATATGAAGAGCGGCTGAAGGAGCTGGGGCTGTTTAGTATGAGGAAGAGGAGGCTGAGGGGAGACCTCATCACTCTCTACAACTACTTGAAAGGACACTGTAGAGAGGTTGGTGCTGGTCTCTTCTCACAGGTAATTAGTGACAGAACGAGAGGGAACGGCTTCAAGCTCCAACAGGGGAGGTTTAGATTGAACATTAGGAAGGAATTTTTCACCGAAAGAGTGGTCGGGCATTGGAACAGGCTGCCCAGGGAGGGGGTGGAGTCACCATCCCTGGCTGTGTTTAAGGGCCGTTTAGATGCAGTGCTGAGGGACATGGTGTAGGGGAGGACTTTGTAGAGTAGGGGAGATGGTTGGACTCGATGATCCCAAGGGTCTCTTCCAACCTCTATGATTCTATGATTCTCCTGAGACCCCACCTGCCCCATGAGTAAAGGCGTGAGATGAATCCCCCACCACAGGCACCTCGTGCCCCCAGCAGCCCCAGGCTGACACTGCAGTGAACTCCAGTTGGGAAAATCCCCCCCCCAGTGACCCTCCCTGTGGCCACACGGGGCTGGGGCAGCAGTGGGTACCTGCGGGAAGGCTTTGTGCAGCGGGAGCCAGCAGCTGAGCGCCACGATGCCGGCCAGTTGGTGCTGGCAAGTGAGAGCCGTGTACAGCGACAAGGCACCACCCTGCAGAGTGGATGAAGAAGGTCTGTCAGTGCCACAGAGGGACCCACAGCCCCAGAGCACCCACCAACCCCAGCTCACCCAGCATCCCCCCGCCTCCTCGCCATGGGTGCTCCCTTTGAGGGGTGTTTTTGGAGGGGAAAGAAGGGGTCCCAACCCTCAGGCTGCTCCACCTCAGCCCGGCTCACCTGTGAGAAGCCCCCCAGGATGATGCGGTTGGGTGGGATCCCATTCTTCATCTCGTGCTCAATAATTGCTTTAACTGGAAGAAGACAGAGAAAAAGGTCAGGGAAAGGCCAGGGGGGCTGAAGAGCATCATCCAACACCCAGGGGTGCACACAGGACCCTCAGCACATCAGGGAGAGGCAGGTGCCAGAGGTCCCGGGGACTGAACACGCTTGGCTTCGGCCAGGGAGAAGGTGGTCTGGGGGTCCACAAAGGACCCTCAGCACGTCAGGGAGAGGCAGGTGCCAGAGGTCTCAGGGACTGAACACGCTTGGCTTCAGCCAGGGAGAAGGTGGGGTAGGATGACAGGAGAGCAGAAAGGAAGGAAAAGTGGAAGGAAGACATCTGTTCCTGCCACAGAGAGGGAGACGTGCCCAGGACCTAAGTGCTTCCCCTTCCCCAAAGCCTCTTACTGTTTTCTGCAGCTTTCTTGATCCCAGCTTCATCCTCAGGTGCATCTGGAGTCAACCCCATCAGGTCAAACCTGGAAGAAGGAGCAGAGTCAGCCCCAAACCTCTCCCAGCACCTGGATGCAGGGAGGTAGGAGCTGGGTGTGCTTTGCCCCTGGCTCCTACAGGGCAGTGGATTTTGGCTCTTCAATGCCCCCACCCTTCTCACTCCCCAAAAAGGGTCCCACCCACTCCTGCCCCGCAAAGCACTGACCAGGAGGGCATAACCATCTTCATGTTGAGGGTCACCGGGATCCGGGGCCTGTGGAAAAAACAGTTTGGGTGTTTTAGTTCAAGTGCAAGAGGAAGAAAATCCGAGCCGAGGGAAGTGGGGTGACCAGTCATTCTGTCCACAGCTGCAGGACACCTCTCCCAAGGGACAGCAGCGGGTGGCTGCCACCAGACCCATCCTGGGAGCTACAACGTGACCCCAGGGATCACCCGCAAGCCCCAAGCAGGTCCTGGCTGAGCTGGAGGCTCCAGGGCGTTGCCAAGCAGCCTGTCTGGGGAGGAGAGCACCTGCCTCCCTCTGTTTGCTGCTGCAGAGCTGGGAGACACTGACAGAGCAGCTGCCTCTGCTGCTGAGAGGGGACACCAGGAAGCCCAGGTCCTGCTGCTGGGGACACCACCACGGCAGAGCTCTCCCAGCCCGGTGAGTTCCCCCCTGCAAGGGCTGCTACCAACACTGGGGACACAACTGGGGGCATTTCCTTCCCTCTCCGCTGAGCCCACTCCTGCCTGAGCAGGGGGATAGGGAAGGAGCTCCAGTGCTTTTGGCTTTAATTGCAGCCATCTGGGAGAGGCAGAGGACAGGACAGGGGAGAAAACAGACTCGGAGCAGCAGCTCCTGCGCTGATGGGCTCTGCGGGCAGAAAATGTCACGGCTGGGGCCCTGAATAAACTGGCCACAGCAGGAGAACAAGCCTCACTGCACAGCCCCACGGGGAGGTCAGGGCACAGGCCACCATCTGCCTCCCTGAACAGTCTTGGCAGCGGGGACCAGCGTCACAGCCCCCCCAGGCCCCCCCAAGGCCCTTCCCAAAGCAAGGACGGGACTTACGCGTGAGGGCAAATGTATTTCACGTAGGGGAGGCGGATGGAGGAGAGAGCGTCAGCCCAGCTGTGCCTGGGGAGAGAGAAAGGAGGGAGTTCAAGGCTTGCCTTAGGAGGATGCTGGTGGAAAGGGAGGGATTCCCCCCAAGGACAGGTTTTCTCCAAGGCTGCTGCCCCACTGCCCCTGCCCTGACGTTATTTTACCAGGTCCTGCCCACCCCCAGCAGCCCGAATCCCAACAGGAATCCCCGGCACAGGTCTCTGCGGCAGGGCGAAGGCAGCACACAAAGCCCTGCAGCTGGAAGCAGAGGAGCTGCTATCAGCGAGGGAGGAGAGAGAATCTCCTGTGCAGGGAGAAGCCTTTTGTTGCTGCTGGATCTCAGGCTCTCCTCTAAGGTGGCCTTGCACGTTAGAGAGATCCACCTGCGTAGACAAAACCCAACTTCCCAGCCTTCCCAAGGAACGGAAAAACCGCAGTGCTTATCTGCTTGCCTTAAAGAAAGCAGAAAAATCAAACCCGCAGGGGGCGGGGGGGCTGCCAGGCTGCTGGGATCATAAATATTCAAGCTGAATTGCAGACAGCTGCCGGCCGGCCATTCCCCGCGAGGCTGGCGCAGGCACGGCCATCGGACCCAGCTCAAAGCCCCAGACACACCTCGGAGCTGCCCCTGGGGAGAGCAGCACCAGGAGCTCACAGGAAACCCCCCGTCACAGCCAGAGCCAGCTCCAGGAATACTCACCCCGTGTCTCCAAGGCCATGTAAAAAAATGACCTGTTAAATTAAGCAGAAAAACAAAAGAATTAGCCAGTGCGAGAGGCGATGCCCTGGAAGGGAGGCAGGGCTGGGCTCGCAGGGAAGCGGCAAAAGGACACTCAGTCACTAACTAGAAGAGCCTCAAACAGGCAGAAATTAGCTGATGCTAATGACACGTCTCTGCAGCTTCAAGCAGGATGGATGGGTGGAACAGGCACATCATCATCGTGCCACAGAGCCTGCTGTCACCGCCAGGTCCGTGGGTGTTGTCAGCCCCCTGGCTGCCCGGCGTAGCAGAGGGACAGGGAGGGATGGATTGTCCCACCAAGCTGCACGGCACCACGCTGAGCGGAGCTGAGCTTGCCAAGGACTCCCAGACCCATCCCTACAGGCTTTTCATCGATGGCCAGAGCAACCCCTACGCAACGGGGAGCAGAGGAAAGGCAGCCCCAGGGAAGGACAAGAGGATTTTCTTTGGGGGGGGGTTGCTTTTAAAAACCTAAACAGCCAAATCAGATCCAACTCCCACTGATTCCCTGCAGGTCAAGCCCAGCTGCGAGGCTGGACCAAGCACCAGACACAAACACCCAGTCCAAAGGACTTTTGACCAGCCCTCACTGGTCCTGCATCCCCTTTGATGCACCACGATGTACATCTGGAGAACCGAGGGATTAGGGGCTGAGCTCAACAGCTCCTCTGAACCCCACGGAAGCAGCTCCTTATCTGCAAAAGGCTGCTAGAAGGGAAGGAAGAGGTGAGGCAGGAGGGGTCCGGCTCTTACCGCGGCAGTCTCCCGCTCTGCCCCTGAGACAGTCACTGCGTCAGCGAGGAGGGGGACAGACATGTTGTTACCACACATACACCGAGAGGGACTCAGACACTGGCACCTGCGGGACAGAGGGACAAAGATGAGGCAAGAAAACAAACCCCTCTTCTCCCCGGCAACTATTCGTTCCAGAAGGACCAGCTATTTGGGGGGGAAAATTAAAGAGTCCATGAAGCCTTTGATGTTTAAGCCCTTGGGACAGCCCCGCTCTGTCCTGGCAACGCCAGGGAGCCAGGAAGCAGCAAACTCTTCCCACGTCGCAACACCAGCTGCGTGTGAGCGGGGATTGGGCGCGTGGGGTGTTGGAAGCGTTTAAAATTAGCTCTTTCTGTTACACCTCAAAGCCAAAGTTATTTCTGTGACTGTAACGCTGTGGGCAGAGGGCAGCCGGGCGTCGCGCAGCCTCAGCATCCCTTTCCCGGTTGCCAGCGGAGCCGAGGAGGAGCCTGACCCACATCTGCTCCGACGGGGAAGCAGGAAACGCCGGCACCCGGCACGCAGCACCAGCTTTATAGCACTAATAAAAGGTCCTGCCCTCTTTTATGGAGCTCTTCAAGGATAAACCAGAGCATTCAGACCTGAACCCCGTGCTCCATCCCGGAGCCTGCACCCCCCCCCAGCGATGGCATCGCTGTCCCTCCCCAACATGGACCAGCCAGGGCCACCACCGCTGTCCCCACCGCAACGTGGGCTGTCACCTCCCAAATCCCCATCACCTGTGAGACGGGAGGCTCTGGCAGAGCTGACAGCCCCCACGACACCGCTTCCAGACGCGACAGTCACCAGTGTCTGTTCCCAGTCCAGCACAGGTCACCAAAACTCACCGCCCCTCACGTGACAGGCCCTAACCCCCGCTCACCGCCCAGCACTAATTAGATGAGGGTGCATTCACAGCGCTGCCATCACCTCCCAGGAACAAGATCAGCCTCCCAGTTACTGCACCAGGAGCCAGATCAGCCCCTGTGGTCTCCTCGAGTCTCCACATCTCACAGCCAGCACCATCCCCAAAGGGTTTTGGGATGGCACGGGACCATCTGAACCCCCCTCTTAAACTCCTGGTACCCCAGCAGACAGCCTTACCCAACAGAAACAGGCACTTCCTCTACCAGCTTGGCCCAAGACCTGCCCAACTCGTTTCACCAACTGTTTGTCAGCTGCTTCCCCCACTCAAATAAAAAAAAAAAAAACACACACGGGGAACAACAAGCTCCTCGGGTCTGGCGAACCTCGCAGACACACAGACACACAGCCCACGTGCTGGTGCGTACTCCAGGGTCAAAACAACCAGCCAGGAAAAACAGCACCTGCCAACATTCCTGGCAAGAAGAGCCATAAAAATAAGAGCATCTTCCATGACAGATGGAGACGCTGAAACGTGCTCCCTGAGCAGACAGACTCACATCTTCACCTCGTTCACAGAAGCTTCAGGGAAAAGAGGGGTTTCGAGGGTCAAGGCTGCCTGAAGCACCCCACAGCCACCCCACGGAGACACCCAGGACTTCCCTGGGGTGTTTCTGCCCCACTCCTGGAGCAGGATGAAGGGAAATGGGTTTAAACAGGAAGAGGGGAGATGGAGCTGAGATGTGGGGAAGAACTTCTTTGCTGTGAAGGAGGTGAGAGCCTGGCCCAGGTTGCCCAGAGAAGCTGTGGCTCCCCCATCCCTGGAGGGGTTCAAGGGCAGGTTGGAGGGGGCTTGGAGCAACCTGGTCTGGTGGGAGGTGTTCCTGCCCAGGGCAGGGGGTTAGAATGAGATGATCTTTAAGGTCCCTTCCCACACAAACCATCCTGTGATTCTATGATCGACATGGGGGTCCAAGAACAGCTCGAGCAGAGGCAGCTCCGAGGCCAAAACGTAACAGGGGAAGGACCAAGCCCCCCAAATGGTCCGTGTCTGGATAACACCCCCCCGGCGAAAAAAAAAGAGGTGAATTTGTGCCCGATTGGGGCTGTTTTGGTGGCAGCCCCGGAGCTGTCACCCCCCACGCCCGCCCCTCGCCACGGGAAACCCGCGGTCAGGAGGGGAGTAAGGCGCTAATTATCGCTTAATGACGTGTCCCCCGGGCTCCCCCGCAGCCCGGAGGGGAACCGGCACAGGGCGGGGGGGGAAACGGCAGCAAGAGACCGGAGAAATCCCACCCGAGCTTCCCCGCCGGAACGGGAACGCCAGTTTTCCGTGGAAAGGCGGCCTTTTTGGGGTGGGTTTCCTAAAGGCCGGGAGTCTGAGGGGCTCGCACCGAGCGGCGGGAGGCCGCTGGCCGTGGGAGGAGGCGGGTTGGCGGCGGGAGGAGCGGCCCCGTTACCGGCAGCGTGGTCCCCCCGAGCGTGAGGCCGCGGGGAACCGAGGCCCGCCCTCGGCCACCGGCGGGAGCCAGAACCGCGGCGCGGGAAAGCCTCGGGGAGCGGAGCCCCGGATCTCCGCTCTCTCCGCCGAACCCCGGCTCCCCCGACGCGCTCCCGACCGGAACTTCCGCCCGCCGGTAGGGGTCAGCGCGGCGGAAGTGACGCGCCGCCCGCTCCTCAGGGGGCGGCCATCTTGGTGGCGGGGCTGAGGGGAGAGAAGCGCGGCCCAACCAGGCCTCCCCCCCCCCATCCCTTCCCGGTCCGGCGGGGAAACGCGGGGCTGCCAGCGGTTTATTAGTGCCCCCGGTGCCCCGCCGTTACCACAGCGGCCCGCCCCACGCCCCCTGCTGCCGGTGAGGCACCACACAACCACCGGTGCCGGGCAGCGCCCCCACCATCTCCGACCCCGCGTTGAGGGGAAGGGGGGATGTGCGTGAGCAGGCCAGAGCCACAACTCGGCACCTCAGCAGTGTTTTATTGGCAGTCAGAGAAGTAAACAATACCGGCCACGAGCTCGCCACCGCCCAAAGACCGACTCTCCCCTGAGGAGAGTGGATCCGCTGCCTTCCCCGGGACCCGACGCGTCGCTGCCCTCAGCAGCCGCCCCCACGCAGGCATCGCGTACGCTCGGAGCTCTGCTTTCTGAGGCAAAGACCAAAACGTCAAACTGATCCAACGCTCCGCAGTGCTCCAGGAAGCCAGTTCTGTCCGAGTCAGCCCATCGCATCCGTAGCCTTGTGTCAGAGCCTTCGGGAGAGTCCCACCACCATGTTAGGAGATGAAGTGAGTCTGTGGGGTGATTTGTTCCAGCTTGTGATCAGCTGGGTTTGCTGACGCTTCGTAATTGCAGATGGTGACTTCGTGGCGATGAGCCTGAATTAAGATGAAACGTGTTAGTCCAGAGGATAGCAGAATTCAAGTTCCTCCTAAAACACCTGACTGGCAAGAGCTGACCAAGTTCTAATCTTACAGATCTTTCACCACAGACCTTCCATCCCCAGCACCCACATCACTGCCACTTCCTCCTCACTGCTACAGCTCCATTTAAGTTCTGATTTAAAGCCTTTTTTACACCATTAGCAGAGCCTTGCTCATCCAGAGATGACCTACCTCTGTCCACTCTCCTTTCAGGCCTATATAAAATATCTTGGTTGTCTCCGCTCCGAAGTTCTTCGGAAAGTGGATGGAGAGGTGGTAAACATTGGAGAAACGGGCAATTCTGAAAGAAAAAACACTCTGAAGTGTGGGTCCAGGCTGCCAACCCACTGGCCTTGCCCCCTCCTCTCAGCACAAAGGGCCCCGCTGCCCCACACCCCGTGGAGCTCCCACCCTCATCCCAGTGGGATGTGGGAGCAAAGGGCTGAGGGGGCAGGATTTCCCTCACGCCTGAGGTGAGCAAGCGAGCAATGAGCTGTCACTGGGGCCAGGAGCAAGGGAGACGATACTGAGATGATTCTGCACCCCAAAAACGCCTGGGCCACAGGCCCAGGAACCCCCCCAGCTCTGGGGAGATGGGTGTCAGACCAGAGCTCTCACCCGACAAGGGCAGGAGGGAGACAGGGGAGGGAAATCCTGGTCTGGGCACCTTTGAAATGCCAGGGAAGGAACTGCCCTCTGCTAACACTCTCCTAACAGAGGGCACCTCGCCAGCAGCTGGATGGAGTGTGGTGCCTGCGCTCGGGAGGAGCAGCCCCCTCCACCCCCCAGGCCCGTGGGTCGGCATCGTACTTGGTGGGGTACTCCAGCTCCCCCGTCGGGTCCCGGTTCAGGCTGAACGTCTGCTCCGCTTCCCTGGCCGTGTCATCAAAGGACATGTGAGGAATGTTCCTGAACCTGGGAAGAGAGGGAGGGAGCCCAGGAAGTTATTAACACACAGGGCAGCACATTCATTTCCTCCCAGCCATTCCCACTGCCCCCATGGCTCTCAACAACGAGAAACTGGATTTGCTCTGTCTTCTGAGGGAGAAAACACCAACAAATGCTGCCACAAAGCAACATTGTGTTCTAGAAACCCAACACCTTGAAGAATAAGAAGGAAGAGCAGGGACCCAAGCTGGGCAGATACAGATCTCAGCACACTGGGGTACGTGAAGGAACCCAGACCCCAATACACTGGAGACTGAGGAAAAAAGGGGCTCGAAAGAGTTGTATTTCTTTCCCCACAAGCAAGAACTGCAGAGCACTCAGCGCTCTCTCATTTTTTAAAAACAAAAGCACTGTTCAGAGGGATCTCCCTCCCTTCAGGAACTAAAACAGGCTGCATGGCTCAGCATGGCCAGAACACTGGCAAAAGCCTTACAGACCTCACCTGGCTGCAGGACACTTCATCCTTTGTGTCCCTCCCTCCAGGCCCTCAGCGTTCCCTGCTAAAATGTGCCCCCCTCCTGGCTCATGGATCCTTCTGCAGCCCGCTAACCCTGCAGCAGGCTGGATTCTTGGCAGCACAGCCAGTGTCTCAATCAAACTGCATCTTCTCTTTGAAACCAGTGCCCTGTTTCTCTCGAGAGAAGGGGCTACGCAGCTACACTCACAGCCCTGGACCAGCTACCCTTTCTTTTTCCTCCTGGCACCCTGGAAGGACTGAGGAGCTGCAGAACGACACTGGTATCTCCCAGACTGGGTGCTGGGACACCCAACGGTGTCAGAATCGCTGCTCTCGTTAGCTCCCAATCAATCAGTGCCTTTTAGGCTCCAGCAGAGTTGTCGCCCGTGTCACTTACAGCCTCATCTCTGCTGGATGCGTCCCGTCGTCTTCTCCCATCACCATTACTCCTTTCAATTTCACGTTGCCTGTAAACCTGCCCAGGGACACACAAGTGGTGGTTTCAGCTCCCTTGTCCCCAAACCGGCCCCAGTTACCGCAGCGCACAGATGTGCCTCGCTCACGACACTGGTATCTCCCAGACTGGGTGCTGGGACACCCAACGGTGTCAGAATCGCTGCTCTCGTTAGCTCCCAATCAATCAGTGCCTTTTAGGCTCCAGCAGAGTTGTCGCCCGTGTCACTTACAGCCTCATCTCCGCTGGATGCGTCCCGTCGTCTTCTCCCATCACCATTACTCCTTTCAATTTCACGTTGCCTGTAAACCTGCCCAGGGACACACAAGTGGTGGTTTCAGCTCCCTTGTCCCCAAACCGGCCCCAGTTACCGCAGCGCACAGATGTGCCTCGCTCCCGGGAACGCACAGCCGAGGAACCGGCCCCGCTGGCGGCCAGGACGGAGGAGCTCGGGGAAGGGAACTCACGGGACATTGAAGAGAAGCTACACGGACACACCCAATCCACCCCCGGCGCTCCGCCCACGCAGCAGCGAGGCCCCGCCCCACTGCGGCCCCGAAGCCACGCCCACGCCGTCCTCAGGCCCCGCCCACACCGTCCTCAGGCCCCGCCCATCGCCGCGGCGAAGCCCCGCCCTCGGCGCCATTACAGTTTCTTGCCAAGAGGCAGAAAAACAAGCGCAGGCGCTTCGGTTTTTGGCGGCTCCGTTTTTTGGCGGTTATTGCGACATGATTGCCCTCTCCCCAAGGGAACTG
This sequence comes from Calidris pugnax, assembly GCF_001431845.1. NCBI lineage: Eukaryota > Metazoa > Chordata > Aves > Charadriiformes > Scolopacidae > Calidris > Calidris pugnax. The sequence goes on from NW_015091226.1 coordinate 19,476, forward strand.
GGCTCCAGGGCACCTCCTCACTCTTCCAGCAACACCAGCAGCCCCAGCCGATGGGCTGCAATCAGGGGTTCTTTCGTTCCAGACTTCCACTGAGACACCAAGCGCAGCCCAGCTTTTTGGACTCCCGCAATGTAGTACATGTGCATGAACAACAAACGACGTTTCCTTAATTCCCTCCAACCCCAGGCAAATGGTTTCTGATTCAAAGACTAAAATCCGTCCTTTTTCCAAAGGTGGGGCACAGAGGAAAACATACAGGGAAGAGACACGATTTAAGCACCAGCTTCCAAACTGGTAACAAGTCCTTCCCAGTTCTACACGGAAAACGATAAAAGGATTCCTTTCCACCAAAAGAGGCAAACCCCTGCCTTCACTGATATCACAGAATCACAGATACCAGGTTGGAAGGGACCTCAAGGGTCATCTGGCCCAACCTTTGGATGCGAGGGTGATCTGGCTGCGACGTCTGTCACCCCGTGGGTCACCAGGGTTGATTGGGCTGATCTGGCTGGTGAGGGAGATGTCTCCTTCCCTCTCCACTCCCTCGCTCCCGGGAACGCACAGCCGAGGAACCGGCCCCGCTGGCGGCCAGGACGGAGGAGCTCGGGGAAGGGAACTCACGGGACATTGAAGAGAAGCTCCTCGTCATCGTCGCTCTCCACGAACTGGGGAGAGAGGGGAACAGGTCAGGTAAGGCCCCACTGCGCGGGGACGCGGCTGTCGCACCGGGGGAGTGCCTACCCGTGGGGCGGGGAACCCCGGGGGGGGGCTCCGGGGCACGGCGGGGAACCGCGGGGAGGGCTCCGGGGCGCGGGGAGGGCTCCGGGGCACG
>NW_015091226.1:21060-43181 GCF_001431845.1 Calidris pugnax
TGATTGCCCTCTCCCCAAGGGAACTGGGCTCCAGGGCACCTCCTCACTCTTCCAGCAACACCAGCAGCCCCAGCCGATGGGCTGCAATCAGGGGTTCTTTCGTTCCAGACTTCCACTGAGACACCAAGCGCAGCCCAGCTTTTTGGACTCCCGCAATGTAGTACATGTGCATGAACAACAAACGACGTTTCCTTAATTCCCTCCAACCCCAGGCAAATGGTTTCTGATTCAAAGACTAAAATCCGTCCTTTTTCCAAAGGTGGGGCACAGAGGAAAACATACAGGGAAGAGACACGATTTAAGCACCAGCTTCCAAACTGGTAACAAGTCCTTCCCAGTTCTACACGGAAAACGATAAAAGGATTCCTTTCCACCAAAAGAGGCAAACCCCTGCCTTCACTGATATCACAGAATCACAGATACCAGGTTGGAAGGGACCTCAAGGGTCATCTGGCCCAACCTTTGGATGCGAGGGTGATCTGGCTGCGACGTCTGTCACCCCGTGGGTCACCAGGGTTGATTCGGTTGATCTGGCTGGTGAGGGAGATGTCTCCTTCCCTCTCCACTCAGGAGACAACAGAAGCAGAGAACAAGTCCCCGCTGGCTCTTGCCATCCCTGCACAACAACGTAAGCATCTGGACAAGATCTACAGTAACAGCAGAGAAAAGGGTGAGAGACATGATTTTATGAACATACACGAGGAGAGAGCAAAGCCTCAGGATGTTATGCACTTGCCAAAGGATCGATGAGCAGATGGGCCACCTGTCCGAGCTGTCCTAGAGAGTCCAGGTACCAGCTCACAAGGAAAGTGTCCCATGAGACCCAGTGTCCACTCAGACACAGGGATTCCTGCCAGCTCCAGGCACTGAGAGTCCGGCCCTCGCACGGCATTGCAAGGGGAGAGACTACGGGACGAGACATGGGGCAAAATATCAAGTAAAACTATCTTATAATTTATTAAGAGGTTAAAAAATAAATATTCTCAGGATCTTCCACTCTCTGCTGGTGTGAAGACTTGACATGTTCTCAGGAGATGCTCTACACCCTTCTTTTGAGAGATGACAAAGCTGCAGCCTCCCAAGAGTCCAAAGAAAAGGGCTGTTTGGGGACCTTCTCCATCAGGCCACGCGTACCCAAGAGGGAAAGTCCCAGGTCTGGACTGCAGCTTATCTCCGAGATAATGTGTTTTTGAAGACTTTGATGGACTGTGCCATCAAGGGTGCAATTTCTGCAACAGGGAAAGAAAAAAACAAAACACAAATCAACCCCCAAACCCCTCACATTAAAGCAGCAGCCACAGAGGAAGGGAGCAGAAAGCAGTTCCAAGCTGCAGCCCTGGCAAAGCAGAGCCAAGGCAGATGGAAGCGTTGGAACAGCCTTTAGCCTCTCCTTGGGGAGAGGAGAGAGGCCACCAACATCCCCCTCCTGCAGAGCCAGGAGAAGCCCCAGATTCGTGCGTTTGTGAGGGAGGAGCTCAGGGAGACCCAGGGACGTTGTGGGGTTTGTACTTACTCTTCACTGGTGGTTTCCTGGGGTCACAGGAGGAGAAGGTGCTGGATGCACACAGGACTGGTTTTGTTCTGAAAAAGAGAAGGGACAGCCATTTCAGGAACGGATTCCCTGTGGTTTGATGCAATTCTTCAGGTACAAGCCACGTTTGGTAACAGCAGCATGGCTGAGACCACGCGGAACCAGCAGGGACCAGGACCTCCAGGCTTCCCAGCAAGACAGAGGCTATTACAGTTACGCAGGCGCCCCTTGAGAAACACTCACGTGGTCTTCTCTGGCAGCAGGGCTCCTCCAGTCCCAAACTTCTCTTGTCTCCGTCGTACGTCCCGAGGAGCCTTTGGCGGGGAGTGCAGAAGCACGGTTTTGGACGCTCGATCTGTAGGAGGCCAAAGGGAAACATGGCTCAGATGCAGCTCATGATAAATGGGGCTCCTCCGTTCCTGTCTTAGCAGAGAACAGAGAGTGAAGCAGCTCCTGAATTGGACTGGATTTCAACCAGCCACTCTGGAGACTTTCCTCACACCAAGACGTCCCCTCAGCAGCATTCCCAGAGCCCTCTCTCATGGTCCAGCCCTTCCTCACCTTTGTTGGCCTGAGCTGAGCTGATCTTCTGGGCCAACTGGAGCAGCCGCTGCTCCCGTGCCTCGTGCAGGCGGAGGTACATCTCCCGCCAGGACTCGGCCCCTCTGGGCTCCTCGTTCTTGAATTCGCGGAGACACCGGTCCCTCCAGAGCCTTTCTGTATCTTCAGAGAGGACCTGAAACAAACCCACCCGTGAGCTGGGATCCCCCCCGGACACCTTCACTCCCCTCTTCCTCGGCACCGCCTGGCGCCGGTGGCACTGGAACAGCAGCGAGGACAAGGCAGCTTTGGGAGCAACGTGCAGCAAGAGAGGGGCAGATGGAACTCAGGACCAGCAAAAGCCACCTCTTGCTGTCAAGAGGCTGTTCTTGACTATTCATCTATTGCAGATGAGGACAGAACGTCCCTCCCGCGTGTCACCAGCCCTTCCCCAGGCCCAGCCACTCACATGGTGACGTCCCTCCGTGCCAGAGAACGGCTCTGGGGGGCATCTGTCCGACACAGGCCGCAGCAGAGGGACACCACTCTCTTGACAGATGGCTAGAGAGAGAAGCAAGATGCAGAGTATTTATCCTGCCCCTTCCTCACCAAGGAAAAGGGCTCAGCTCCTTGAGTGCAGTGAAACCACTGCAGCCACCACACACGAGGAGGGGAAGGAGAAAGGAACCCTGGGTGCCCTCACTCTGGTGGGTCAGCAGGCACCAGTCTCTCCCAGTGCAGAAGTGCCTGCACAAGGCTCCATTTCCCCCTATTTCCAGTGCTGGAGGAAAGGTACTTACAGGCAGTGTTGTTGGTGACCCCTGGGACAGGCTGCTGAGAAGGAGCCCTTGGGACTCGGGCGGTGTTAAGGCCCGAAAACACCGGGGTCTTGGAATAGACCCGGCAGCCTGGGAAACCCCCTTCTGGCTCTTCAGCTGCCGAGGGAGCCGCTGTGAAGTGGAAGAGGTGGAGTAAGAAGGGAACAGAGCAAAGAAGAGCCCAGCCTGAGTTGCTGCAGCCCATTTCAGACCAATTGGCCTGCCCAACATACCTCTCCTTTTCTTCTGGGGGCAGGGAGGGGACTCAGCAGCAGGAAGGGGGCTGCAGCGGGCCTGGATCGGCGGCAGGGGGATCTCTGGGAGCTTTATGTCCACGTTGAGAAGTGTCTGGAAGGAGATGACGTGCAGGCAGGTCACATACCCATAACATGGATATGAGGCACCTTCTCAGCATCCTAACAGGCTGCTAAGATTATAAAAAACACTCTTTGAAGGGGAAAGTGTTTCAAAGTTGAGCAAAAAGACTCAGCTCAGCAGTCAAGGTTTGACACAGCCAGCACCTCCAAGGGGAAAAGGAAGAAGCCCCAGAGGGCAGGGGACCGAGAGCAGCTGGTCCCACATCCCTGGTTCACTTGCAGACCCTTCCAAACCTTACCCTCTTGGGTTCAGGAGCCTCTGGTGGCTCCTGCTCTCCCCGTTGCTCATGGCTGCGCTTGCGGCTGGGGCTGGGCTGACAGGAGCAGGAGCTGTCGACACGGGGCTGCTCTTCTTTCCCCGCCGACACAGAGGCTCTGACCGCTCTCTTCACTTTCTTTTTCTGAGGCTGGTCATAGTTGAGGTACTCCTCAAAGGACATGGTGGGTAGTGGAAATTTCTCTTCCTTTTCATCCTCCCCCAAAAGGGAGGGAAAGCCAGTTGATCTTTTGGCCACATGAGAGAATTTGCGCTTTCTCTCGGAAGAGCTGAAGCTCCCAGAAATCCCCTTCTCTTTAGTTTTCTTGGAAGAGTCACTCTTAGATGACCCTTCCTGCCGCCCTTTGGTGGAGGTCTCCAGGCTCCGCTTGGTCTTCTCCACTTTGCCTCTTTCAGAGTCCCGGCATTTCTCCTTCTCAGCACATTTGTTGTCTCTGAAGGGATAAAAACCCCAAAATCATTATATGAAAACACGGGCAGCAAGCAGATTGCATCTCTTGCTATCAAAGGCTCTTTGCTGGCCTTGAAAGGCCTTTTAAAGCTGTTAATTGCTTCATAAAACCACAAATTCTTGACAGTCGGTCCCTATATTCACCCAAAACTGTGGCCACCAGCAGCCCAACGCTCTCTGGTCCGCAGAGGCAGGAATTTCTGCCAAACCAAGGCCCAAGCCCCATCCGGAGTTCACACACTTGTCTCACAAGCCTTCCCAGAGCCTTCCCTTTTATTACTTCCATCGGAGAAGTTTTTCATCCCCATGGCAAAACCAGAGCAAAGCTTCTCCATCAGGATCACCACCCAGGGTCACTCACCTCACTGCCTCCTCGCAGAGCTGCTCCAGCTTCTGCCACGCAGCCTGGAAACTGGCCTCAAAGTCTGCGTCCAGCTCGGTCACGGTGTTCCCAAGAGCTGGCTCCTTCAGGAGAGAGACCAGACATCAGTTCATCTGAGCAAGACACGGGGCATCCTCACCTCTGCCTGTCCCCACCGGGTACAAGGAAGACCCCTTGATCTAACAGCAAAGATACCCCAGAGAATAAACTATGTTTTCAGCAGCCATTGGAGCGTTTACTACAGTTCTGTAAATCCAAGACAACTTAACTCTGCCTTAGACAAACATTAATTATTTGTAGCCATAACCCAAGTTAGTACTTACCATGACTGCGGGTAAAGTTGGTGAAGAAAAACTTCACTAATACTTGTGTGGGATTATTAGTTCTAGTAACTAATAAACTAATAACCTAATAACCTATTAAACTAGTAATTGAATAAACTAGTAAACTAATAAACTAATAATCTAATAACCTATTAAACTAGTAATCGAATAAACTAGTAAACTAATAAACTAATAATCTAAACTAATATTAGTTCTAATAACTAATAATCGTCGGGATAATAGTTCCTAATCTAATGCCTATTCTATCTCAGAGTCAAGAATCTCAGGTCTCGTTCAAGGTGAGGGCTGGTGAAGAGCTGGGGACACGAGAGGTTCCTCCAAGACTCTCCAGGGACGCGCTCCTTGGCGCTGCCTTTTATCTCCAGACCCGCATCACAATGGGGCCTGTGAGACGGGGCTGGAGCAGGCGGCCGAGGGCACAGGCCCCATTCCTGGGGAGGCAGCTTTGCCGGGGCCAAGAGTTCTCCTGGGACTGGAGAGACCCCAGGGAAGGGGGAGAGATTTCCCAGCTCTTACCACAAGAACGTCCACTGCCGTGGGCACCTCCGGCAGCCTCTTCAGAGCTTCTGTTCACCACAAACCACTGCCCCATCGCCATTAGATTTAGGAATTCCTTGCCATGACTGAAGGTCTTCTTGTTTGCTTTGGAGGAACAAAATACTGATCCCAACAGTAATGGTGTGTTTTATTAACCGGAGCTGTGTGTCCAGGCTGCCACCCCGATGCATTGCCCCTTCCTCCCAGCACAAACGGCCCAGGGAGCAGGAGGAGCAGCCCCCTCCGCCCCCCAGGCCCGTGGGTCGGCATCGTACTTGGTGGGGTATAATCATAGAATTTCCCAGGCCGGAAGGGACCTCCAAAGGCCATCTAGTCCGACCTCCCCGCAGTCAGCAGGGACACCCCCAACTAGACCAGGTTGCCCAGGGCCTCATCGAGCCTCTCCTTGAATATCTCCAGGGATGGGGCCTCAACCACCTCCCTGGGCAACCTGTTCCAGTGCTCCACCACCCTCACAGTAAAGAACCCCCTCCTAATCTCCAATCTAAATCTGTTCCCCTCCAGCTTGAAGCCATTGCCCCTCGTCCTGTCACTACAGGCCTTTCTAAACAGGTTCTCCCCAGCCTTCCTGTAGGCTCCCTTCAGGTACTGGAAGGCCGCTATTAGGTCTCCCCGGAGCCTCCTCTTCTCCAGGCTGAACAACCCCAGCTCCCTCAGCCTGTCCTCGTAGCAGAGGTGCTCCATCCCCCTGATCATCCTTGTGGCCCTCCTCCGGACCCTCTCCATCAGGTCCATGTCCTTCTTATATTGAGGGCTCCAGAGCTGCACACAAGAGCAGAGCAGAGTAAAGTGGCAGAATCCCTTCTCTGGACCTGCTGGCAACACTTCTTTTGATGCAGCCCAGGATGCAATTGCCCTTCTGGGCTGCAGCTGCCCAGTGCCTGCTCATGTCCAGGTTCTCATCCACCAGAACCCCCAAGTCCCTTTCCTCAGGGCTGCTTTCCAATACCTCACCCCCTAGTTTGTATTGGTGGTGAGGATTGTTCTGGCCCAGGTGCAGAACCTTGCATTTGCTCTTGTTGAACCTCATGAGGCTCACCTGGGCCCACCTCTCCAGTCTGTCCAGGTCCTTTTGGATGACATCCCGTCCCTCTGGTGTATCGACAACACCACACAGCTTGGTATCGAGTATTGGTACTCCAGCTCCCCCGTTGGGTCCTGGTTCAGGCTAAACGTCTGCTCCAGTTCCCTGGCCATGTCATCAAAGGACATGTGAGGAATGTTCCTGAACCTGGGAAGAGAGGGAAGGAGCCCAGGAAGTTATTAACACACAGGACAGCTCGTTTGTTTCCTCCCAGCCATTCCCACTGCCCCCATGGCTCTCAACAACGAGAAACTGGATTTGCTCTGTCTTCTGAGGGAGAAAACACCAACAAATGCTGCCACAAAGCAACACCGTGTTCTAGAAACCCAACACTGTGAAAAAAGGCAAAAGAAGAGCAGGGACCCAAGCTGGGCAGATACAGATCTCAGCACACTGGGGTACGTGAAGGAACCCCGACCACAGTACGCTGGAGACTGATAAAAAGAGGGGCTCAAAAAAGGTGTATTTCTTTCTGCAAAAGCAGGAACTCGGAGCACTCCGTGCTCTCTCACTTCTTTATTTAAAAAAAACCAACCCAACAACTATTCAAAGGGATCTCCCTCCCTCCAGGAGCTAAAACAGACAGGAGAATCCCTGCTCCCATCAGCCATCAGTCAGTCACTCCCCCACCACCCACAGGGCCCACCCAGAGCATCCTCAGCGGTTCTCGCTCAGACAGAACAACAGACAGACTCGCTCCAGTGTTTGGCTTTTATTGAGACATGATTTTCCTCTTCTCATAGAACTCATTCTCATTAAAATATTCCTCTTAGTTACCACAAAAAAAAAAAAAAAGGAACATAGAAAATTGTCTGTACACATCGGGGACCAAACCCCCCCCTGCCAGCCCCCGTCGCTCCCCGCCTGCCCACCTTCCTCACCCCACCACCTGTGGGGTGGCCATGGGGGCAGAGGCAGAGCTTTGCTCAGCTCCTTGGGCTGCAGCGCAGCAGGGACACGTGGCACACGTGTCACCCCCGGCCCCAAGCCAGCTCTGTGTCCCCAAGGCTGTGCTCAGTCTGTGTCCCAGGACAGGGACCCCCCTGCTCGTCCCTCATGATGCCAGACTCCTCTTCCCTCCCCTCTGCCCCCAGTACAGCAGAGAAATAAAGGGTGGCACAACGCTCAGCAGAAGAGAATATATTGTTATCTCATTAAAAATACATCAAAATTAAAGACAGCAAAATGGCAAGAGGAAGGAGCCGTTATTTTACAGCACAACACACACTGAAATGCTGCACGGGAACATGAAAGCATCTGGGACTGGAACAGACTTAGAGCACATCAGAGTCTGAGAACATTTGTCCAGGACCTTCCAAAGAAGACAAGAACAGACCCAACGAACACCAGAGAGGCGTTCAGAATGGTTGGAAAGACAGAGAAGGAGGAAAAGGAAGAAACCCCCAGAAAGCAGCAGCCTCCAGGGGGTTTGTGGAGCCCTCCCGGGAGGGCTCTTCCCAGCAAGGTTGGCCCCGCTCAGGCCGTACCTACAGCTCCACGGGGCCGGGCTTTGGCAGCCACGGGACCAGCAGCAGCTTCTCCAGAGCCACCACCACCAGCAGCCTCCACTACGGGCCCCTTCCCCAGCCAGCCAAGGCCTCGGGCAGCCAATATGGCTTCCAGCAGGAGAATCTCTCCTTTTTCTTCCCCAGCCGGTGGGACCTCTGAGCACTACCAGAGAGCCTGGCTCCCTGGGCACCCATCCTGGCTCTACCCAGCCCCATCCTCTGCTGGCACCTCCTCTGCTGGCACCTCCTCTGGGCAAGTTCCCTTTGGAGGCAGATGTGACCCCCAGCCCCACATGCTCCCCACAACAAGGCCTGGCACTGAAGAGCCAGTGCCTGGGGGTGCCCGGCTCCTCGCTCTCTCAGCTGCAGCCTCAGCACAGGGACCTGGAATCACCCCATTCACACAGTACTCGGGCTCCCGACCTCCCCAGGGGAAGGAGCTGGGCTTCAGGGCACCTCCTCACACTTCCAACAAGCCCAGCCACCGGGCCACATCCCACAGCCTTTCCTTCCAGAGCTCCAGTTCCTCAGACACCAAGCACAGCCCAGCCTTTTGAACTCTTCCTATGTTCACAACACTCCCTTATTCACTTCCCTCCAACCCCAGTCAAGTGGTTTCCAATTCAAAGACTAAAATCCATCCTTTTTCCAAAGAGGGGGCACAGAGGAAAACATACAGGGAAGAGACACGATTTAAGCACCAGCTTCCAAACTGGAAATAAGTCTTTCCCAGTTCCACACAGAAAACAAGAGAAAAGGATTCCTTCTTTCCACCAAAAGAGGCAAACCCCTGCCTTCACTGATATCACAGAATCACAGATACCAGGTTGGAAGGGTCCTCAAGGGTCATCTGGCCAAACCTTTGGATGCGAGGGTGATCTGGCTGCGACGTCTGTCACCCCGTGGGTCACCAGGGTTGATTGGGCTGATCTGGCTGGTGAGGGAGATGTCCCCTTCCCTCTCCACTCCATGTGCGTCCCTCCCAAAACTGCACACTTGGTCAAAGGGAACAACCCTCCCCGATAGAGACACACCATTAATCAGTCAAGGGTAGAGGGAAGCTCTGTTCTCCTGCAAGAACCTCCAAGCAATTGATACTTAAAAACTGTTTTGAATAACAGAGGCAGACAAAGTCCCCTCTCAAAAAAAAAAAAAAATTAAAATCTGACTTGGTGCACAGTAAGATTTCTCCCAAAACCCCTCAAAGTTTTCTTCCAGTAGCCAGCAGGAGACCACAGGAGCAGAGATCAAGTCCCTGCTGGCTCTTGCCATCCCTGCACAACAATGTAAGGATCTTGACAAGATCTACAGTAACAGCAAAGGGCAAAAGACAAGATTTTATGAACATACATGAGGAGAGAGCAAAGCCTCAGGACATTATGGACTTGCCAAAGGATCGATGAGCAGACGGGCCACTGGTCCGACCTGTCCCAGAGGGTCCAGGTGGGACTTTGGGCCAGCAGGTACCAACTCATGAGGAAAAGAGTCCAGTGAGACCCAGTGTCCACTCAGAGGGATTCCTGCCAGCTCCAGGCACAGAGAGGCCGACCCTCAGACTGCATTGCGAGGGGGGAGCCTATGAGGAGCAACATAAATAATACCAGTTGGATAGGGGGCAAAATATTAATTAAAACCATTTTATAATTTATTAAGAGGTTAAATAGTAAATAGTCTCTGGATCTTCCACTCTCAGCAGGTGCCAAGACTTCACATTTTCTTGCGTTGAGAGATTCTGTACACCCTTCTTGTTGACGGATGACGAAGCTAGAAACAGGATGTTAAGGGCAGGATAAAAGAAGAGGGCTTGACACTGAGAAAGGGACCAGAATAAAAGATAAAATACTGTGCTGTCATCTTGTGCAGATCGAAGCTTTTCCCAGCAGCTGCAGCCTCCCAAGGGTCCAAAGAAAAGGGCTGTTTGGGGACCTTCTCCCCTTCTGTGCCACTCCCCCACAAGAGGGAAAGTTCCAGGTCTGCACTCAAACTTATCTCCGAGAGAACCTGTTTTTGAAAGCTTTGATAGTCTTTGCCATCATGGGTGCAATTTCTGCAACAGAGAAAGAAAGAAAAAAAAAAACAAAAAGAAAAAAATCAACCAAAAATCCCTCACATTAAAGCAGCAGCCACAGAGGAGGGGAGCAGAAAGCAGCTCCAAGCTGCAGCCCTGGCAAAGCAGAGCCAAGGCAGATGGAAGCGTTGGAACAGCCTTTAGCCTCTCCCTGGGGAGAGGAGAGAGGCCACCAACATCCCCCTCCTGCAGAGCCAGGAGAAGCCCCAGATTTGGGCGTTTGTGAGGGAGGAGCTCAGGGAGACCCAGGGACGTTCTGGGGTTTGTACTTACTCTTCACTGGTGGTTTCCTGGGGTCGCAGGAGGAGAAGGTGCTGGCTGAGGATGGGACAGAGTGGGCACTGCTGGTGCTGGGCCCATCATAGGACTGCTCCTCACTCACACGAGCGTGGCTTTTGCTAGATGTGTACAGGACTGGTTTTATTCTGAAAAAGAGATGGGACATTTCAGGAAAGGATTCGCTGTGGTTTGATGCAATTCTTCAGGTCCAAGCCACATTTGATAACAGCAGCATGGCTGAGACCCCACGGAACCAGCAGGGACCAGGACCTCCAGGCTTCCCAGCAAGACAGAGGCTATTACAGGTACAGGATTCCCTGGAAAAGGGCCTCCGGAGGACACAGTGTCCCTTCCTGCCAGGACACGGAGCTTCAGGGGGATGCATAGAAGAGGCTCTGAACAGTAAGCGCTTCTTGAGAAACACTCACTTGGTCTTCTCTGGCAGAAGAGCTCCTCCAGTCCCAAACTTCTCTTGTCTCCGTCGTACATCCCGAGGGGGCTTTGCTGCAGAGTTCACATATGCCATTTTGGCCACTCGACCTGTAAGAGGCCAGAGGGAAACACTGGTTAGATCCAGTTAGTGATAAAGGAGGCTCCTCAGTGCTTGTCTTATTACAGTCAGCTCCATCCACCTTTCCCCAACCCATCCATTCCAAAGCTCAGGCCATTGCCTCCTCCCTAAGGTCTGAACCTCTTTCGGTCAACATGGGCTGTGAGAAATCAGACTGATCAGGTCAACAGTTCTCATAATGTTCACCAAAAGAGCAGGAATGCTTCCCTCAACCCTGGGGTTCTTCAGCCCCAGCATGGAGAACCCACTCAAGCATAACAGGAGGTGTCTCTGCAGCCCTACATATATATTCTTGCTGTAAAATATTGCTCTGGCTCATCTGCATCAACAGCATTACAGATGAAGTCTAGAGCCTGCTAAGCCAATAAGCAATGGCCACAACATAAAGACCAGAATGTTAAACAACTCCTAAATCACACTAGATTTAAACCAGTCACTCTGGAAGACCTTCCCCCCACACAAACATACCCTCGGCAGCATTCACTGAATTTCACTGAATTTTAGAGTTGGAAGGGACCATAGAGATCATCTAGTCCAACTCCCCTGCTGAAGCAGGATTGCCTAAAGCTAGAGCATGTTACTCAGGAGCATCCAGGCGGGTCTTGAAGATCTCCAGAGAAGGGGACTCCACACCCTCCCTGGGCAGCCTGTTCCAGGGCTCTGCCACCCTCACCGTGAAGAAGTTTCTCCTCATATTCAAGTGGAACCCTTTATGTTCCAACTTGTGCCCGTTGCCCCTCGTCCTCTCACTGGGAACCACTGAAAAGAGTCTGGCTCCCTCCTCCTTCAACCCTCCCTTGAGATACTTGTAGGCATTGATAAGGTCTCCCCTCAGCCTTCTCTTCTCCAGACTAAAGAGCCCCAGCTCTCTCAGTCTCTCCTCAGCCCTCCCATCATTCAGCCCTACCTTACCTTTGGGCTTGTTGGCGTGAGCTGAGCCAATGTTCCGGGCCAGCATGAGCAGCCGCTGCTCTCGTGCATCATGAAGGCGGAGGTACATCTCCCGCCAGGACTCAAACTCCTCAGGCTTCTCATTCTTGAAGTCTCTGAGACAGTGGTTGTGCCAGAGCTGATCTGTATCCTCAATGAGGACCTGAAACAAACCCACCCGTGAGCTGGGATCCCCCCGGACACCTTCACCCCCCTCTCCCTCGGCACCGCCTGGCGCCGGTGGCACTGGAACAGCAGCGAGGACAAGGCAGCTTTGGGAGCAACGTGCAGCAAGAGAGGGGCAGAGGGAACTCAGGACCAGCAAAAGCCACCTCTTGCTGTCAAGAGGCTGTTCTTGACTATTCATCTATTGCAGATGAGGACAGAACGTCCCTCCCGCGTGTCACCAGCCCTTCCCCAGGCCCAGCCACTCACATGGTTACATTCCTCAATGCGATAGAGCTGCTCTGGGGTGCATCTCTCCAACACTGGCTCCAGTACCGAGAAAGGAACACCACCCACTTCATAGATGGCTAGAGAGAGAAGCAAAATGCAGAGTATTTATCCTGCCCCTTCCTCACCAAGGAAAAAGGCTCGACTCGAATGCAGTGGAAACTGCTGCAGCCACTGCACAAGAGGAGGGGAAGGAGAAAGGAACCGTGGGTGCCATCGCTCTGGTGGGTCAGCAGGCACCAGTCTCTCCAAGTGCAGAAGTGCCTGCACAAGGCTTCATTTACCATTATTCCCAGTGCTCGAGCCCTCCCTGAGAGCATGCTGGCTGCTGATGCTGCAGCAGCACTGGAGCTTTCAGGGAGATTTCCCCCATATCAGTCAGCTTGCCTTGCGAGAAGGGGCAACTGACTCTTCTCATGCTCCCAGCCCGACGCTACTGGGAGAGACACAAACGAGGTACCAAGACAGCAGTAAATCTGCTGACTTTAAGACGTGACTTTAAGACAGACAAGGAAAGGTACTTACAGTCGATGTTGTTGCTGAGGACACGGATACACTGCTGATACAGAGACATCATCTTTGGGAGGTAGGCAGTTTTCGAGCCTGAATACACTTGCATCTTTGAATTCAACCGGCGGCCTGTGAAACCCGCCTCACTCTCTTCAACTGGTGAGGACACCGCTGTGGAGTGAAAGACTTGGAGTAAGAAAGGAACAGAGCAAAAACAGCCCAGCCGGAGTGGCTGCAGCCCATTTCAGACCTATTTGCCTGCCCAACATACCTTTCCTTTTTGTCTGGGAGCAGGGAATAGACTCGATCGAAGGAAGAGGACGGTAGTTGGCCTGGATCGGCGGCAGTGGGATGTCTGGTAACGTCGGGACCACATCTAAAACTATCTGGAAGGAGACAAAGCACATGCAAGTAAGATGAGAATCTTACGTCCTGCCAGCGTTCAAACAGCACTGAGCTGGGTTTTGAAGGAGCCACTCAATGCTGATCAGCTCACACCAGGAAACAGCCTCAGCGGGAGGCTGCCCTTCGGCCACGTTACTGTGGCTCCGTCGGGGCTGTCAATACAAAGCAGCCAAAAGCAGCAGTCAAGGTTTTAGCCGTTAGTCCCTATTTATATACAAACCCCTGGCACACACGTGGCCATCAATACGTACAGAAACAGTGCTCGTTTTACAAGCTTTCACAAAAGAAGGTCTGTCTTCTAGAATAAGTTGCATTTTAATGCTCATTCTCCCATTTGTCCCCCATTTACGGAGACCAACAGATTTAGTTAACAGAACCGCAGTACAGATATAGATAAAAAAAGGTCCATTTTAGAAAAAGACACATAATACTTGATAGGAGAGACATGGGAACCTTTCTAGCAGGTGGAGATACACTGCCTATGAGGCATTCTAAGCTGATTCAGATCTAAAGATACTCTGAATGCTTAACAAGCGTATCCTGTTCAATATGCTTTCATACAAGTATTTAGCTGAAGATGTTCTCTTTTTACTCTCTGCAGTTTTGAATAAACAGGGGTTTGACTACTGCATTTCTCCCCCACCTCTCTCTTCACCTGCTTTTCCAGCAGAACTTCCACTCAAACAGCACAAAGCGATGCCTGCGGTGCAGGGCATATCAAACACACAGCATCTCCCAGCAGGAACCAGGAGTCACAGAGCCAGATGCCAGCGAGACACCGCAAGCACAGCATGAAGCACAACACAGCCAGCACATCCAAGGGGAAAACTAAGAACCCCAGAGGGCAGAGGACCGAGAGCAGCTGATCCCACATCCTTGGTTCACTTGCAGATCCTTCAAAACCTTACCCTCTTTGGTTTAGGAGCCTCTGGTGGTTCCTTCTCTGCCTTTTTCTCACTCGTTCGCTTGTGGCTTGGACTCTTCTGACTCGAGCTTGAGCCGTTGGAACTGGCTTTGGATCCGTTCTGTTTGCTGTGCCCTGGGTCTTTCTCCACAGCTGGCGCAGAGGGTTTGACCACTTTCTTTTTCTTTTTCTGGGGTTGGTCGTAGCTGAGGTACGACTCAAAAGACATTGTAGGTTGTTCAAATTCATCCTCTGCTTCTCCCTCCCCAAAATTGGAGGAAAAACCCATTGATTTTTTGTCCGCCTCAGAGGATTTGCGCTTCCCCTCTGAAGATTTTGAGCTCCCAGAAACCCCCTTTTCTTTAATCCTATTTGATGAGTCACCCTCAGCTTTCCGTTTCTCCCGCTCTGTGGTCGAGGTCTCCAGGCTCAGTTTGGCCTTTTCCACTTTGCCTCTTTCAGAGTCCCGATGTTTTTGCTTTTTAACATGGTTGTCCAAAGACTCTTCCAAGGGCGGCAACTTCTCCTTTCTGGAGGTGCTGCTTTCTCTGTTCTTCTCCCTCTTGGTGCCATCTGACGTCCTCTGCTTCTCCTTGCTGCCTCCTGCCACGGGGGCTTCTCGGAGCTGCTCTTTAAATGAGGTCTTGTGCAATCTTTCTGGGCTGAAGGCAGAGGTCCTGTCCTCCCCTCTGCCATCAAGTCGTTGCTTCTTGTGAGAAGACTTGTGCTCTTTGCTTCGACTCGTGTTCCCTTTGTCATAGAACTCCCCAGAATTCCTCTCCCGGCCTGCTCCCTGCTTCTCCTGAAGGTTGTGGCCTTTACTGGCTTTCTGGCGAAAAACCGTCGGTTCTTCCTGCTCCTCAGAGGCGTAAGGGTCTGTGTACGTGTCCTGAGGGCTCTCACTTGGCTCAGGTGACACAGCTTGTCCATAGTCCGAGTACTCCTGATCTGAAGAGAGCACTGGGGAAGATCTGCCCCAACCCTTCCCCTCCTGGCTGCTATAGCCATAAGTCTCGTGGGCTCTCTCAGGCCTAGGATACCTTTTGGACTTCTTTTCCCTGTGAGCCGGGCTATAGGACTGGCTGCAAGACGGCTGGAAGGCTTCTGAATACTCCTGCTCGGGTTCCTCATCCTCTCTGAGGGAAGGTTCTTGATGTCTTTTGCTTGAGCTGCTCCTCTCGTAGTCACGGTCTTCAGAATCTAGGTTATTTCTGAAGAGGAAAATAAAAAAAGCAAGCAGTGAGACTAAAATTTCCCAATATGAATGAGAAGAGCCTCTTGCCATGGACAGGAACCTCTCCTACAGAAGACTAAGGTTGTATTTGGTAGTTTTGTGGCAAGAACACCACTAATTCTCGCAGGCATAGCAACGTTCAGGGATTTAGGAACTGCACTTCCAATGCAGGGATTCATTAAGCATTTTTATTGGGACTAGAGACTTCACAGTTCACTGGGAAGCAGAGACAGATGTGCAGAGAGACTTCTCTGTGCCTTCACACTCCTGGCTGTGTGGCACCTATGGGAAACACAGCTAAAGGCTCTCATTGCTGCCTCCAGCACAGCTTTGTTATCACAACACACTGGCCAGCATTAACTTTCAGTCGCCACAGGATTTCTGCACATAAAAGGCTTCTTTCAAAGCAAGCCATTTCCTCTCCTTGGGCCCACAACTTCCTCTCTTTAGCATCATAACTTTGTGAAGCAAGCAGATTGTGTCTCTTGCTTTATTAAAGGCACTTTGCTGGCCTCTGCTGTTGATCTCTTCACCAGAGGTGGGAATTTCTCCCAAACCAAGGCACAAACCCCATCCAGAGTTGCCTCACGCGCCTTCCCAGAGCCTTCCCTTTCATTACCTCCATCAGAGAAGTTTCTCATCTCCATGGTAAAACCAGAACAAAGCTTCTCCATCAAGATCTATTACCTCCATCGGAGAAGTTTCTCATCCCCATGGCAAAACCAGAACAAAGCTTCTCCACCAAGATCACCACCCAGGTTCACTCACCTGTCTGTCTCTTGGGACACCGGCACCAGCTTCTTCCACCTGGCTACCAGGTTCTTTGCGAAGTCTCCTACAAGCTCGTGTTTCCGTAAGCTGTTCACAGTCTTCCCAACACCCGTCTCCTTCAGGAGAGAGACCGGACATCAGTTCATCTGAGCAAGACACGGGGCATCCTCACCTCTACTCAACTTCCCAGGGGGTGAATAAAGTTCACCCCCTGCCTGTCCCCACCAGGTAGAAGACAGACCCCTTGATCTAACAGCAAAGATACGCCAGAGAATAAATTATGTTTTCAGCAGCCATTGGAGCGTTTACTACAGTTCTGTAAATCCAAGACGACTTAACTCTGCCTTAGACAAACATTAATTATTTGTGGCCATAACCCAAGTTAGCATTTACCATGACCGCGGGTAAGTTTAAAGACAGAAATTACTAATAATTGTCAGGATTAGCACTTCTTAATCTAACGCCGATTCTGTTTGGGTCAGGAATGGCTCCGGTTCTCACATCCCAGTAAAGTGTGAAGCTTCTGGAAGAGCTGAGAATGACAAATTGTCTTCTGAGGCTTCACACTTACACGCTCCTTCGCGCTGCCTTTTATCTCTAGAGCCGTACCGCGATTACGCCTGTGACACAGGGTGGAGCAGGCAGACGAGGCAACAGGCCTCGCTCCTGGGAAAGCATCACAGTTCTCCCGGGACTTGAGAGACACGAGGGAAGCAGGAGAGATTTCACAGCTCTTACCACAAGAACGTCAACTGTGATGGGCAGCTCCGACAGCCTCTTCAGACTTTTCAGCAGCTGCAGAGACAAGAAGGAAAGCGTTCAGACTCGTCACACTGAGCCACAGACTGTGATTAGAGAGGAAGAAAACCCTGCTCTGCGTGAGAGCTTGTTAGGAAGATCCGAGTGGCAGAGAGCTGCTGTCTTGCTCTTAACCAGGTTCTTGAGAATCTCACCATGAGGGCCAACTGTAATGAAATTATCACCTCTTTGCCTATGAGGGCTCATCTAAGAATCTTAAACCACAACCGCACTCAAATATGAATGCTTTCTTCACAGAGGACTGCGACTTGTCTCTGGCTTCAAGCATCAGGAGCAGACACACACAGCTCTGTTGCACGGCAAGTGGAAGACAAGACTCAGAAGCTTGTGACTCTCAGAAGCTGGTGCCCAGAATCGTAGCACTTGTTGAAAGGAGAGGAGGGGGGAGTATTAAAATAACTTTCTGAAGTTCTGCAAGCTAGACACTGAGGGAAGGAAGGTTTCTAAGTGCTCTTAAAGATCTAAGAGGGAGCCTGTATCTTCCCTGTAGAACCTCCACTCCATCAGCGCTGCTGACAGTCTCTCTCCTTTCAGCTACAGCCTGTGCTAAAAACACAACTGATCCCTTCCACAACCACTGCCTCTTGCCCCACTCTTTTCGTGTCTCTTTGCCATACACCAGTGAAAAAATTTGTTTTCCTCCACACACATGCTGCCAAGTGAGGCCCTGCCAGCGCACACAGCTGCTCCATGGGCCAGGGAGAGAAGAGGAGCTCTCTGCCACCTGCACCCGCCGAGGGGCTGTGGGTGAAGGGCATGTTCTTGCACATCTCCTACCCAGGTGTTTTAGGGCAGTGCTTCACCGAGATGTCTTCAGACCTCTCGGTTTCAGTGAGGGCAGCACCCATCTGACAGCACCCCTGCCCCTCATGGTATTTCCCACAGCTCAGCTCTGGCCACAGCCCAGCCTCGTCAGCGTTCCCATGATCACAGCCCCTATACAGCTCTGGCTTTGTTCTATATGTCATACAAAGGGCTCTCCCTCATCCAGATCTGCTCTTGAAAGCACTCTGCTCATGACCAAATCAGCACTGTTGGCTTAAACTATTCCAATCACCCCCACTTCCACCGTGCAAGGATCAAAGAGGTTTAGAGGTTTCTTTCCTTTTGAAAGAAGTTCTTTTAACTGATTTGAAGAGTGCTGTTACTTTCAGAGAGAAAACCCTTCTTGACACAGAGATATGGGCTAATCTAGCTGAAGCAGAACCACAGGACAGTCTCCATTCACCAGAAACCACTGCCCCATTGCCATGATATATAGGAGGAATTCATTGCCAAGACTGAAGGCTTCAGAAGAGCAAACAGTGATCCCAACATAAGGGTGTGTTTCAGCACTCCTGAGAAGGGCTACAGAGGGGGATACAATAGTTGTGGCTGTGCTGTAACCACAGCTCACTGGGGCTGCAACCCTCTGTCCCTGCAACACCAGGCTCACCGTAATGCAGTCTCCCCTGGATTCACGGGGTCTGGGGCAGCTCCAACACCTACCTCAATGGATGGGGGGGGAAAAAGGAAGCCAATTGAGCTAAAAAGGTCAACACCTTCTAAGTTTCCAGAACTGCTGTTACTTTGCCCGCACTACAGCTCAACAAGCCCCCTGGCAAGTGCAGCCCTTGACCAGCAGCAGCAGAGGTGGAGGGCACAGCCCCCTCACAGCTCTGCGGTCAGGATCCAACGGGAAGACCAAGATCCAGTGGAGGCACAGCCCCCTCACAGCTCTGCAGTCAGGATCCACCAGGAAGACCAAGATCCTTCAGCATCAGTAATGCAGGGGCTTGGACTAGTGTGTGCAAAGGCCCTGTTTGGGAGAGGGCAGGAAGCGGGGAGAAGGATGGATCTTGTACTGGATAGAAAAAGAATGTGCGTAAAGGCCCTGTTTTAGAGGGGGCAGGAAGGGAGGAGAACAAGGATGGATCTTGTACTGGATAGAAAAAGAGTAAAACAGGGCAATATTAAACCAGCAGCACCTCTGTCAGCTGATTATCTTCCCAGAGAGGCTGATTCACAGCTGACAAATCCCACCCTGAGAGTAAGAACCAAGGGGAAAACTCATTAGGCTGTCCTTAAAGCCTCCCAATCATTTTCCAGCTACACCCCACTGGAGCATCTTCAACAGCTCCTTTTGCTCTTTTGTTATTTGTTGCCTTCGGGCCTGAATTCCAAGAAGAAGAGCCCTATTCTCAACGGGGCTCATCTCAGGATTTTGTATCACTGGGCGAAGTGTGGTTCGAGTCCAGGGGACCCACACATTTGATCCAGAACATGCCTCATGGGGAACTGGTTTATTCCACACCCGCTGCAGTTCACAGTTGGAAAACCCCACACATCTTAACAAAAAGCAAGAGCTGCCTTTCCAAGAGGCCACCACACACACACCTTTGCCTAAGTGCCACTTTACCGAGCTTTGATGCCTGCACCTTCATGAGAAATGTTAACACAGTTTGAGGTCAGCAGACTTCCCAGCCAAGTTGTAAATCTCAAAGTGACTCTCTCAGGAAACAAGGCCTTTTTGTTACCTGCCTCATCAGGAATACGCTTATCCGACAACCTGATATCGAAACCTGTGCTTATCCATGTTGTCCAAGTGGCAATATCCAGTAGGGATACATTTGGGAGCCGTGTTTGTACAGCACAGTGAAGCCATGTGTTACTTGCAATCCTTGTGGACTGAGACAACTCCAACACAGCGAGGCTTAAGAGCTGGTAATAATCTGTATTTCCTATGGAAAGGGGGTGATGCCACACACACAACCCTCCCCCCCAGCTGAAACCAGCCCAGCAGACTCAGGTCTGGCAGCTCAAAGCAGAAATAACTGAGATCCTACAAGTCCTATGAGAAAAAGGGAACCAGGCAGAAGACAGCAAACACAAGGCTGGTACCTTGCTAGACATCAGACTAAATACATACCAGAAAGCTCTTCTGAAACACCCCAGAAGAGTAGGGCAGAATTTCAGTTAATCAGACAGAAGACACAAAGCGTAAAAACTTCACGTAGTTCCAGCTCCAATAAAGTTTTGTTACACATGGGTGAAAGGTTTTCTAAAAGAAGTCAGCCAGACCGTTACCGCGCTAACAACACCCGTTAATATCAAATTACTACAGCTCAGCCCAGCCCCGTCCTCGCCGTGAAGACATTCTCCTGTTTGTATTTCCCTCACCCTCTGTCTTCCTTCAGTCCTGCAGCCTCTCTGCTGGAGGAAAAAGACCATTTCCAAACCATTTCAGTGCTGTCCGAAGTTTCACTCACGCAGTTCTGTGCCAGCAGCCCCATTTTCAACCCCAGAAAATATTAATACTTGACATCTTTCAGCAAGGCAGTAAAGATAAATGTTTCAAAAGGCAAGAAATCCGAAGACTGGAAATGGTGCAATGAGTGGGGAGCATCCAGAGGTGGCCGGGGTCAATGTATTATCCTGCTGACAGGGTAAAGCTGTACCTGCTACAGAGGTTTAGTGGAAACAGTTACAGCAGAGGAGTCAAAAACCATATTTTCTGACACAGGGAGGTGCTCAGAAGATGCACAATCCATCAAGGTGAAAGGCAGCTAAATTCAAGCCTAGAAACACTAACACCACCAAGCTGAAAAGGTATCAGAAATAAAAAGAACACAGGCCATTGCACCTTTCTCCTGAGACAGGGGGAGGGTTTAAAGTCACCACCCTCGCTAGGAACAGCCTGCAAATGCTTCCCACCTCTCCCTTCCCTTGCAAAACTGCACTGGATCAACAGAGAAAGAACGGCCTGAACAGCGCGAGGTCACTGGAGAAGGAGTCAGTGCCCAAAGACCTACAGTGCCCAAGAAAACAAAGACATGAGGTCACTGGAGAAGGAGTCAGTACTGCCCGAAGACCTACAGTGCCCAAGAAAACAAAGACAAGAGTTATTGCCCCAAGCTGACACAAGGGTCAGGGAACAGGAACACTGATTCTCTGTGCTCAGCGTTCTGAGCTGAGATCAGAAGCCTTGGGAGTGCTCCCAGCACCACGGAGCCCAAAACCCCCTGGAATTGACTCCTCAGCCATCCCTCAGCTCCATTCAGGTCTCACCTGTTAAACCCCGCTCTGGTCTTGGCTGAGAGGGTGAGGAGAAGAACCCCCTCCATCGCTTCGCCCCAGCCAGGCTGGAGCTGGGTAGAGAGACCTCCCTTTCAGAGGGTCAATGCTTGAGCATTTCGGGTCCATCCTTCCTCGTGCTCTTGGAAAGTGAGCGCTTCTGCAGGGGTTTCTCTCAGTTAAACAAAAGTCACCCAGTGCAGAGCGCTGCCTCCTCCCAGTGAAGTGAAACATGAAACAAACACCTGTAAACACTCACAACAGATGGTCCCTCCATAAAATACGACAGCCTAGAAAGCGAAAGAGCAGTCTGTGTCGTGCCTGCACCTCAGCTCAACCCTTATTCCAAATTTCAGTTGAAAAACCGGCTCAGAGCTCTGGTGCCCAGCGGGAAAGTTACTGCCAGCAACAGGCGCAGCTGAATCGCAGAATCACAAAATCATATGGGGTTGGAAGGGACCTCTGGAGATCATCTCCTCCAACCCCCTGCCAAAGCAGATCCACCCAGAGCAGGCCGCACAGGAACATGTCCAGGTGGGTTTGAATGTCTCCAGAGAAGGAGACCCCACCACCTCCCTGGGCAGCCTCTGCCAGGGCTCTGCCACCCTCACAGGAAAGAAGTTCCTCCTCATGTTTAGGTGGAACTTCCTATGTTCAAATTTGTGCCCATTTCTTCTTGTCCTGTCCCTGGGCACCACTGAGAAAAGACTGGCCCCATCCTCCTGACACCCACCCTTGAAGTATTTCTAGGCATTGATCAGATCCCCCCTCAGCCTTCTCTTCTCCAGACTAAAAAGACCCAAGTCCTTCAGCCTCTCCTCATAAGGGAGATGCTCCAGGCCCCTCATCATCTTTGTAGCCCTCTGCTGTCCCCCCTCCAGCAGTTCCCTGTCCTTCTTGAACCGGGGAGCCCAGAACTGGTCCCAGTGCTCCAGATGGAGCCTCCCCAGGGCAGAGCAGAGGGAAAGGACAACCCCAATGAACCCCACCAGATCCAAGCACAAGCACAGATCAGGGAAGGTGGCACACGGCAACCGCTCGGCCACGGTGGCTTTTTGGCAGCCACCAAATTCCCTCATGGAGGTGGCCAAGAGGCGCTGAGCACCTTCCCCAAGACCAGAGGGGCAACCCACACCACTAGTTGACTTAAAACTTGGGCAACTCCTTGCCCTGACCCCCCAAACTCTCCACCCCCGGGGGCAGGGTTGTCCCTCTCTTGACACCACCTTCCTGAGCTCACGTCCTGGGGGGGGG
>NW_015091226.1:43347-65182 GCF_001431845.1 Calidris pugnax
GCCCCGGGCCTACCCCTCGGTACCGGCCTCACCCCACACACCGCGGCCCAGAAACTTCAGGAGAGCCCCGACGGCGGGCAAGGCCCGGCCGGGCCCCGCGCCCCTCACGGGGTGACCCGGGTCCTCCCGACCCCTCGTCCCCTCTATGAATTGAGAGGGGGTGGAGGGTGAGCCCCGGCCGCGCCACCGCCCCCCGTTACCTTTTTAGGCTCCGAGCTGCCCGCCAGCCGCGATTGCAGCTTGCCCACAACTTCCAGCACCGACTCCGCCATTTTTACTGCTGGAAAAGCCGCGGCGGCGGAAGCGGCTTCACCCCTCGTTGGCTACACGGTGGTTCTTCGCCGCCGCCATCTTGGCTGAGGGCAGGAAACGGAAGCGGCGTTTGACGTTGGCCCGGAGCGGTGACGGCCATAGTGGGTGAGGGCAGGCTGCAGCGGGCGCCATCTTAGGGCCTGGCAACGGCGGGGGGGAAGCGCCATCTTGAGTGCTGGCAGGGCACTGCCGCCATGGCCGCCCCTCACTGAGGCAGTGGTGCCACCTCCGGCTCTGCCGCGGTCAGGACAGGCTTTCCCGAGCCAAATGGCTTTTCATGCCTAGTCCTGTTGCTTCCTAATGACCCACGGCTCCACTGGTGAGGGGGCTGGAAAACAAATTGTATGAGGAGCGGCTGAGGGAGTTGGGACCTCCAAGTATGAGGAAGAGGAGGCTGAGGGGAGACCTCATCACTCTCTACAACTACGTGAAAGGACACTGTAGAGAGGTTGGTGCTGGTCTCTTCTCACAGGTAATTAGTGACAGAACGAGAGGGAACGACTTCAAGCTCCAATAGGGTAGGTTTAGATTGAACATTAGGAAAGAATTTTTCACTGAAAGAGTGGTCGGGCATTGGAACAGGCTGCCCAGGGAGGTGGTGGAGTCCCCATCCCTGGCTGTGTTTAAGGGCCATTTAGATGCAGTGCTAAGGGACATGGTGTAGGGGAGGACTTTGTAGAGTAGGGGAGATGGTTGGACTCGATGATCCAACCTAGACGATTCTATGATTTGTGGCCTCAAATTGAGCTGGGCCGCAGCTGCCCAGGCCAAGGCCTCAGAGCTGCTATCCCCTTGGAGAGCGGGGAAGGCATCAGCAGGGCGATGAACCCCCAGCTCATCCCCTCATGCCCTTGTGAGCCCCTCAGGAGTGGAGCCAGGCCTTTGGCTGCCTTCTTGTTGCCTCTCCCTTGGCAGTGACCATGCTCAGCCGTTGGTTTACTGCCTTCTGCCGTCGCTGGCTGTGACGATGCCCTTGGCCAGAGCAGCGCTACCTGAATCCAGCCCTTTCCATGTCTCTGGGGACTCAGCTGAGGGCGGCTGTCCTCGCATCACCCCCAAAGCCTGCTGTGTATGTAGAAGTGATAAGAGCAGTCAGCTGGCTGGGAGGGAAGAGGAGGGAGGAGGATGTCGTGTGGGGAAAGTTGAGGGTCTCTGTCTCTCAACCTGCAGAGCCCTGTGCTGGTCAGAGCTTCCCCTTGGACTATCCGGTCTTAACAGCAAGGTAAGGAGCAGACCCAGCTGGTAGATGAGTCACGGAGAACCAGGGCTCGCCGAGCAGGATTTGTAGAGACCTTGAGTGGGGCACGGGAACTGCTGAGTAATGGAAATAATGGCGTGGGGAAAGACTGTCGTTTTCTAAAATGGGGCTGGAGAAATTATTGGCAGCAATTGGCAGTTCTCAGAGATGCAGTGTCCAGGTAGTTTTCCAGGCCATTCTGGTGTTTGCTGTGGCTCAGACCCTGCTTGAACTCAGGGCTGGGAGCACCGACAGCTGAAGGAGAGGGACTCTGTTTGATTAGATACTAAAATAAACCCGCCGTATCTTCCTGAAGACACAGTATCACCCAGCGTAGGTCCTGCTTTGCTGTCAGCTCTGTAATATGGTGCAGGGCGGAGATTAGCAGCACTGAAACTGTCTTTTAAAAGAAGTTTAAACAGCTAGAATAAAGACCTGTCTTCCCTCCTTTCTGTCTGGGCCCTTTGAAATCTCTTCAAACCATTCCAGCTCCCTAGATTAATCCAGCAGCCGGGATTAACCTGTGGGAAAAATATCCCTTTCAAGTCTCTACAGTGGTATTTCAATCACAAGCAGCAACGATGTCCCATTTTAAATTAGCTGCAGGTAGTAAAGGTCGCCCTGCCTTCCTGCAGCCAGACACTGGAATAACATGAACACGTGCTTCAAACTGGAGTCTGTCAAAGGTGCCCAAAGGGGACAGGCAGGATCCCATGGACATCAGTACAAACCCAAAACTTTTTATGACTCCATTGTACTTGTAAGAAGTGGAAGGCAGTTAGAAGACCTCTGTTTTACCCTCTTTGACCCCTGAGTGGGGTGGACAGGGGATGGAGAAAGCCAGCTGCATCAGTGGGGCTTTCCAGAAGGAGGTAGGAAGGCTTTCAGAGATCAGCTTGCCCGACTGTGGTGCTGGGCTCTATACCAAGCCCACAGGAGCTGCTGAGCACCGGTATCACCTCTCGAAAATGGGGTCTGGAGCACCTGAAAGAGGGGTGAGCAGTTTTATGGACAGAAACAGTGGCTTGCTGTAGACACTGTGCGTGTTTCTGTAAAAAAAAAGGCCAAAATCAAGGCAGTCTGGGGAGCAGAAGGTATCACGCAGATCCTCAGTGCAGCCCGGTGGGAGCTGACACCCAGGTCACTTATTTCATAAAGTCTAACCCTCCTGCCCCAGCAGGTTGCAGAGCTCATCCTGGCACCCATCCTGCTGGGACTGGTCTCAGCATGGGGGCAGCAGGATGGCCACCTCCCTCTGGGACAATCCCTGCTCCTTTTTGGGTTTAGTTCAGCAGCAAGGAGGTTCCTGCAGTGTCGTATCTCAGAGAAATACATGTCTCATCCTTTGAGGGATCTAGAAAGGCTTGGAAAAACATCTCAGTCTCCTAGGAAATTCTAATATTTAACCTATATTGTCACTTCAGCTGAAAAGCTGAAATTGCAGATTTTTCCTGGGGAATGGATAGGTCTGAACAAAATGCATGTTGGGAAACATCACAGTGTTGTTGCTCTGAAAGGGTAAATCCCAGTTCCTTTTCCCAAGCCTGAGCTGGGTGTCGGAAACAGTTTCATATCCAAACACACAGAGAGAGCAGCATTTGCGTCCTGGTTTTAGAAGTATTAATGCCTGCTCCAGGATATGACACTGTGATAGATGAGCCTTTGGTGGTGTAAATTGGGGTAGCTGCATGAAACGCTGCAATACTAGGGATGGCTCAAGTGCCTGGGACTTTTCTCCTGAATCCTCTTGGCTCCTGTGCAAAGCCAGGAGAGAGCAGGGTCTGCGGGTGTCTGTGTAATCCCTGCTTCCTCCGAATCCAGCTGGAAAGCTGAAATTGCAGATTTTTCCTGGGGAATGGATAGGTCTGAACAAAATGCATGTTGGGAAACATCACAGTGTTGTTGCTCTGAAAGGGTAAATCCCAGTTCCTTTTCCCAAGCCTGAGCTGGTGTCTCATCCTTTGAGGGATCTAGAAAGGCTTGGAAAAACATCTCAGTCTCCTAGGAAATTCTAATATTTAACCTATATTGTCACTTCAGCTGAAAAGCTGAAATTGCAGATTTTTCCTGGGGAATGGATAGGTCTGAACAAAATGCATGTTGGGAAACATCACAGTGTTGTTGCTCTGAAAGGGTAAATCCCAGTTCCTTTTCCCAAGCCTGAGCTGGGTGTCGGAAACAGTTTCATATCCAAACACACAGAGAGAGCAGCATTTGCGTCCTGGTTTTAGAAGTATTAATGCCTGCTCCAGGATATGACACTGTGATAGATGAGCCTTTGGTGGTGTAAATTGGGGTAGCTGCATGAAACGCTGCAATACTAGGGATGGCTCAAGTGCCTGGGACTTTTCTCCTGAATCCTCTTGGCTCCTGTGCAAAGCCAGGAGAGAGCAGGGTCTGCGGGTGTCTGTGTAATCCCTGCTTCCTCTGCTCAACCCAGCCAGGCTGCTCACCCCAGCCAGGCTGCTCTTCCCCTCAGACTCAGCCTGGAATCCTCTTTCCTGCCAGGGACTTTTACTCTCTCACCCCAACCAGGCTGCTCTTCCCCTCAGACTCAGCCCGGAATCCTCTTTCCTGCCAGGGACTTTTACTAAATTTTTCCCTTCTCCATATTTTTGCTGAAGTCTCATAACATCTCGCTTCTTCTTTGCCCGGTGCTAAATACAAGCTGATTACTCAGGTCCAAGAAACCTGATCTTTACGGCCAAGCGTAATAAACAGCACCCAGACATGTGAGACAGGGCAGTAACAGCTATTTCTGGCCGGCAGATTTGTTCCCTCATATATTGGCTGCTCCGAGCTCCCTCAGAGGAGCTGAGGTCACTGCTGAGTTTCAAGCTGGAATTTGGGCACATTCAAAAGCTGGATTGTTCTTCTCCTCGCTGATTTTTTTTTTCTCCTCTTTCACCTGCACTCTGAACTGGTCACCCAAAGGGCAGCTCACCTCACTGGTGGCCTTGCCGTGCCCAAGGGGCTGAGGGGGAAATGAACCCCCTTTTCTATGTGGTCCTGCAGTGCTGGGGTTCATCTCACCACGCTGCTGTGGGGGATCCTCTGTCAGAGCTGCTGGGATTTGATTCACCCCATCTGATGGGGGCTTGGATAAGGTGAAACACACCCTGAGATCGCCATCTCGCTCTGCCTGGGGTCTGTGTCACCCCAGACAGTGGGGCCGAGCATAGCCCCACACCCCAGGAACCGGTGGGTGCTCCCAGTTTCCCAAGGCAACCACCCAAAATCCCCAGTCCTTTTTTTAGGTGTTGGTGCTAGTTGAGAGTTGAGGATTCCCTCTAGCAGTCAAGGCCCTCAATGCCTTTAACACAGCTCAGAGGGGTACAGGACTTAGGAGGCAGTTTCCATCCTTCCCTTGGCCTGACCCAAAGGGTGTAGGAGTGGGAATTTTTCCTTTGCTTAACTAAAATGTCTTAAAGAGCAAAAGGGCACCTGTATCCCTGCTACCTTCTCACCTCTCCTTTCTTACCAGGTCCCATTCTGATCCTACCAAGATGGCACCCAAGAAGAAAACCCCTAAGAAGCCGAAGGTAGAAAAAGAGGATGCACCTGTCACCCCAGTGATGGTGGAAGAGGCTTTGCTAGATGTCGAACACCTCAACCACTTGAATAGTTTGTACGACAGTGGCTCCAACGGCTTCCACTGCACGGCCACGGAGGTTGAAGCTCCAGACCATGGAGCCAGCCTTCTGGAGGGGATGAACCAGATGCGCCAGAAGCGGTTCCTCTGCGATCTCACCATTGCCACCAAAACAAAGTCCTTCGAGGTGCATAAACTCATCCTGGCATCCTGCAGCGAGTACTTCCACCGCCTGCTGCAGAGAGACCCTCAGCTGCACCAGGTGGAGCTCCGTGACGTGTCCCCACTGGGCCTGACCACCGTCATCACCTACGCCTACACGGGGAAGCTGAGCCTCTCGCTGTACACCATCGGTAGCACCATCGCCGCGGCCACCCAGCTGCAGGTGCCGGCCCTGCTGAACATGTGCAGCGACTTCCTCGTGCGGGAGATGGCCGTGGAGAACTGCGTGTACATCGCCAACATCTCGGCCACCTACGGCCTCAACCAGGTGAAAGACGCCACGCGGAAATTCATCCAGGAAAACTTCTTGGAGTTCTCCAAGACTGACCAGTTCATGAAACTCCCCTTTGATCAGATCAACGAGCTGCTGATGGATGATGGCCTGCAGATACCCAGCGAGGTTGCAGCCTTCCAGATCGCTGTCAAGTGGCTGGAGTTTGATCCGAAACGGGTCCGATACGCTGCTGACCTCCTGAGCAACATCCGATTTGGCACAATCTCAGCTCCAGACTTGGTCAACCACGTGCAGCCTGTGCCACGCATGATGCAAGACCCGCAGTGCCACAAGCTCCTCGTGGATGCTATGAATTACCACCTTCTCCCCCACCAGCAAAACAGCCTTCAGTCTCGGAGAACCAGGATACGGGGAGGCCAGAGGGTGCTTGTCACAGTTGGAGGTCGTCCAGCTTTGACCGAGAAGGCTCTTAGCAGGGAGATTTGCTACAGGGACGCAGAGGGAAACTGGAACAAGCTGACAGAGATGCCAGCGAAAAGTTTTAACCAGTGCGTGGTGGTGATGGATGGATTCATCTACGTTGCGGGTGGCGAAGACCAAAACGATGCCAGGAACCAGGCCAAGCATGCTGTCAGCAGCCTGAACAGGTAAGAGGGGCTCCACCTGGCCACACAGACCCCGGGGAGGGATTCAGAGCTGTGCCCCACCTGCCTGTGCCCCAGTGTCCCCCCATGGGGTGAGGGACAAGCACATTAGAAAGGTTCCTTTTTGCTATCAGTAACAGGAGGTAGGTCCAGCCCCTGGGATAACGCAGCCAGGGAGGGACAAACCCAGCACAGGGCACTGGACTGTGAGACACAAGACCTGGAAACCACTTCCAGGGATTTGGTCGGCATGAACCTGGGCTTCTCCTGGGCACTTTGATGCCTGGGCTGTGCTGCCCACGTCCTCCAGCAGCACACAGCACCAGGGCAGGATGAGGGCAAGGCAGGGTCTCTTTGAAGCTGGGAGGCTCCTGGAGAAATCTCTGTTCATTATTTAGCAGACACCCATTTTGTAATTGAGGGGCTCTCCTTTTAGCTCGCTGGCTGTTCCTCCAGCCAGTGCAAGCCCAACCCAGCCTCTGGTTTGTCTGGATTCATTTTAAGGTAGATTTACAATCTGTAGGATTCCTATTGCCCTTCAGGCTTTTTTTTTTTTCTCTGCCTCCATTTCTCTACCATTTAAACGATGAGGATTTTTTTCCTTAATCCCCATAAACCTGTCACTGGATCGCCAAGGGATTACTATTCAAAGAAAGGAGGAGTAACCATGGCAACCTGACATGCAAGTATTTTGTTTGCAAACTAAACCTGAACTTCCCGGTCGCTCTGGCCATGGCTTGGCTCAAGCCACCTGAGGCTCCACACACAATGTTGTTGGCACTGCTGGAGGCCAGCCCTTTGTGGCCCCTGATCACCCTCCCTCGGTTTGGGGCCGTCACCGGGCTCTGTCTCCTGAACAGAGCAAGGTTTCAAGGACCCACTGGCTGGTGTCTGCTCTATTTCTGGCCAACAGCTTACCCACCTTGTCCCAGCCTGGCCTTAGACCCTGGGGCATCACTCTGGGGACACAATGGTCCCCCTGCTGTGGGCACACAAGGAGCCAGCTTCTCATCACACACCTGGCTTTGGCCTGGCAGGGTTGGGCAGGGAAGACTTGTCCCTAGGTCCTCTTCTACCCACCAAGACCCAGTGTGGGACAGTGATGGTGCTTGGGAACACCTCAGATTGGTTGCACTCACCATTTCCCAGCCAGGCCGGAGCTTGTGGTGGCAGGAGCAATGCTGGGCTGGCCTGAAAGTTAGAGCAACAACAAGCCCAGCAGTCACAGGTAGCATCCAATCCTATGCAGTGCCACCATCTCCCTCTGCACTGCCTGTCCAGATGCTTTTTTAACTGCTGGAGAAGATGGAGACGCTTTTCCAGAGCATGAGTTGTCTCCTCCGAAGGCAGATGCTTGGCAGGTCCCTCTTCTCCCCGTGGCTCTGATGCTAGTCCTGGACAGACAGACCTGCCCTTCGTCCCCCAGGTACGACCCGCGCTTCAACACCTGGCTGCACCTGGCCAGCATGCAGCACAGGAGGACACACTTCAGCCTCAGCGCCTGCAACGGCCTCCTCTACGCCGTCGGAGGACGCAACGCCGAGGGGGCCTTGGCATCCGTTGAGTGCTACGTCCCCACCACCAACAGCTGGCAGAGCAAGGCAAGCCTGGAGACGCCCCGCTGCTGCCACGCCACCGCCGTCATCGACGGCAAGCTCCTGGTCACCGGTGGCTACATCAGCCATGCTTACTCCCGCACCGTGTACTGCTACGAGCCCAGCAGCGACGCCTGGAGGGAGCAGGCAAGGCTGGGCACCCCCAGGGGCTGGCACTGCGCAGCCACCGTGGGCAACCGAGCATACGTGCTGGGTGGGAGCCAGCTGGGTCCCCAGGGCGAGCGGGTGGACGTGATGCCCGTGGAGTGCTACAGCCCCCTGACGGGCCAGTGGAGTTACATGGCCCCCGTGCCCACAGGGGTCAGCACGGCCGGGGTGGCTCTGCTGGAGGGGCGTTTGTGCCTGGTGGGTGGCTGGAACGAAAGCGGGAAGAGGTATCAGAAATGTGTGCAGTGCTACAATCCTGACCTCAATGAGTGGGCCAAGGATGAGGACCTTCCTGAGGCCACCGTGGGTCTCTCGTGCTGTACCATCCTCCTCCCACGCTCCCCGAGCTCCAGGTCCCGGGCCAGCTCTGTGGCCTCAGCAGCAGCCAGCACGTAAAGAGCCAGGGTGCTACATGGCTTATGCCAGCAGCTGGGGAAGGAGAGAGAGCTGAGGAGTGTGGAGAAGCTGGATGGGGAGGGCACAATAATGTTTGGAGCCACCACAAAGTCTCACTCTTGGTTCCATCATGGCAAGTTTGGGGCTCTAGGAAAGCGTATTCTGAGCTGCCGGCGTCTCCACCCCTCAGCGTAAGCAGGGATTGCTCAAAGCGGGGCAAACACAGAAGCAAGCAGGACAGAAGAGCTTTTCTCCTCAGCCTGCAGCACTCTAGTGCACCATGGGTTGAAAAAAAAAAAAAAGGAAAAAGAAGAAAAAACCCTAGAATAACACAGGAGAAATTCTACAGTAGGAATAGTATCAGGAGACACTTTCAAAACATTAGTATTGGTATTAGGGACAACAAAGTGACAGGTCTAGAACAGAGCCTGTTGCTCACAAAGCATTTGTGTGTGTAAGACATTTAGTATTTACTCACCAAAGCCAGATGCCTTCAGCCCAGGAGTGAGGTGATTGTTGATAGCAAGGAGGAGAACTAGTGGAGCAACTCGCCAAGGTCTCTTGTTCTTCCTCCAGCTCAAGCAGAGGGAATTGGGAAAGTGCCTAAGGATGCTACAAAACTCCAGGAGATTTCAGAGGTGCCCTGAAAATACGTATCAACTGATTTTTTTTATTATCAGAAAATAATTCTCAGAAGCCCTTCACATCTAAACCAAGAGCTCTCACAGAGATATTCCTAGCCAGGTTCTGTTATTCCCACCATCAAACTGACAGCTTGGGTTTGAACTCAGTCAGTGCTTCCCCATTACTGTAAAAGCAGTGTCTGACCTCTAAAAGGAAAAATTATTGGGAAACTTAAGTTTCCAGGGGCAAGCACTAGCCTAGGGTCCCTCCCTGTCTCTGCATCCGAGACAGCAGAGAGCTACTAGTCTTTACTAAAACCCTGTCTGCCTTTTCAGAGGGCACAGGGACTGCAGGCTCCTCCTGCAGAGCAGATCTGGGGTTTAGGGCAGAGAACATCAGAACAAACCACACCACAGAACCCCAAACCCTGCCCCGGGGGGTCCGAGATCCAGCCCCAGAGCAGTGAGAACCTGTGACGAGCAGGAGGCAAGAGAGTGGTCCTTATTTCCTGGTCCCCAGCCCATGGCCATTACCAGACATCACGAAATAGTCAAAAGTTGCAGCCAGAATCTTACTGGTAACAGGCCCTGTCTCTTACTGGAGGACATTTACATGTGATTTTAGGTTTGAATCTCAGCTCAGGACCCTCACCAGCCTCCCAGCACCACAGGCCTTGCCCACCCCCTCAGCCCCTTCAAGTCACTCCCATCACACTCGCTTGGACAAAGAACCCTCAGCCACATTTTGGCTTTAAGGCTCTGCTTTATTAAGAGGATACCTTTGCCAATTCCTTTGGCTTCCCATTGAACTTGCACTCCCAACAGTTCCTACAGCAACAGAGTTTCCTCTGCTAATTCCTCATTCATTAAGGAGCAGGCTGGTCTGTGGAGGATCAGAACTACACCACTTACATTGTTCCCTTCAGGAATTTAACCCTCAAATTCTGCTCTTCAACTCTAGCGGTCAAAAAGCATGTGTTGTTCTTTTTCCTTCTTTCTGTGCCCACCTGCAAATTTTATTAAGAGTTTCACACGTTTGTCAAGTTGGACAGAAGTGGAGACTGGATCCACGTAAAGCCACCAACTTCTGAAGAACACCACGTTCTCTTCACGTCCACAGCATCAGTCCGTGTCCTGCTGCCTTTCCAGTGTGACTGACCCACACTCCCAGCAGCTTCCCAGGTCAGGAGGAACCCCCATAAAATTCACAACAGAAGTTAGGGGTTAGAAAACTGTATTTATTTGTTTTGGTAACAGGAACTGCTCATTTACCAGGAAGGATGATGCCATCATACTGTAAGAAAACAAAAAAAAAGAACCAAGTGAGAAAGCACTGGCAGGTAAAGGTGCAGCACCACTGTGGTAAAAACTGAGCCATCACATGAAATTCATTCCAAGCTGCCAGACAACACTGAGATTAAACACCAGTTCTCCCAGCTGAGCAGCCAACCAGTTGCCTTTCTACCTTGATGCCGTGCTATTAACTTCCAAGCCAGGTTTTCTTCTGATTAACGATTAAACTCTGCTCATCAGCCCAGTGAAACAAGGGGCTGATCTGACCAGAACTACACTTGTCCCTTCTACAGCCCCAGCATTTGGCTGTTGAAGGTCACTATGTCACACTCAGCAGAACCAGTTCTGAAGAGGGGAAGGGGCCATTCAGCAGGAGCCCACCCTGCACAGGATATGGCCGGTGTAGATCTAGGCAGAGTAGCCAGTGCAGAGCCTCCAGACAGACTGCCCACCCTTTCCCTCTGAAAAAATGTATCAGGAGTCCCCATCTCTGAGCCTTTCCCCATCAAGCTTTTGGCATATCCCACTCATCATCCAGTGCCCATGTCAGACAACATGAACAGATAAACCCAGTAACTTGTTTTATTTGGATCACTCCATGCTCTACGTCTGGCAGCCCACCCTGCACAGGATATGGCCGGTGTAGATCTAGGCAGAGTAGCCAGTGCAGAGCCTCCAGACAGACTGCCCACCCTTTCCCTCTGAAAAATGTATCAGGAGTCCCTATCTCTGAGCCCTTCCCCATCAAGCTTTTGTCATATCCCACTCATCATCCAGTGCCCGTATCAGACAACACAAAGAGATAAACCCAGTAACTTGTTTTATTTGGATTGCTCCGTGCTCTACGTCTGGCAGCTGAGCTGGGAACTGTGTCAGGTAAACAAATCCTAACCCTGCCTCAGCACTGCACACAGAACACCTCCCCAAAAACCATGGTGTATCAGGAGTCCCTATCTCTGAGCCCTTCCCCATCAAGCTTTTGTCATATCCCACTCATCATCCAGTGCCCGTATCAGACAACACAAAGAGATAAACCCAGTAACTTGTTTTATTTGGATCACTCCATGCTCTACGTCTGGCAGCTGAGCTGGGAACTGTGTCAGATAAACAAATCCTAACCCTGCCTCAGCACCTGTAATCTGTGCACACAGAACACCTCCCCAAAAACCATGGATCACTCCATGCTCTACGTCTGGCAGCTGAGCTGGGAACTGTGTCAGGTAAACAAATCCTAACCCTGCCTCAGCACTGCACACAGAACACCTCCCCAAAAACCATGGGGGACAGATTTACACGAGAGCTGCTCTTTCACTTCAGCGCACAAAAAAAGGGGCATGAACAGCACTCGTGCTCAAACACAGCTTCTACTGCCCCAGAGCAGGAAAAACCACTGATTTAAGCAGTGATCAAGAGCTCCTCCTGTCCAGTGCCTTGTTCCAGCCCTTCCACAGTGAAGTGTGTTGTTGATACTTGCTAGGAAACTCTCGGGATACAAAAATAAAGATGGACTTTACCTTCTGCTGAAACCAGCGCATGGCTTCTTCCTTTCCAATTCTGTGCTTGGCTCCAATGTTGCCAGTTCTGCGTTTCTTGTCAGCGATGCTGAAGCCAGGCCTGCCCAGCACCTGCCAGGAGAGGAGACCCACAGCACTAAGTCATTCTGCCATCTATTTATTTTCTTAAACTTAAAACTAAATATTTTTCTAGGAGGGAAGGCTAGAATTTTCACATCAGTAACATCTTGTCTGAATCACATTCAAGACCAAGAGCACTATATTCTACAGCCTCCATGTAAACTGAAAATGGAGTAACTTCTGAGTAGCCACAATTTTCACATCAGTAACATCTCGTTGTCTGAATCACATTCAAGACCAAAAGCACTATATTCTACAGCCTCCATGTAAACTGAAAATGGAGTAACTTCTGAGTAGCCAGGTGAACTGTCAGGGAAGAGCTCCTAGGTTGCAAAACTCAGCACATACACTGACTCAGAAACCAAAATGAGTGCAGAAAACACACTATTCCATACCCAGAGGCCTCAGCTCTTGAGAAAAGATACACTGAACAGCTTCCCTCTATTTCAGGGATTTAGAGGGAGGCACGGCAGGATGGAATGACTCAAACACACCAGGCACCAGCTCTGCTACACGGCCCATTCCCAGCCCTCTGAACGCAGGGAGAACCCTCCAGAAACACAGCCCGTCCTTCAGTCTCCATTCCCAAAGCTCCTGCTGCTCCTGCCTTCCCCAAACCCAGCAGCTGCTTCGCTGCCATCCCAGCAACACCAGTAAAAGCAGCAGTATTTGTTTCCAAAAGGCTCCGAGAGACATAAATCGAGGATTTACAGCAGCCCTGGGAATCTCAGTTTAGATTTGGATTTTGTTGACATTTTTTCCATCTTCCAGCACTGGGCAGCAAATTAGAGGGAGCCAGTGATCCTTCCAGAGCTTTCACCAAGCCCAGGAGCTATAAGGAAACGGGGAATACGCACCACATAAAAGTCCAAGCCGTAGATACCAATACTGGGATCGTATTTAATCCCCAGATCGATGTGCTCCTGGATTCCAAAGCCAAAGTTCCCAGTGTCTGAGAAGTTGTTTTTCCTCAACTCGTATTCTCGCACCTGAAACATTGGTTGTCAGTCACCATTTCATTATTGTCCCACGTGTTCTACCACCTGCTACCAGCCCCACAACTCACATGCTACAGAGCCTTTAGCCCTAAGATTTTGCTCCCAGACCCAGATTTAGCCCTAGATTTTGCTAATAAATCACAGCAGCAAAGGCAGAACCTCAAAAGAAAGCAGCAACTGCACCTGCTGGCTCTTAAATAATGATGAAACAGCAACAAGGCAGAGAAATGGTGCAAACCCAGCAGCCTGTGTCAGGCAAAGCTGCTACCCCAACCCTTCACACCCACCACTGACCCATAACATCAGCTGCAACACCTCAAAGCCCACACCTTTTCAGATTAAGTTTTGTCCTTTTACAAATTAAAGGTCCAGACCTTCAACACTCACCTTCAACCCCTTCTCCAGAATCTCCTCCGCTTTGGCCCCACGAACCGTGCAGTGAACAGCAATCTTCTCATTTCTCCTGATTCCAAAGGACCTCACAGTGTAGCGTGCTGTTGGCAGCAATAGTGACATTTAGAGGTTATTCAAATAATTCCCACCCGGGGGATTCAGAGCTGGCTTAAAATGACTGAAAAAGTGACTTTAAAGAAAAAAAAGAACCAAGATAACCACACATCCCCTCCTTGGGGATGGGGGCAGAGCAGCAGCCCCAGTCTGGAGGCAGAAGTGAAGTGACAGAAGCAACCACCAGCACCCGAATATTTAAGACCCCCCAATTTTCACACCACATCAGAGCAGCCTTCTCCAGGCTGGCTCTGCCAAGAAGCTTCTTCCCCAGGCAGCCATTCCTCTGCTTCACCCTCTGTCCGCTCAGGGCAGGGAGGAAAACAACCCCTGCTCCTCCGCAGCTCCCTCACCCCCCGGGAAAAGCCGCCCCCTCACCTTTGGAGAAGACGGGGGTCTGGCCCGTCAGCTGCTCCAGCACCTTGGCCGCTCGGGTGAGCCTGTCCCCGCTCTCCCCAACGCAGATGTTGAGGCAGAGCTTGCGGATGCGCAGCTCCCGCATGGGGTTCTCCTTCTCGCCTTGGTCTTGCTGCGGAGAAACCACACGGAGAAAAAAGGGGCTAAGGGGAGCTCCGGGGAGACGGCCCGCCGCTCGCACCGACGCCCGGAAAAGGCTCCGCCGCAGCCGGACACCGAGCCCCGCTCCGCGGGAGAACCCCCAGCCCCGCCGCCGCCCCTCCAGCACCGCCGCCGCCCCTCCAGCACCGCCGCCGGACAGGCCGCGGCCTGTCATGGCAGCCGCTTCCCCAGGGCGACCCCATCGGCTCCTCCGCGCCCA
Organism: Calidris pugnax; assembly: GCF_001431845.1. NCBI lineage: Eukaryota > Metazoa > Chordata > Aves > Charadriiformes > Scolopacidae > Calidris > Calidris pugnax. The sequence continues at coordinate 57,582 of NW_015091226.1, forward strand.
TATCGGCCCCGCAGCTCTCCCTCCCGGCCACCTCCGCTCCCGCCCGCACGGGACGCGGCCCGCCCGAGCCCCGCCGGGGGCGGATGACGGCGGATAGAGAAGGCACATCCCGGCCGCGGCCCGCGGATACCGCCACTTACCGCCATGATGGAGGCGGGGAAAAGGCCAGGCGGCGGCCGCCGCGGGGTCTTATGGGAGGGCGCGGCGCGAGCGGCGGCGCCCCTGGCGGCCGGAGGGCGAAGCGGCGCGGCGGCCGGTTGCCGGGGCAACCGCGGGAGGGCGGCCGCCATTTTGTCCCCCGGGCCCTTCGAGATAAGAGTAGGGGGAAGCAGCCGGCCCTGCCCGCCCTCACACCCCGGCGCCGGGAGCAGGGCCCGGCCTGCACCGCCGTGTGCTGCTGCCTCTGTCCGGAGAGCGCTGGGGCAGACGCTGGCAGAGCGGGATGGGGTCCTGTCTGGAACCGCCGCTGAGGCCTGCAGGGATGAACTGCAGTCGTTTTGCTGGGAGATGCTGCACCAGAAGGTACTGGAGCTTCTCCCAAGCAGCACCGGGTGTAACTTACCAGAGTTTTCCCTCCCCCACACTACATATTTCAATTTCACTTCACTCCCTGGGTTTCAGATCACTGCCAGGGCTCTGGATCCTCTTTTTACATCATTTTGACTTAGCCTGGAGGAAGGGTTCAAGGCCAGGTTGGATGGGGCTTTGAACAACCTGGTCTGGTGGGAGGTGTCCCTGCCCAGGGTAGCAGGATGGAACTGGGTGATCTTTAAGGTCCCTTCCAACCCAAACCATTCCATTATTCTGTGATTCTATGAAGGGAGGATTTGCAGGCCATGTGGCCTCAGAGCAGAGCATAACACAGGTTCTCTGGGAAGGGGAGCAAGCCAAATTCACACCCCTTTTTGGGACCAAAGAGCTCTTTCAGTGGCCATGGCCTGAGCTGAATGCTTGTGATGAGGCTCTCCCTCTGTAAGGATGACACCATAGGCCCGTATGGACCCCCCAACACCCCTGTGGACCACTATGGACCCTCCCCCAGGCCCCTATAGACCCCCTATAGATCCCCCACACACCCCTGTGGATCCCCCCAGGCCCCTACGGACCCTCCCAGACCCCTGTGGACAACCCCAGACCCTTATAGACCCCTATGGACTGAAACAAAGAATCTCCTGAGCGTGAAGCTGTGGGATGGTGGGGCGGGGGACTGAATCCCTCTCTTGTTCCAGCAGCTTTCTCCTGCATTTGGAGTCGCCCTGGGAAGAGGGACTGACAGGTCACTTCCACGGGGAGATGCAGAAGAATGCTGGGGCTGCTGTGGAACTTCCACTTATTCGAGGGAAAATCATGCTCTGAGGAGGAGGAGGCAGATCGCTGTTGGAACAGCTCCAGTGGTGGCTGCTCCACATCTCACCACCGGCAACACCTCCACAGCCACAGCTTGGGGCAGCGAGAAAAATTATCCCAGAGGAATTATTTGCTCTCCCAGTGAATTCTTCTGGAGGGACTGACAGGTCACTTCCACGGGGAGATGCAGAAGAATGCTGGGGCTGCTGTGGAACTTCCACTTATTCGAGGGAAAATCATGCTCTGAGGAGGAGGAGGCAGATCGCTGTTGGAACAGCTCCAGTGATGGCTGCTCCTCATCTCACCGCCGGCAACACCTCCAAAGCCACAGCCTGGGGCAGCGAGAAAAATTATCCCAGAGGAATTATTTGCTCTCCCAGTGAATTCTTCTGCTCGTCTTGATCCTTGCCCTGTTCCCAACGCCATGGCCCCACTCTCTCCAGGAGGCTCCTCTGGGCCCCTCGTGTTTCATGATGGGACTGAGCTGCCCTGTGAGACATCTGGCTGTGGAGGATGGGATGGGATGGGATGGGATGGCATGGCATGGCAGGGGATAGGGTGGGGATGGGATGGGTTAACATAGTGCGTAGAGACATGGTTTATTGATGGTTTTTATCAGAGTTAGGTTGATGGTTGGACTCAATGATCTTAAAGGTCCCTTCCAACCTGAACAATTCTATGATTCTATGACTGAAGGAAGAAACAAGATCAATGGCTGCGCTTGCCAGGGGGCTTGTTGGGCCACAGTGTGGGCAAAATAACAGCGGTTCTGGAAACTGAGAGGATGTTGACATTTTTAGCTCAATTAACTTCTGGTTTTTTTCCCCTTTTTTGTTTCCCCATCCATTGAGGTAGGTGGTGGAGCATGTTACCCACCCCAGACCCCGTGAATCCCAAGGGAGGCTCTGCGTTACGGTGAGCCTGGAGTTGCAGGACAGAGGGTTGCAGCCCCGGTGAGCTGTGATTACAGCACAGCCACAACTATCGCATCCCCCTCCGCAGCCTGGCTCAGGAGTGCTGAAACACACCGTTATGTTGGGATCAGTGTTTTGTTCCCCCAAAGCAAACAAGAAAACCAAAGCCTTCAGTCGTGGCAAGGAATTCCTAAATCTAATGGCGATGGGGCAGTGGTTTGTGGTGAACAGAAGCTCTGAAGAGGCTGCCGGAGGTGCCCACGGCAGTGGACGTTCTTGTGGTAAGAGCTGGGAAATCTCTCCCCCTTCCCTGGGGTCTCTCCAGTCCCAGGAGAACTCTTGGCCCCGGCAAAGCTGCCTCCCCAGGAATGGGGCCTGTGCCCTCGGCCGCCTGCTCCAGCCCCGTCTCACAGGCCCCATTGTGATGCGGGTCTGGAGATAAAAGGCAGCGCCAAGGAGCGCGTCCCTGGAGAGTCTCGGAGGAACCTCTCGTGTCCCCAGCTCTTCACCAACCTTCACCTTGAGACCTGAGATTCTTGATTCTGAGATAGGATAGGCATTAGATTAGGAACTATTATCCCGACGATTATTAGTTATTAGAACTAATATTAGTTTAGATTATTAGTTGATTAGTTTACTAGTTTATTCGATTACTAGTTTAATAGGTTATTAGATTATTAGTTTATTAGTTTACTAGTTTATTCGATTACTAGTTTAATAGGTTATTAGGTTATTAGGTTATTAGTTACTAGAATTTATAATCCTACACAAGTATTAGTGAAGTTTTCCTTCATCAAACTTACCCGCAGTCATGGTAAGTACTAACTTGGGTTTTGGCTACAAATAATTAATGTTTGTCTAAGGCAGAGTTAAGTCGTCTTGGATTTACAGAACTGTAGTAAACGCTCCAATGGCTGCTGAAAACATGATTTATTCTCTGGGGTATCTTGGCTGTTAGATCAAGGGGTCTTCCTTGTACCTGGCGGGGACAGGCAGAGGTGAGGATGCCCCGTGTCTTGCTCAGATGAACTGATGTCTGGTCTCTCTCCTGAAGGAGCCAGCTCTTGGGAATGCTGTGACCGAGCTGGACGCAGACTTTGAGGCCAGTTTCCAGGCTGCGTGGCAGAAGCTGGAGCAGCTCTGCGAGGAGGCAGTGAGGTGAGTGACCCTGGGTGGTGATCCTGATGGAGAAGCTTTGCTCTGTTTTGCCGTCAGGGTGAAAAACTTCTCCGATGGAAGTAATAAAAGGGAAGGCTCTGGGAAGGCTTGTGAGACAAGTGTGCTAACTCTGGATGGGGTTTGGGCCTTGGTTTGGCAGAAATTCCTGCCCCTGCGGACCAGAGAGCGTTGGGCTGCTGGTGGCCGCAGTTTTGGGTGAATATAGGGACCGACTGTCAAGAATTTGTGGTTTGATGAAGCAATTAACAGCTTTAAAAGGCCTTTCAAGGCCAGCAAAGTGCCTTTGATAGCAAGAGATACAATCAGCTTGCTGCCCGTGTTTTAATATAATGATTTTGGGGTTTTTATCCCTTCAGAGACAACAAATGTGCTGAGAAGGAGAAATGCCGGGACTCTGAAAGAGGCAAAGTGGAGAAGACCAAGCGGAGCCTGGAGACCTCCACCAAAGGGCGGCAGGAAGGGTCATCTAAGAGTGACTCTTCCAAGAAAACTAAAGAGAAGGGGATTTCTGGGAGCTTCAGCTCTTCCGAGAGAAAGCGCAAATTCTCTCATGTGGCCAAAAGATCAACTGGCTTTCCCTCCCTTTTGGGGGAGGATGAAAAGGAAGAGAAATTTCCACTACCCACCATGTCCTTTGAGGAGTACCTCAACTATGACCAGCCTCAGAAAAAGAAAGTGAAGAGAGCGGTCAGAGCCTCTGTGTCGGCGGGGAAAGAAGAGCACCCCCGTGTCGACAGCTCCTGCTCCTGTCAGCCCAGCCCCAGCCGCAAGCGCAGCCATGAGCAACGGGGAGAGCAGGAGCCACCAGAGGCTCCTGAACCCAAGAGGGTAAGGTTTGGAAGGGTCTGCAAGTGAACCAGGGATGTGGGACCAGCTGCTCTCGGTCCCCTGCCCTCTGGGGCTTCTTCCTTTTCCCCTTGGAGGTGCTGGCTGTGTCAAACCTTGACTGCTGAGTCTTTTTGCTCAACTTTGAAACACCTTCCCCTTCAAAGAGTGTTTTTTATAATCTTAGCAGCCTGTTAGGATGCTGAGAAGGTGCCTCATATCCATGTTATGGGTATGTGACCTGCCTGCACGTCGTCTCCTTCCAGATACTTCTCAACGTGGACATAAAGCTCCCAGAGATCCCCCTGCCGCCGATCCAGGCCCGCTGCAGCCCCCTTCCTGCTGCTGAGTCCCCTCCCTGCCCCCAGAAGAAAAGGAGAGGTATGTTGGGCAGGCCAATTGGTCTGAAATGGGCTGCAGCAACTCAGGCTGGGCTCTTCTTTGCTCTGTTCCCTTCTTACTCCACCTCTTCCACTTCACAGCGGCTCCCTCGGCAGCTGAAGAGCCAGAAGGGGGTTTCCCAGGCTGCCGGGTCTATTCCAAGACCCCGGTGTTTTCGGGCCTTAACACCGCCCGAGTCCCAAGGGCTCCTTCTCAGCAGCCTGTCCCAGGGGTCACCAACAACACTGCCTGTAAGTACCTTTCCTCCAGCACTGGAAATAGGGGGAAATGGAGCCTTGTGCAGGCACTTCTGCACTGGGAGAGACTGGTGCCTGCTGACCCACCAGAGAGGGTCACACAGGGTTCCTTTCTCCTCCCCCTCCTCGTGTGCGGTGGCTGCAGCGGTTTCACTGCATTCAAGCAGCTGAGCCCTTTTCCTTGGTGAGGAAGGGGCAGGATAAATACTCTGCATCTTGCTTCTCTCTCTAGCCATCTGTCAAGCGGGTGGTGTCTCTGTGGTGGAGCCAGCGTTGGGGAGATGCCCCCCAGAGCAGCTTTGTGGCACGGAGGGACGTCACCATGTGAGTGGCTGGGCCTGGGGAAGGGCTGGTGACACGCGGGAGGGACGTTCTGTCCTCATCTGCAATAGATGAATAGTCAAGAACAGCCTCTTGACAGCAAGAGGTGGCTTTTGCTGGTCCTGAGTTCCATCTGCCCCTCTCTTGCTGCACGTTGCTCCCAAAGCTGCCTTGTCCTCGCTGCTGTTCCAGTGCCACCGGCGCCAGGCGGTGCCGAGGGAGAGGGGGGTGAAGGTGTCCGGGGGGATCCCAGCTCACGGGTGGGTTTGTTTCAGGTCCTCATTGAGGATACAGATCAGCTCTGGCACAACCACTGTCTCAGAGCCGATGTCTCCGAGAATTCAAAAATGAGGAGCCCAGAGGGGCCGAGTCCTGGCGGGAGATGTACCTCCGCCTGCACGAGGCACGGGAGCAGCGGCTGCTCCAGTTGGCCCAGAAGATCAGCTCAGCTCAGGCCAACAAAGGTGAGGAAGGGCTGGACCATGAGAGAGGGCTCTGGGAATGCTGCTGAGGGGACGTCTTGGTGTGAGGAAAGTCTCCAGAGTGGCTGGTTGAAATCCAGTCCAATTCAGGAGCTGCTTCACTCTCTGTTCTCTGCTAAGACAGGAACGGAGGAGCCCCATTTATCATGAGCTGCATCTGAGCCATGTTTCCCTTTGGCCTCCTACAGATCGAGCGTCCAAAACCGTGCTTCTGCACTCCCCGCCAAAGGCTCCTCGGGACGTACGACGGAGACAAGAGAAGTTTGGGACTGGAGGAGCCAGCCCTTGCTGTTCAGGGCCTCTTCTCCTGGTCACTCCTTCCAGCGTCTCCCTGAAGCTCCGTGTCCTGGCAGGAAGGGACACTGTGTCCTCGGGAGGCCCTTTTCCAGGGAAACCTGTACCTGTAATAGCCTCTGTCTTGCTGGGAAGCCTGGAGGTCCTGGTCCCTGCTGGTTCCGTGTGGTCTCAGCCATGCTGCTGTTACCAAACGTGGCTTGTACCTGAAGAATTGCATCAAACCACAGGGAATCCTTTCCTGAAATGGCTGTCCCTTCTCTTTTTCAGAACAAACCCAGTCCTGTGTGCATCCAGCACCTTCTCCTCCTGTGACCCCAGGAAACCACCAGTGAAGAGTAAGTACAAACCCCAGCCGCCAAAGGCCCCTCGGGATGTACAGAGGAGACAGGAGAAGTTTGGGACTGGAGGAGCCCTGCTGCCAGAGAAGACCACGTGAGTGTTTCTCAAGGAGCCCTTGCTGTTCAGGGCCTCTTCTCCTGGTCACTCCTTCCAGCGTCTCCCTGAAGCTCCATGTCCTGGCAGGAAGGGACACTGTGTCCTCGGGAGGCCCTTTTCCAGGGAAACCTGTACCTGTAATAGCCTCTGTCTTGCTGGGAAGCCTGGAGGTCCTGGTCCCTGCTGGTTCCGTGTGGTCTCAGCCATGCTGCTGTTACCAAACGTGGCTTGTACCTGAAGAATTGCATCAAACCACAGCGAATCCTTTCCTGAAATGGCTGTCCCTTCTCTTTTTCAGAACAAACCCAGTCCTGTGTGCGTCCACCAACAGCCACCCTGGTGTGAGCGAGGAGAAGTCCAGCAGTGCCCACCGTGTCCCATCCTCAGCCAGCACCTTCTCCTCCTGTGACCCCAGGAAACCCCCAGTGAAGAGTAAGTCCAAACCCCACAACGTCCCTGGGTCTCCCTGAGCTCCTCCCTCACAAAGGCACGAATCTGGGGCTTCTCCTGGCTCTGCAGGAGGGGGATGTTGGTGGCCTCTCTCCTCTCCCCAGGGAGAGGCTAAAGGCTGTTCCAACGCTTCCATCTGCCTTGGCTCTGCTTTGCCAGGGCTGCAGCTTGGAACTGCTTTCTGCTCCCCTCCTCTGTGGCTGCTGCTTTAATGTGAGGGGTTTGGGGGTTGATTTGTGTTTTGTTTTTTTCTTTCCCTGTTGCAGAAATTGCACCCTTGATTATATTATCTCGGAGATGAGTTTCTGGTGAAGACCTTTCTCTCTCCGGGAATGTGATGTCTTGGTGCCAACGGAGAGGAGAAGATCCTGGGACTATTTAATCTCTTAATAAATTTATTTATTATAATATATTATAATATATTACAAATATTTTTTCATTAATATTTTGCCCATCATCAGTTTTTTCCCTCATTCATGGTACATCCCCCTTTACACTACATGGGGCATGAGCTGTGGGTGCCTCGGCCCCCCTGAATTCACCCCCCTGGGGCTACTGCCCCCCCTGTTCCTGCCCCCCATCACTCATCCCGCCCCTCCATCCTCGATCCTGACCCCCCCATCTCACACACACCCCCGATACGGGCTACCCCTGGGAATTGGGGGGTCCTAGTTCCACGTGGCCGGGGGGGGACAAAGAGTGACACCCCCCCC
>NW_015091226.1:65209-65633 GCF_001431845.1 Calidris pugnax
GTGACATCCCCCCAGAGGGTGATGGGGGGGACACAAACAGTGACATCCCCCGCTATCGGGCCCAGCTGCGCCGAGGACCCAACGACCCCCAGCTGGGGGGGGGGCGGGACGGGGGCGGGACCCCCCCTCGGTCACAGCTGAGCCCCATCGCGGGGACGGGCACGCCCCCCCTCCCGGAGCCTTTTAAACCCCCCGGGGGGCTGCTGGGAGCTACTGGGGGCTGCTGGGAGATCCTCAGTGGCTACTGGGGGGCTATCAGCCGCTTGCTGGGAGCTGCCGGGAGCAACTGGGGGGTTACTGGGGGCTAGATGCTGCTTACTGGGAGCCCCCGCCTGAATCCGGACCCCCCCAAACCCTGAGCAGGGGCTGCCCTTGGGGCGTTGTTTTCCCCCCCGGGGGGGGGGTTTTGGGGGCCCCCCCCCCG
>NW_015091226.1:65866-66719 GCF_001431845.1 Calidris pugnax
GGGGGGGGGGGTTCTGTGGGGGGTGTCTCATATCTTTCTTTCCCCCCCCAGGTCCTAGAGGTGCTGCTGGGATGGAGCTGAGCCCTGGAGCGTGAGGACCCCTGTGCAGGTTGAGACCCGCCCCCCCAAGCCCCTTTTGGGTGTTGGGGGGGGTTGTTTCCCCCGGGGGGGCTGGGTGTTGCTCCTTGGTCCCCAGAACCCCCCTGACTTCTCCCCCTCACCCTTTGTGTGGCTGGTGGCTCCCAGTTGAACACCCTCACTTTGAATCTGGGGCTGTGTGTTTTTTTGGGGGGCTGCCCTTGGTGTGAGCCCTTATTGCTGGGGGTGGTCTCCAGGGTGTCCCTCCCCCAGTGGGGTGGGTGCTGCTCACTGGGTCCCCTGGGCACCCCCCTCCCCAACCTTTGTCTGGCTGCTGGCTTCCTTGGTGTGAGCACCCCCCATCCTTCCCTGTTAACCCCCCCAAATTGTGAGTTGTGGAGTAATTCTGTTTAATTGTATATTTTTTCAGGTGGCAGGAGGAGGAGCTGAGGATGATGGAGGTTTAGTGGTGAGTGATTAATTTGGGTGGCTTTATTTGGGGGGTGGCCGGAGGAGGAGCTGAGGATGATGAAGTAAAGTGGTGAGTGATTAATTTGGGTGGCTTTATTTGGGGGGTGGGTGGGGGTGTGTGTGTGCTCTGAAAGCCATAATAGGGTCCATGTGTCCCCCCCAGGTGTGGGTCTGTGCCCCCCTTCCCAGGGTGGAGGGGTGGCTGAGGGGTCTGTCCCCCCCCTCCCTGGGGCTGGGAGATGTGTGTGTTGAGGTGGTGTTTGGAGGCTGAAGGTTTACTGGTGGGGGGAGTTTTTTAGGCTGG
>NW_015091226.1:67004-71827 GCF_001431845.1 Calidris pugnax
GCCCCCCTGAGTGGGGGTCTGGGGGGGAGCCCCTCATGAGTGGGGCCCCCCTGAGTGGGGGTTGGAAGAAGGGGGGGGACTGGGGATCCCCTTACCACTGGGGACTGGTCTCTGAGTGGGGGGGGACTCTTTTTTGCTGGGCCCCCCCCTTAGTGCTAAGCAGGGAGGAATTATGCAGCACTTTGGGGGGGGGGGTCCTGCCCCAGATTCTGCAGGTCCCAAAGGGGTCTTGCTCCAGGCTCCTGGTCCCACACTGGGGGGGAGAATCTTCTGGGAGAGATGGTTCTCTTGGCCTGTGAAGGGAGGGGATGGGCTGGTTTGCCCCCCCCACTTTGAGGAAGGTTTTGCTCCAGGGGCTGGATGGCTGCTGCTCCAGGTGGCTGTAGGTCTTGGTGATGGTCTCCACCTCCATCTTGGGGCTCTGGAACAGCTCGTAGCTCCTGTCCTGGTTCTGGATGAAGCTCTGAGTGATCTCCAAGGGCAGCTGGGGGAGAGAAGCAGTTGGGGGGGTGAGGGGGCTGCCTACCCCCCCTTCCCTTATCTTCAGGGGTGTCAAAGATCTGCTTGACATGCTGGTGCTGTGCCACATGTACTTGGAGAAGGTGCCCAGGGGGAGGGTGCCCTTGCAGACAAAAGCTGTGGGGAAAAAGGGTTGCTTTGGGCCTTTTTCTTTGCTTTTTTCCTTCTGTTTTCACTCTGGTGGCCTCAGCTCTCCCTCCAGAGTCTGGCTACTGGCCTGGGCTGGGAGGTAGCCCCATGTCCTTGGCTGGCTGCTGTTCCCCAGGACTCATCTTGGGATTAACAGGTAATAAATTAATAGCAAATAAATTGAATTAATGGGTAATAAATTGACTCAACTGGTGCTGGGCTGGGGAGAGCTGCTCTGTCTCTGCTGTGACCACCTTGGGGTGTGTGGGGGCACACGGGGAGGGGGTCCCAAGGCCTCACAAGCAGCAACTTGGCTCCTGCAGCCCTGATGCAAGGCATTTAATTTTCTGGAGAGCCCTGAGCCTGAGCTTAACTCTGATTTTTATATTTCTTTTTAACCTGGTTTTTTTTTTTAGCCTTCCTTCTGGCTACTTTGCAGCATTGAAGGGTGTCACTGTCCCTCAGCCTCAATAGCAGCATTTAAATCAGAGCTGGGTGGGTGCTGATGGGGGAATAAAGTCTCACTTGGGTTTAATTCTTTGCCTTGGGTTTAATTCCTGCAGCCTTGGCTCACGCTGCTCCTGTTCTCTACTAAATGCTGAGAGGGGATGAGGTGGGGGCTGTGTGTCCCCTGCCCTAGGGCTGCAATCATGGAGCTGCTGGGAGGGGAAAAGCTGCTGGAAGTGAGGAATCTTATGTATTTTGGTGCCCCTGCTGTTTCTGTGGGGTTTTTTTCCCCTTACCTGTGTGCCAAGCATTTCCTCAGGTGTCTCAGTGGTGGTGGAGTTGGGCAGCCTCTTCTTTCTGCTGCCACAGGAGATCCTTTGCAGTGCCTCGAAGAAAGTTGGATGTAGAACATCAGCAGCTTGGGCTTGCCTGGGGGGGGTAGGAAGGAGAAGATGTGGGGTGAGATCTGGGGAAAAAGGGGTAGTATCTCAACCCTATCCCTGTCCTGCTCAAGGTCTGACTTTGTCCTACTCCAGCAGGGGGGCTGGAAAAGTGCATTTTATCAGCTTTGGAGTAAAATGTTCTCTTCAATTCAGACTCTGGTGCTTGACTTTGTCCTGTTGGTTTTATTCCCTTTGACCACAAAGAGTCTTGGAGGGGCAGGGACTGGGTCCTTGAGCTATTCCATCCCCCTTCCTGAGCACTGTCTCCCCTTGGGAGCCAGCCCTGGCTTTCTACTAGCCCCCAGTCCCCCCAGCTCCTCTGGGGCACTAGGTGGGACCTGGTCCAGTGTGTCCCTGCAGGGTTTTGGTCACTCTTTGTGATGCTGCTGGTGGGGGATGATAATGTAACTGTCTTTAAGAACCACAGACTCACTTAAGTTGGAAAATACACTTAAGATCATGGACTCCACTCAAGTGTGGCTCGTAGCCACTGCTGCTGGCAGCTTGCCCGAGGCCAGTGTTTGTGCCTGGCTCCTGCACTCAACCCCTCCCAAGGTGGAGGAGATGGACAGAACACGTGTGTGTTTACTTTACATGACAAACTTAGAGTCCCTTGGAAAGAGCTGCTTCCCTTCTGCCATTTTTGGGGTCCCTCTCTTCAGGGGAGCACCTGCCCAGCTCTCCCAGTAGCCAAGAGACTTATGAAGTCCAGCCCCAGTAAGGGTTTGTACAGACCCAACACAAGCTGCTGCCCCTGGCTCAACCACAAGTCTTGCAATGCACAGGGAGGGCTCAGTCCCTGCCTTTGGAGCGTGTGGGGGGCTAGGGGGGAGAGCAGAGGGCTCCCCACAGCCCCAGGGGCTCCCCAACATCTCTCCCACCACATCAGGCATCTCACTTCCCCCAGGGAGTTTGAATTCAAACATCAGCCACCCTCTTAGGGAATTTCCCCTTTCTCTGGGGTAAATGCCAGCAGCAGCCTCTGCTGAGCATCAAGTTCACAGTCAGAAAATAAATCAAAGCTGGTAACTTCCTGGGGCAAAATAACATTTTCTCTGAGTTGGACAAAACACTTTCCTCCCTGTTAATGGCTGTTTCATAGAGTTACAGAATGGTTCAGGGTGGAAGGGACCTTAATGATCATTGAGTTCCAACCCCCTGCCCTGGACAGGGACACCTCCCACCAGCCCAGGTTGCTCCAAGCCCCCTCCAACCTGCCCTTGAACCCCTCCAGGGATGGGGCAGCCACAGCTTCTCTGGGCAACCTGTTCCAGGCTCTCACCGCCCTCACAGCAAAGAAGTTCTTCCCCACATCTCAATGTCCTACCTCTTTTAGTGTCAAACCCTTCCCCCTCCTCCTGGGGCTCCCCTCCCTGATGCAGAGTCCCTCCCCAGCTTTCCTGGAGCCCCTTGAGGGACAGGAAAGGGCTCTAAGGTCTCCCCAGAGTCTTCTCTTCTCCAGGCTGACCCCCCCCTCCAGCCCTCCCAGCATCTCCGTGGCCTCCTCTGGCTGCTCCAACAGTCCCAGAGCCGAACGGCAGAGGTTGGGCACAGAGGGGAGCAGGGTCGTGCCCAGGGGCTCTCCCCAGCCAGTCCCCAAAGCCTTACCCTCAAACTGGTGGTGTGTGGGTTGACAGATGCACTTGGTGGCACTGGCCAGTCCTGGGAAGGTGAAGGTCACCTGTGACTCGTCCAGCAGCTGGTTACAGCCTCTGAGAGAAACAGCAGGAAAACCAGAATCGGAATCAGACTCCACATTGGCACCCAAGGGAAGTGCCAAACCCAATGGGCTGGAAAAATAACCCAGGAAAGAAAAAAAAACCCAAACAGGAATAATAACCCAGAAATAATAATAGTCAGACACTGGCATCCCCTATTACTGTGCTCTCCAATCCTGAGCACCTTCTAGACACTTAAGATAACCCAAACCAAAGGCTTTAAAGCCCCAAACAAGACTCAGTCCAAGCCCCAAACAGGAGCTCAACCCTCTTAGTTTCTGCCAAGACCCAGAGGATAATAACCTGCATCTTCCCAATGCAACCCAGACCCTTCGATTAATCTAGGGCCTCTCCTAACCCAATGAGCCCTAGAATTCCAGTTCAGAGCCCAATCCAGGAGGCTCCTGGCCACCAGACCCTCTCAGTGACTTGCAACTCCACAGGAATGGTCTGTGGCCAGCTCTGGGCCAGTATTCCCTGTTTGACCCACACATTTTACTCCTAAATTACAGCAACCTGCTCCTAAAACCCCAGATCCTTGTGCTCCAGCCCCCTCACCAGCTCTGCTGCCCTTCTCTGGACACGCTCCAGCCCCTCAAGGTCTGGCTTGGAGCGAGGGGCCCAAAACTGGACGCACATAAAGGCATGTAAAGGCACAGCCATCTGCTCAGAGACACCAGTTACTACATCCCTGCCCACAACCACCCCAACTGGGGTGTCCCCCAGTTCCCACCCCCTCCTCACCAGACCCTGCTTCCAGCAAGGATTTGCCACTGGAAACCACAGCCATTCTGGCCACAAGAAGTCTCTACAACTTTAAGAGATGCTGCAAACACCAGCAGCAGCAAAATAAAAATCAGCAGAAACCAACTCACAACTTTGCCTGACCCCGTTCACCTAATTATTTCATCCAGGAAAGCACTTAATGACATTAGGAGATAATTAACTCCACAGACCAGCTCATGGCTCCACCACAAACCAACTCCTTTGAGCTCGTGGCACCAAAAAGCCACCAAAGAGCCACCCCCGGAGGACACTGGCATCGTCCTCCCTTAACAACAACCATGTTTACAGCCAGCCAGAGCCACGCTGGCCACCCCAAGCCCAATTGTCACCTCCTAGAGCCAGTGACATGGAGAGGGCTTGGCTGTCCCCTCTGCAGGGGTGACGGTGGCACAAAGCAAATGTCCTGTCCCCGAGCATCCTGAGCTGCACGGCCAGGACTCACCTTGTCTCTTGAGCGAGGAGGTGACAAGAGGTTTCTTCAGGCTGCTTTTCCTGGGGGTGCTGAGAGCCAGGTCCTGGGCCAGGAGAGGGCTGGTCGCCTGTGCCCCCGAGGGATGGGCTCTGAGAGCATCAGGGCACAAGTCCTGGGGGTCCCTGGGCACCCTCCGTCACCTTCCCTGCCACAATTCCTCCATCTCCCTCTCCAGGGACAGAGAAATCCCCACAGCTCTTAACACCATTCATTATCTCCAAAAGACCCCCCCGAGACTCAGGGCAGGAGTGACCCCCACGCCCAGAGCCGCCCCAAAAGCCCCCCCTGGTACCAGACACAGCCCACGGG
>NW_015091227.1:0-5108 GCF_001431845.1 Calidris pugnax
GCTAAAGCAGGAACGTCTAGAGCACATTATTCAGGAGCATCCAGGTAGGTCTGGTGAGGGGTCTGGAGCACAAGTCTTATGAGGAGAGGCTGAGGGAACTGGGGTTGTTCAGTTTGGGGAAGAGGAGACTGAGGGGAGACCTTATCGCTCTGTACAAGTACCTGAAAGGAGGGTGTAGAGAGACGGGGGTCGGTCTCTTCTTCCAAGTTACAGACGACAGGACAAGGGGCAATGGCTTCAAGTTGCACCAGGGGAAGTTCAGGTTGGATATTAGGAAACATTTCTTTACTGAAAGGGTTATCCAGCATTGGAATGGGCTGCCCAGGGAGGTGGTGGAGTCACCATCCCTGGAGGTATTTAAGGAACGTGTAGACATGGTTCTTCAGGGCCTGCTCTAGTGCCCAAGATTACTGGTTTGTGGTGGGGTGCTGTGTGGGTGGGTGATGGTTTTTGGTTTGGTGGTTGTTGTTGTGTGTTTAGGTGGTGGGTGGTGGTTTGTGTTCTTTGTGGGTTTTTTTTGTTGGTTGGACTCGATGATCTCTGAGGTCCCTTCCAACCACTGCGATTCTGTGATTCTGTGATTCTGTCTTGAAGATCTCCAGAGAAGGGGACTCCACGACCTCCCTGGGCAGCCTCTTCCAGGGCTCCATCACTGTGGGAAAGTAACGGAAGACTGGTGAGGAGGACTGTAAACATGCTCAAGTGGGGTGCTGGAAAACACTTCCTTCACAGTAATTGTTGCATCATGCTTGGTAGCCTGGTACTACAAGCGCATGCCCTGGATACATCTCTGCAAAATCAACATGTAAACACTCAGATTTGCTCAGCCTCTACTGCAACTGACTTGTCTGCATTTAATACGAAGGGAACATTAACAGCTGCAGATCTGTAGACAGCTTGTTTCAGTGGTGCATCAACCCCAGCATGTGTGATGTAGAATTATGCTGTGCTAAGTGTCTTTGATATTAATGTCTCATTGCTGTCTTTTCTGAGTAGGTAACTGCCATGTGCCAATGAACATCACAAATTGACTGACAGTCGACGTTTTCCTCCCCAGACACCAGAAATGTTGCTTCAGCTTTGAAAACACGTTGCTTCAACGCAACTGATGGAACAGCCAGCCCAGAGCACAACATTCAACATTCTCCAGGCCTGAATGCACCAAACGGAACAACCTCCTGATGGTGCCCAGCAGGTTGAGGGGTTTAATTCCTGGATAGGAGGAACAGGACACCTGATTCAGAGCATTACTGTAAAGATATATTTTCCTATATATGTTTATTGCATGCCTCTGTAAGCTAGTTTGTACTGCACCCTGCAAGCGTAAATGAATGTCTCCAGTTTCGTAAACCCCAGCAGAAGTGGTCTCTTGAGCAAGGGGGTGGAACAAGGGAAAGTAACAGAAGATTGGTGAGGATGACTGTAAACATGCTCAAGTGACTCATGTGGGGTGCTGGAAAACACTTCCTTCACAGTCATTGTTGCTTAGTTTTGTGTGCTCAACAAGTAGAACATCTGCACTTAGATAACACGGGCCTGGGATGGACTCAGGGGCACCTTCTCAAACACGCCTGGGATTCTTGCCCTGCTGCTGAAGAGATCAAAGCCCAGCAGAAAACTCTGCCTGCCAGAATCCTGGAAATCCAGCCCCAAACAGCAAGTGGGAGCTCCCTCACTCCCTCACTCCCTGGCTAACAAGGACTCTCTTGCTAATAAGGACTCTGGCTCTGCTCTGCCTGCATCCCCTGCTTGCCTGCCTCTGCCCAGGGGCTGCTTCAGAGGTTCCCCCATCCATAAGGTATTGACATTAAATTGTTCTTTGCCCTTAATCCATGGTTTTGTGGTTCTTCCTGCGTCCTGCCTGCATCGGATCACAGTCACCCTCACCCCAAAGAAGTTTTTTCTCATATTTGAATGGAACTTTCTATGTTCCAGCTTGAGCCCGTTGCCCCTTGTCCTATCGCTGGAAACCACTGAAAAAAGTCCGGCTCCAACATCCTTCAAGTCACCCTTTAGATACTTATAAACATAAATAAGGTCTCCCCTCAGCCTTCGCTTGTCCAGGCTGAAGAGTCCCAGCTCCTTGAGCCTTTCCTCATCAGGGAGATGCTCCAATCCCTCCATCATCTCTGTTGCCCTTCGCTGGACTCTCTCCAGCAGTTCCCTGTCCCTCTTGAACTGGGGGGCCCAGAACTGGACGCAGGATTCCAGTTGTGGCCTCACGAGCGCAGAGTAGAGGGGGAGAATGACCTCCCTCGACCTGCTGGCCACACTCTGAGAAGGAACTTCTTCCCTTCGAGGGTGGCAGAGCCCTGGAAGAAGCTGCTCAGGGAGGTGGTGGAGTCTCCTTCTCTGGAGACATTCAAACCCTCCTGGACACGTTCCTGTGCAACCTGCTCTGGATGGACCTGCTTTGGCAGGGAGTTGGACTGGATGATCTCCAGAGGTCCCTTCCAACCCCATAGCATTCTGTGATTCTCTGATATTGTGACCATTGCACCAGCCACCCCTCCCTCATCCAGAGTCCCTCCCCAGCTTTCCTGGAGCCCCATCCCCTTTAGGGACTGGAAGGGGCTCCAAGGTCTCCCCGGAGCCTTCTCTTCTCCAGGCTGAACCCCCACAACTCTCTCAGTCCCCCCTCCCAGCAGAGGGGCTCCACCCATTGCAACATCTCCTCTGGCACGCCAATGGACCCTTTCCAACAGGTCCATGTCCATGGAGCACCTGGTGCTGGGATTGCTTCTGCTGGACGGGGCTCTGGCCACTGGCAACCCCCTGCACAGGTGAAATCTGGAGCCCACCAAGGAGATGAGGCTGGACATGGCCCCCACCACCTTTGATGACCAGTACCTTGGTAGCGGCCGCATGATGGAGGAGGAGCTGGGGGAGGGGTTCATGTCCCCCAGATGCCAGCTACGCTGTGCCATGAAATGTCACGCTGTGCTGTGCCATGTCATGCCATGCCATAGCGTGCCAAGATGTCCTGTGCCCTGTTGTCCCCCACCATGCGCTGCGCCATGCTGTCCCCCCCACGCCACGTTGCGCTGTGGACACTTAAAGGGAAGCCACCAGTGGTGGAGGAGGAGGAAGGGGTAGGCAGGGGGGGACACACAAAAATTGCCAGAAACGAAAGGTTAACTGGAGGTTAAACAAAATTTCTCACAGTGAGCAACTTCGCACATCCCCTTTGCACGAGCACAGCCCTTTATGAGAAGGTCTGGTCCCTTCCAGGAAGAGAGAAATGGGCTGTCGGTGCGGTAGGGTGGACCAGGAGGGCTGTGACCATCACACCGACCACCGCTGAGACACAAACCCTTCCCCGAGGGTGCCCGTCTCCCCCCGGGGCAGGGTGAGACCCAGACGGGGCAGCGGCTGCAGGGAAGCTCCTCGGGAATTCACAGCAGGTTCCAGGGATTTGGGCTCCTTCCTCCCGGCAGGTGGGTAACCAGGGTTTGTCCAAGGAGCCCCAGAAACCGTGGGGGAACATGAGGGGGCTGCAGCCATGTGGGGACCAGGGTGCTGCCCCCCACACACCCCCACTGGGAGTCCTCCAAGCAGTGCCTGGGGAGCGGGGAGGGACACCAGCTGCCATCACCATCAATGCCTCCTTGTCACAACCTTTGCCATTTTCAGAGCAGAGGGGCTCCAGCCATTGGAGCATCTCCATGGCCCTCCAATGGACCCTTTCCAACAGGTCCATGTCCATGGAGCACCTGGTGCTGGCATTGGTGCTGCTGGCTGGGATCCTGGTCGCTGGCATCTCCCTGAACCTCAAGGCCATCGAGGAGGTGGAGCTGGACATGGTCCCCACCTCCTTCGATGACCAGTACAAGGGCTGCATGAGCATGATGGAGGAGGAGCTGGGGGAGCTCAACCGCACCGAGTTTGCCAACAACAGAGTCTACGCCAAGTACTGGACCAAGGCTGTTGCTGAATGGCGGAAGCGGGAGGATCATGTCCTCAAGCCATCAGCGTTGAAGACGGAGCACGCGGTGGCCCTCATGGCGTACACCCTGGAGGACCACCAGAACAAGGAACAGCTGTACAACAAGTTCAACACAGCCGTGCGTATGGCTGGGAGCTCCCTTGGGGAATACCTGGACAACTTCCAGTTCAAGGCGTTGCATTTCCTCCTGACCCAGGCCATGAAAATCCTGCACAAACCCCAGACGTGCTACAACGTCTTCCGGGGCGTCGAAGGCATCCGCTTCAGCGCCCGGCAAAATGATCTCTTCCGCTTCGGCCAATTCACCTCCTCCTCCCTCAATAAGATGTTAGCCATGAGCATCTTCGGCCAGGACACCTTCTTCATTGTGAACACCTGCTATGGCGTTCCCATCTGGAACTTCTCCAAATTCCCTGGAGAGAAGGAGGTCCTCATCCCACCCTTTGAGAGATTTGAGGTCACCGGCATCACCCAAGTTGGGGAGAGTACCCACATCTGGCTCCAGTCCAAGGGCACATTGAGCAACTACAACTGCTTATGGGTGAAAGGTGACATCCCCCGTGACGGTCCCTCCATCCCCTGTGAGGGTCCCTCCATCCCTGGGACGATTACTCCATCCCCCGTGAAGGTCCCTCCATCCCCTGGGTGGTCCCTCCATCCCCCGTGACGGTCCCTCCATCCCTGGGACGATTACTCCATCCCCCGTGAAGGTCCCTCCATCCCTGGGACGGTCCCTCCATCCCCCGTGACGGTCCCTCCATCCCCTGGGTGGTCTCTCCATCCCTGGGACGGTCCCTCCACAGCCCCGCTGCAGCCCCTGTTCCCAGCTGAAGCCCTGCCACGGTGCCACGCTTATCCTGGGATGTGCCCCCAGCCCTGGGGACACCATTGGGGACCTTCAGCAGAGCTGCGGATGGGGTTTTTGGATGCAGCTGGGTGTGGGGTGTCCCCCCCAGGAATGGGGATGGCCATGAGTTTGGGAGGGGGACACAGTCAGGCTGGTTTTGGGGGTGTCCCTGCCAGGCTGGCTGCTCCCCTGCTTGCCTTCCCCCCTGGCTCCCAGAGGAATAAAGACTCGCTGTGGGATGGGGGTGTCTCTGGAAGTTCCCTGTGTCTCCCTGGGCTGGGGGCAGCTCGTGGGGGGCTGCAGCCCCCTCCCCCC
>NW_015091227.1:6362-17368 GCF_001431845.1 Calidris pugnax
AGGGGGGATCTGATCAACACCTATAAATCCTTCAAGGGAGGGTGTCAGGAGGATGGGGCCAGGCTTTTTTCAGTGGTGCCCAGTGACAGGAAAGAGGAAATGAGCAGAAACTTGAATATAAGAAGTTCCTCCTAAACATCACAGAATCACGGAATTGTCAGAGTTGGAAGGGACCTCTAGAGACCATCTGGTCCAACTCCCCTGCTAAAGCAGGAACGCCCAGAGCACATCACTCAGGAGCATCCAGGCGGGTCTTGAAGATCTCCAGAGAAGGGGACTCCACGACCTCCCTGGGCAGCCTGTTCCAGGGCTCCATCACCCTCACCATAAAGAGGTTTTTTCTCATATTTGAATGGAACTTTCTATGTTCCAGCTTGAGCCTGTTGCCCCTTGACCTATCGCTGGAAACCACTGAAAAGAGTCCAGCTCCAACATCCTTCAACTCACCCTTTAGATACTTATAAACATAAACAAGGTCTCCCCTCAGTCTTCGCTTGTCCATGCTAAAGAGTCCCAGCTCCTTGAACCTTTCCTCATAAGGGAGGTGCTCCAATCCCTTAATCATCTTGGTTGCCCTACCCTGGACTCTCTCCAGTAGTTCCCTGTCTCTCTTGAACTGGGAGGCCCAGAAATGGATGCAGGATTCCAGTTGTGGCCTCCCCAGCACAGAGCAGAGGGGGAGAATGACCTCCCTCAACCTACTGGCCACACTCTGAGAAGGAACTTCTTTCCTGTGAGGGTGGCAGAGCCCTGGAAGAAGCTGTTCAAGGAGATGGTGGAGTGTCCGTCTTTGGAGACATTCAAACCCCTCCTGGACACGTTCCTGTGCAACCTGCTCTGGGTGGACCTGCTTTGGTAGGGAGTTGGACTGGATGATCTCCAGAGGTCCCTTCCAACCCCATAGCATTCTGTGATTCTGTGATATTGTGACCATTGCACCAACCACCGCTGAGATATAAACCCTTCCCAGAGGGTCCCCGTGGGTTCCAGGGATTTCAGCTCCTTCCTCCCAGCAGGTGGGTAACCAGGGTTTGTCCAAGGAGCCCCAGAAACCGTGGGGGAACATGAGGGGGCTGCAGCCGTGCGGGGAACAGGATGCCCCCGCCACCACTGCCATCTATGCCTCTATGTCACCCATGTCACAAACTTCCCCATCCTCCCAGCTGAGCGGCTCCAGCCATCACAACATCTCCTTGGCCCTCCAACGACCCTTTCCAACAGGTCCATGTCCATGGAGCACCTGGTGCTGCTGTTGGCTGGGTCTCCGGCCACCATCAACCTCTGGCTCCTCCAGGCTGTTGAGAAGGTGTTGGACATGGCCCCCACCTCCTTCAATGACCAGTACCAGGGCTGCAGCCCCAAGATGGAGGAGGAGCTGGGGGAGCTCAACAACACAGAGTTCACCAACAACAGCATCTACGCCAAGTACTGGACCCAGGCTGCTGACAATTGGCAGAACCAGGAAGGTTGTGTCCCCCAGCCACTGGTGCTGTGGACGGAGCACACGATGGCCCTCACGGCGTACCCCCTGCAGGAAGGCCTGTACAAGGAGTTCAACAGGACCGTGTGCGAGGCTGGGTGCTCCTGCAGGAAAGAGCTGGACAAATTCCACTTCAAGGTGCTTAATTTCCTCCTGCCCCAGGCCCTGAGCAACCTGTTGGACAAGAAGGAGAAGCAGAAGGAGAAGGATGCCAATACCCAGTCCTCCAGGCACAGTCTAACTGGACAGATCTTTGGAAATTAAAGAAGATCCTCTCTGTGCTCAGCCCAGGTCCAGCCCAAATCCTGGCCTGGTCCCAAGTCCAACACCAAGTCCAATCACAGCATTCTGGATGGTCGTCTCTTGATTTAGAATCGTAGAATCACAGAATGGGTTGGGGCAGAAGGGAGACCTTAAAGATCTCCAGTTCTTTGTACAATGGAAACAAGGAGACGGGGTTCGTTGGCGAGGTGTTTGGAGCTCTACAAGGAGAGGCGCTGGAGAAAGAGCTGGAGGCCCCCATTGTTCCTAGAGATGCCCATGAGGGTGGAAAAGGGCTGGCTGCTTCCTTTGGTTCCGACCAGGGAAAACCAAGCAAGGACAAGAAGAAATGATGGTGGAGACACAGGAGGCCCCTTCCCAAGTGCCCCATTTTAATGCCTGGAGGGTAAACTCGTCTCTTGCTGTAAAGGTCTCTCCCTTTCAGAGGCACCGCTGTCAAGATCCAAACCCCTTCCTGGTGCCCTCTCAAGGATCCCTTTGTTGCTCGTGGATGGCACGGGGTGGTCTTCTCTCTCCTCCTGGTTTACACCATGGGGTAGACGACAACAAAATAATGAAGCTCTGAGTCAATCAGGGATTTGAACCTCCTGTAGATGTCACGCAGGAGCCGATCCTCCTCAGTGGTGTCTTGTTGGGCTGTGAATATCCTGACCTGTGGGCACGAATGGCAGTCATGTCTCTTGGGTGCATGGAGCTGGCCCAGCCCATGACCACTTGTGACAAGAAGAAGCCTCTGCGGTTAATGAGGGATCTAGAGAAGCAAAATGCCTTGGTTTGGACTGAAATCTGGAGGTGTTACCATTTTCACTCCAAATGGACTGAAAGCATCATCTCCTGCTGAAGAATCTTTGGGAAGAGCAAGGTTCCTTTTACCCCCAGAACTGAGACACCCCTGGGACCTGCAGGGATCTGGGAGGATCTACAGAATTCAGCATCTGGTCCCCAAAGCAGCGTGACAGCATCGAACATCATCTGGGGAAGGTAAAGGGTGAACATTTCCATATGGGACCTTTCTTTGGCCATGGGGACCTCACCTTTCTCTGGGTGTTGGAGGGAGGAAGGGACGGGGAGTTTTGAAGCACAAAGTCCTACCTTTAGAGTAGTCAAAGTACATTTCCTTTCCGCACGGTTTTGGAGCAGCCTCTCCACAAAGGTGACACTTAGAAATGCCCGGACTTCCAGAAACGACAGCCGCTGGCACGATAAGACGAGCTGTAGTAGCTCATCGTCCAGGTGCTCCTGGTCATTGTTTAATTCCAGTGTTAATTGCTTGAAAAAAGAACAAACACCGTTAGTGCTGCTGAGCAGAGCCGGGGAGGGCAGTGAGGAGAATTCAATGAACAAGTTTCCCAACGTTCCCAGCAGAAGTGACCGTCAGGAGATCAATTCTGTACCTTGACGTGAGCAGGGAACCCCTTTTGTGTTACAACAAGAGAACATGCGACAGCGATCCCCACTCTCCCGTGGAGATGGGGGGCCCGTGTGCATTAAAGACCATCCTTAGAGATAGACAACTTCTATTACCCTTAGAAGATGCGACGCCCACAGCTCACATCATGATCTTATTTGACCAATTGGAAATTATCCCCCATGGGAGAGCAGATCTAAAGACAATTTCTAGAAAGCTTTGCAGATCTCTGGTGTTCATGGGAGGCTGCAGAGCAACAGAACTTAGAATCATGGAATGGTCAAGGTTAGAAAGGACCTTTCAGACCATCAAGACCCACCATCAGCCCACCACTGACAAACCCATCATTGACCCATGTCCCTCAGCACCACCTCTGCCCGGCTATGAAATCCCTCCAGGGATGGCGACTCCACCACTGCCCTGGGCAGCCCCTTCCAAGGTTTCACAACCCTTTCCAGGAAGAAATTGTTCCCAGTCTCCATCCTCAACCTCCCCTGGGGCAACTTGAGGCTGTTTCCTCTTGTCCCATGGCCTGTTCCTTGGGAGAAGAGACCGACCCCCCCTGGCTACACCCTCCTTTCAGGGAGTTGGAGAGAGCCAGAAGGTCTCCCCTCAGCCTCCTTTTCTCCAGGCTGAACACTCCCAGCTCCCTCAGATGCTCCTCACAAGTCTTGTGCTCCAGACCCCTCACCAGCCCCCTTGCCCTTCTCTGGACCTGCTCCAGCCCCTCAAGGTCTTTCCTGATGGGATGGACCCAAAACCAGCCCTCGAGGTGCCAGCAACCCTCAGACCGTGGGCTTCCCTCAGGTGTGCAATGACCTGATGCTCATTGACACGGGTCAGCTGTTGCCCACGCTTAGTGACACATCCTCGGTGACACCAACGGCCTTTGAAATGGGACCACTCGATTTGACACTTGTGCTTGGCCAAAAGGGAGCAAAGCCCTCAGTGCAGGCTGTAAGCAAACAAGGGCTGCAGGGTCTTGTCCTCAATCACAGATTTCCCCGCAAAAGGGAGGGCTTCAGAAAGTCTGAAAGGGTAAGAGAGTTTTTAGTTATTGAATGAGAAGTTGTCTAGCCAAATATGCCTGGGGCTTTCTTACAAAAATGAAGCTTTTCTGCCTGAAAAGTCCTTTTTTGCTGACAGCTGACATTCCAACCACCAGTATTTTGGGTGGATTAGCTTTTTAGGAGGGCAACCTGACATCAACTTGACAGCGAAGACCGGCACAATGGGGATCACAACTACACAATGATAATCACAGAATCATGGAATGGTTTGGATTGGAAGGGATGTTAAAGTCCTCCTAGTGCCACCCCCTGCCCTGGGCAGGGACACCTCCCACCAGCCCAGGTTGCTCCAAGCCCCCTCCAACCTGCCCTTGAACCCCTCCAGGGATGGGGCAGCCACAGCTTCTCTGGGCAACCTGGGCCAGGCTCCCACCACCCTCCCACCAAACAAGTTCTTCCCCACATCTCCTCTCCATTTCCCCTCTTTCAGGGTCAAACCTTTCCCCCTCCTCCTAGGGCTCCCCTCCCTCATCAAGAGTCCTTTCCCCAGCTCTCCTGTAGGCCCCGTTTAGGTGCTGGAAGGCTGCTATAATATGTATATTGACCAACAATATGCACAGTGACCTGAACCAGACTGTAGTGGGACACTGGAAGGGGTTGATTATGGAAACTATCCTCATCAGGTAACAATGAAGGCCTGTTGGAGCACTCTGCTTGGCTTTGTGACACTGCAGGGAGATGTCACCACTGGTTCCCCTACCTGCAGGACATGCCAGTAGGCCGGGAGGAGGTTGGTGATGGTGGGTCTCATTGTCACGTCTGGGTCACTGAAGCTGTAGCTCCGTAGACTGATGCTGCTGACGGGGATCTCCACCAGCAGGATCCTGGCAAGGTGATCGTGCCTCATGATTCTTTCAAAGAAGAAGTTCACACTCAGTCTGGGGGCTCTCTTGGCCAAATTTGCCCACGACATGCCCCAGACCACTTGCTCATGAGGGTCTTGGGAGTGACATTTGATGTTCAAGGTGCACAGGGAGTGAGCGCTGTGCTCCCGCAGGACGTCCAGCAGTTCATCAGAGATGCAGTTATAATTGAGGGTCAGGACAACCAGGCTGTGGAACTTGGACATGGTTTGGTGGAACAAGGCGCTGCTGTAGACAGGAAGGTGGAGACCGAAGAAATCCTCCATATTGATTTCAGATAGAGAGCTTTTATCTGTAGAGCAGCTGAGAGAATTCAGAAGCTCACAGCCTTCTTCCAAGGTTACTCTGGCTCCTTTCAAGTTGAGATAATCAAGCCGTTTGCTCATCCTTTTGAGGAAGGTAGATAAGTTCTTGAGAAACTGAGCCCTCACTACATTTTTCCACGTCAAGCGGTCTAATCCCAGGTACTCGATGCTCAGGGACATTAGGCGATGGTTATGCCTACTGAGGTGTGAAAAAAAACCTCTCATTGTCACTTGAAATTTTCGGGTGAAGGCCTTGCTGTAAGGATTCTGTAACTTGATCTCAAGGTGCTCCAGATACTGGCCAAATTTCCTGACGTACCACAGCGCGCTTTGCAACTCCAACGTGTTCTCCCTTGAGGGTTGGCCACAGAATGTGATGGTTCTCCTTCTCCAGAGGGACCCCGAGTGCATGGCCCAGTTCCAGTTTCTACAGACCAGGGCGGCATGAGATCTGTCCCTGTCATCTGACCAGTGGAAGACGCGCCTTAGACAGACATCAGGGAGGTGAGCCCAGGAGCTCTGCTCAGGTTCGTTCTCATCTTCCATTGGGAGGACACTTTTCCCTTCTCTTTGGGGTGTTGAACCACACCTGGAGGGAGCAAGGTGTGGGTGATTGTGCTGCAGTGGACAGAAAGAAGGCTGGTGGGTCAGAAGACCAAGTGGGTGGTGACAAAGAATAGAATCATAGTGGTTGGAAGGGACCTCAGAGATCATCGAGTCCAACCAACAAAAAACAAACAAACAAACAAACAAACAAACAAAAAAAAACCACACACAACAAACAAACAAACAAAAAAAAAACACCACCAAACAAACAACACCAGCTCCCACCACCTAAACACACAACAACCTCCAACCAAAAAACCATCACCCACCCACACAGCACCCCACCACAAACCAGTAATCTTGGGCACTAGAGCATGCCCTGAAGAACCATGTCTACACGTTTCTTAAATACCTCCAGGGATGGTGACTCCACCACCTCCCTGGGCAGCCCATTCCAATGCTGGATAACCCTTTCAGTAAAGAAATGTTTCCTAATATCCAACCTGAACTTCCCCTGGCACAACTTGAAGCCATTACCCCTTGTCCTGACATCTGTAACTTGGAAGAAGAGACCGACCCCAGTCTCTCTACACCCTCCTTTCAGGTACTTGTACAGAGCGATAAGGTCTCCCCTCAGTCTCCTCTTCCCCAGATTGAACACCCCCAGTTCCCTCAGCCTCTCCTCATAAGACTTGTGCTCCAGACCCCTCACCAGCTTCATTGCCCTTCTCTGGACCCGCTCCACCACCTCAATGTCCCTCTTGTGGTAGGGGGCCCAAAACTGGACACAGTACTCGAGGTGAGGCCTCACCAGTGCCGAGTACAGGGGGATGATCACCTCTTGGGCTCTACTTGCCACGCTGTTCTTGATACAGGCCAGGATGCTGTTGGCCTTCTTGGCCACCTGGGCACACTGCTGGCTCATGTTCAGCCAACAGTCGACCAACACCCCCAGGTCCTTTTCCACCAGGCAGCTCCAGCCACTCTGCCCCCAGCCTGGAGCGCTGCAGGGGGTTGTTGTGACTGAAGTGCAGGACCTGGCACTTGGCCTTGTTGAACCTCATCCCGTTGGTCTCAGCCCATCGATCCAGCCTGTCCAGATCCCTCTGCAGAGCCTCTCTACCCTCCAGCAGATCAACACTGCCACCCAGCTTGGTGTCATCTGTGAACTGACTGAGGGTGCACTCGATCCCCTCGTCCAGATCATTGATAAAGATGTTAAAGAGAATTGTCCCCAGTACTGAGCCCTGTGGGACACCACTCGTGACTGGACACCAGCTGGATTTAACTCCATTCCCCACCACTCTCTGGGTCCGTCCCTCCAACCCAGCAGAGGGTTGCCCATCCCAAGCCATGGGCAGCCAGTTTCTCCAGGAGGATACTGTGGGAGACTGTATCAAAGGCTTTGCTGAAGTCCAGATAAACAACATAAAAAACAGATAAACAAAACATGGAAGTCAACCACCACAATGGCAGAAGTTACCAGTTCCACTCTCAAGGCTGGGCTGGGTAAGGATTCAGCTCCCTGCGCTCTTCTCTAGTTCTAATGGTCTCCCTCCTGAGCTCAGGATTTATGTTCTCTGCCTCTGACCCCTCCTTTCCGCAAAGTCCAGCAGTTGCCATGGAGCAAAGAGGTACCGTTTGTGATGTCACCACAGCTGGAGGTGGGCGAGGGCAAAGGGGGAACACGGCCCACTTGGGTCAAGTCATTTGGGCCAAGGTGAAGACCCTGAGAAGGCAAAGTGGGTATGTTTGGTGGCCCCTGTGGCAGGAAGAAATAGTGGCCACAGCCTAAAAGCCACGTGCCAGCCATGTGTCTTGTCTTGGGGGTGACAAGAGACACGAAGAGAGAGTGGCTGCTTCGTTCTTTGTTTCTGGGTGGGATTAAACCACAGTAGTCCTTGTATCAATACTCTGTTGGTTGAGAGTTGCCTCTGTGTCCCCTAGGAATGGTGTTTTTCTCACAGTTTTCTATTTCTCCCACAATTTAATCCTTATGATTCAGTTTAATACGCCAACACTCAAGATCCATCTGAGTCTCCCTCCTCCCATCATTGCTGTTCAGCAACATTCATCTGATGCCTCCCAAATCTGGGTCCCTGTGGTCTCTTGTCTTCACGGTACATTCCTGTTTCCAGGCCTGGGGAGGCGGGTGGGCTGGAGAAAGGGGCCAGCAGGAACCTCATGAAGTTCAACCAGTGCCAAGTTCTGCCCTGGGGAGGAACAAGCTCTGGCACCAGCACAGGCAAGGACCACCCAGCTGGAAAGCAGCTGGGCAGAGAAGGTCCTGGTGGGCAACACGTTGACCATGAGTCAAGGTGACCAAGGGTGTCCTAGGCTGCATCAGGAGGAGCAAGGCCAGCAGGTGGAGGGAGGAGATCCCCAACTGGGAGGGCTGGGACTTCTCATCCTGGAGAAGAGAGGGCTCAGGGGATCTCCATGTCCATCAATACCTACAGGACAGGTTCCCAGGGACAGACCCTGGCTCTTCCCAGTGGTGTCTGGCACCAGGACCAGACACCATGGGCAAGATGGGGGTCCCTGCCTGTGCTGGTGTCAGAGGGGAGGTTGGGGCATAGGGCACCTCAGCCTGACCCAATTTCCATCCTCTTCTGGCCAGCTGTGCTGCCCAGAGGTGGACCCTGAGCATCACAGGGTGGCTACAAGACAATGCTGAGGCTGTTCCTTCTCTCAGTGCCCAGGGAAACTTCACTCCCTTGCACAGAATCATGGAATCATTGAATGGTTTGGGTGGGAAAGAACCTTGACCATCCAGTGGTCGAGGAACCGACCATCCAGTGCCATCCCCTGCTCTGGGCAGGGACACCTCCCACCACACCAGGTTGCTCCAAGCCCCCTCCAACCTGCCCTTGAACCCCTCCAGGGATGGGGCAGCCACAGCTTCTCGGGGCAACCTGGGCCAGGCTCTCACCACCCTCCCACCAAACAAGTTCTTCCCCACATCTCAGCTCCATCTCCCCTCTTTCAGGGTCAAACCCTTCCCCCTCCTCCTAGGGCTCCCCTCCTTCATCAAGAGTCCCTCCCCAGCTTTCCTGGAGCCCCTTGAGGCTCTGCAGAAGAGGGGAGAGAAGAGATCCCACTGCACCTCAGAGCCCAGGGGGACCTGCAGGCAGCACCCCCTCCTCACCTGGTGGGCAGGGCTGCCCAGAGCAGGCAGGGACAGGGGCAGGGATGGGGTGAGGATCTGGGGGGCTCCCCAACACTCATCGTATCTCCAGGTTAAGCCTGGACTTCCTCCACCACCACCCCTTGTTCTGGGTGGGCGAGATGGAGCTGGGGGTGCTCCTGCTGCTGCTGGGACCTGGCTGTGGTGGGAGACCGGCTGGGACCCCCCCAGAGAGGAGCCAGCACAGGGATGGGGTCTCCCTGGGACCCCCCTTCCCACTGTCCTGCACTTTCCATGCTCTCTGGCCCCTTTCCCTTCCACCTCAGACCCTGGGGTTGTCCTGGTGGGGCTCCCCCCTTGCCCCAGGGCTCCCTGTGAGGAGAGGGTCTCTTTCTCCTCGCCATGTCCCCCCCCGGCCGGGTTCCTGCCCTCAGCCTGGGGTGACACTGCTGGTCCCCTCGCACTCCCCCTACTACAACCATCCCTCCTGCCAGCGTCTGTGCCCCACCCCAGCCATCCTGAGGACCCTCCGTGTCCCCCATATCCCATCCCAAACCCCCATCACCTGTGGGTGTCCCCCTCACTGTTTTTGGCCACTGTCCCCCTCCCCACCACCCCCCCAGGATAGGGGACCCCGGTCCCAAGGGGCACAAGCCCCAGAACCTCCAGGGGCTGGTCCTTGGGGTCATGGGGGCAGGAGGTCCCCCTCCCTGCTGGCTGATGGGACCCCTCACCCTGGGATGACCCCTCTCCCAATAGGCATGAGCAGCCTGAGGACCCTCTGTGTCCCCCACATCCCACCCCGGCCCCACCATCACCCGTGGGTGTCCCCACCCCCACACCGTGTTATCAATTGAAAAAGGAAGACTAGGGAAAATGTAGGCCCACTGATGAAAGAGGTGGGCGCCCTAGTGGTGGAAGACATGGAGAAGGAGGAGTTATTGAATGCCTTCTTTGCTTCCATCTTCACTGCTAAAGCTGTCCCTCATGAATCCCAGGCTCTTTAGTCTGGAGAAGAGAAGGCTGAGGGGAGACCTTATTAATGCTTCCAAGGATCTAAAGGGTGGGTTGAAGGAGGATGGAGCCAGACTCTTTTCAGTGGTTCCCAGTGACAGGACGAGGGGCACCGGGCACAAGCTGGACCATGGGAAGTTCCACTCCAATGTGAGGAAGAACTTCTTTGGGGTGAGGGTGGCAGAGCCCTGGAAGAGGCTGCCCAGGGAGGGTGTGGAGTCCCCTTCTCTGGAGATCTTCAAGCCCCGCCTGGATGCTCTGGGCAACACTCTTTGCCAGGGGAGTTGGACTGGATGATCTCTAGAAGGTCCCTTCCAACTCTGACAATCCCATGTTTGGCCACTGTCCCCCTCCCTGCCGACTGACGGGACCCTTCTCCCAGGGAGGGACCCCACTCCGATGGGCACAAGCCCCAATACCTCCAGTGGCCAGTCCATGGGGCGTGGGGGGGGTGATGGGGGTGAGGGATCCAGCTCCCCCCTCCCAGAGACACAGGGCAGGGTGAACATGGCCAAGCCACCATCGTTGTCACTGGAGAAGAGCCAGAGGTGACTCAGCCAAAGCTGATGGAGTCGTTATTTTATTGAGGGCTGATTGGTTCAACGCAGGGGTGTGAAATGTTCCATGGGCACAGCTGGGGATGCTCCACCATTTACTGCCCGTGGAGTTGGTGGGGGGACACACAAAGTTGTCATCCCGTCGGCTTCCTATATGTATCTTAAAAGTTCCATGTAGAAGACATCACGTACCGACCCGTTGGTGCCAGGTTTGGTGCCTCTCAGCCTCGAGGGGTAACTTCAGAGGGGTCCCTTCTCTGGGGAAGTGCTGTCCCCACGGCCCCCCGTGGGTGTTATGGTGGACTCTGGGACTGATCTTCCCTGCCCGGGGTGGGCAGCAGCCCCAGGGCTCCC
>NW_015091227.1:18143-24814 GCF_001431845.1 Calidris pugnax
TGTTTTTGGCCACTGCCCCCCTCCCCACCCCCCCCCCAGGATAGGGGACCCCGGTCCCAAGGGGCACAAGCCCCAGA
Organism: Calidris pugnax; assembly: GCF_001431845.1. Taxonomy (NCBI): domain Eukaryota; kingdom Metazoa; phylum Chordata; class Aves; order Charadriiformes; family Scolopacidae; genus Calidris; species Calidris pugnax. The sequence goes on from NW_015091227.1 coordinate 18,221, forward strand.
ACCTCCAGGGGCTGGTCCTTGGGGTCATGGGGGCAGGAGGTCCCCCTCCCTGCTGGCTGATGGGACCCCTCACCCTGGGATGACCCCTCTCCCAATAGGCATGAGCAGCCTGAGGACCCTCTGTGTCCCCCACATCCCACCCCGGCCCCACCATCACCCGTGGGTGTCCCCACCCCCACACCGTGTTATCAATTGAAAAAGGAAGACTAGGGAAAATGTAGGCCCACTGATGAAAGAGGTGGGCGCCCTAGTGGTGGAAGACATGGAGAAGGAGGAGTTATTGAATGCCTTCTTTGCTTCCATCTTCACTGCTAAAGCTGTCCCTCATGAATCCCAGGCTCTTTAGTCTGGAGAAGAGAAGGCTGAGGGGAGACCTTATTAATGCTTCCAAGGATCTAAAGGGTGGGTTGAAGGAGGATGGAGCCAGACTCTTTTCAGTGGTTCCCAGTGACAGGACGAGGGGCACCGGGCACAAGCTGGACCATGGGAAGTTCCACTCCAATGTGAGGAAGAACTTCTTTGGGGTGAGGGTGGCAGAGCCCTGGAAGAGGCTGCCCAGGGAGGGTGTGGAGTCCCCTTCTCTGGAGATCTTCAAGCCCCGCCTGGATGCTCTGGGCAACACTCTTTGCCAGGGGAGTTGGACTGGATGATCTCTAGAAGGTCCCTTCCAACTCTGACAATCCCGTGTTTGGCCACTGTCCCCCTCCCTGCCGACTGATGGGACCCTTCTCCCAGGGAGGGACCCCACTCCGATGGGCACAAGCCCCAATACCTCCAGTGGCCAGTCCATGGGGCGTGGGGGGGGTGATGGGGGTGAGGGATCCAGCTCCCCCCTCCCAGAGACACAGGGCAGGGTGAACATGGCCAAGCCACCATCGTTGTCACTGGAGAAGAGCCAGAGGTGACTCAGCCAAAGCTGATGGAGTCGTTATTTTATTGAGGGCTGATTGGTTCAACGCAGGGGTGTCAAATGTTCCGTGGACACAGCCGGGGATGCTCCACCATTTACTGCCCGTGGAGTTGGTGGGGGGACACACAAAGTTGTCATCCCGTCGGCTTCCTATATGTATCTTAAAAGTTCCATGTAGAAGACATCACGTACCGACCCGTTGGTGCCAGGTTTGGTGCCTCTCAGCCTCGAGGGGTAACTTCAGAGGGGTCCCTTCTCTGGGGAAGTGCTGTCCCCACGGCCCCCCGTGGGTGTTATGGTGGACTCTGGGACTGATCTTCCCTGCCCGGGGTGGGCAGCAGCCCCAGGGCTCCCCCTGGACCCCATGTCCAGTCCCACCATGAGCCCCACTCTTTGTCACTGAAGGTGTTGAGGTCCAAACCCCTCCATCCCTCCCGGGCATCACCCTGGCCCCAACCAGCACCCAGAGGGGATGGGGATGGGGCTTCCCCACTCCCTCAGGACCTTCACCTGGGCCACCAGACGCTGGAGCAGCATCTCAGGGGCTGCAGTGCATCCAACCCCTGGCTGAGAAGGGCAGCAGGCACTGGTGGGGATGCAAGAGGGGGCAGAAGGTGGTCAGCACCCCAGGGAGCAGTGGTCAGAGGTTGGGGGACTGCAGGTTGTCATGGATGGTTTTGGGGTGATGCGAGACCCCCGAGATGCACCGGTCATCGAGGACTGGGAGGGCTCAGGGACAAGGACCCTGCCCACCAGTGGTGCCCACATGGGGGGTGTATGTGCCTGTATAAATATATATATCTATGGAAAGGATCCAGAGGAGGCCATGGAGATGCTGGGAGGGCTGGAGCCCCTCTGCTGGGAGGGGGGGCTGAGAGAGTTGGGGGGGTTCAGCCTGGAGAAGAGAAGGCTCCAGGGAGACCTTGGAGCCCCTTCCAGTCCCTAAAAGGGGGGGCTTCAGGAAAGGTGGTGAGGGACTCTGGATGAGGGAGGGGAGCCCTAGGAGGAGGGGGAAGGGTTTGACCCTGGAAGAGGGGAGATGGAGCTGAGATGTGGGGAAGAACTTGTTTGGTGGGAGGGTGGTGAGAGCCTGGCCCAGGTTGCCCCGAGAAGCTGTGGCTGCCCCATCCCTGGAGGGGTTCAAGGGCAGGTTGGAGGGGGCTTGGAGCAACCTGGTGTGGTGGGAGTTGTCCCTGCCCAGGGCAGGGGGTGGGACTGGGTGGTCATCAAAGTTCCTTCCCACCCAAAGCATTCTATGATTCTTTATCTCTCTTTGTCACAACCTGGACAACTACTTGGGGGGCCAGGACCCCTCAGCCAGGGCAGCCCTGGCAGGGTTGGGGTCCCACTGTTGGTCTCCTCTTCGCTGGTGCTGGTGGAGCTTCCACCCTGCAGGTCCGTGGTGGGTCAGGGGGTGCTCAGGACAAGCCACCCTCATGGCTACCACTGACCCTGGTGGCAGTGGGTCCATGGGACCATCAGGCAGCTTTGCCCAGGACCAGCACGCTCATGAGGAAGACCATGAGGAAGAAGACCCACATGAAGAAGCGGTCCATCACCTTGGCCACCTTCTTCCACTCGCCGGTCCGGCGCTGGGAAGCTCGGTGGCGCCGGAAGCAGCCAGCGATGTAGCCCACGTTCCTCAGCAGGCCATCATGGTGGCACACGCAGCGGTCCCGGGGGCAACCCCCTGCCTCAGCACCCATCTCCCCTTCCGTGGGGCTCTCCCCTGGACCTCCAGCGTCCCCCTTGCTCACCCGCCCACCTGGCACCCGCCGGGGGCTCTTGCAGCTCTCGCCCACCTCGTAGACGCAGCAGAGCCGGGCCATGTGGTGGAGGATGAGCCACCGGGCCCAGGGGGGCACAGGTCGGGCCCCTGGCCCACAGTGGTGGACGTTCATGATGAAGATGGTCAGGGCGGTGGAGGCCGTGATCATGGTCATGGTGGCGATGTAGTACTTCCCTGCAGGGATAACAGGTGGGAAGATGTGGTGGAGGTGGGGAGAGACCCATACCCACCTCCCCACACCACATTCCCCTTGGCATGGGTGCTGCCCACCACCCTGGTCCCATGGGAGGGTCCTGGGCACCATCAAGGCTCACCGATGAGCGGGACGCTCTCCGAGGGTGGCATGCTCTCCGCCACCAGCAGCTGGAAGACGGTGAGGGCCAGCAGCACCGTTACCCCCAGTGAGACCTTCTCCCCCGAGTCAGCCGGCAGGTAGAAGCCCAGGGGGGCCAGGAAGGAGACCATGATGCAGGGCAGGAGGAGGTTGAAGATGTAGAAGGAGGCGCGGCGGCGGAGGAGCAGGGTGTAGGTGACGTCAGGGTAGGGTTCGGAGCAGCAGCCGTAGGTGATGACGTTCCTCGTGGCCGGCATGCCCAGCACCTCCCACTCCACGTTCTCCACGAAGTCAGTCAGGTCCCCCGTGTCCATCCGGTTGCGGAGGTCGATCTGGTTCCCGTTGTAGGTCCAGGAGCCGAAGGTGAGGCGGCAGCGCTGCCCGTCGAAGGGGAAGTAGGAGACATCCACCTTGCAGGAGCTCTTGGTGATGGCGGGCGAGTCCCACGTGATGTGCCCGTCCGAGCGCAGAACCACGTTGGTCTCCATGGAGCCACCAAAGCGGTCGTCAGCACTGGGGGAGGGACCACCGTGGGGTTGGGGTGGCCTCGAGCCCCATGTGGGGTGAAGGTCTGTCCCCAACCCTGTGTCCCCTCCCCATATCACCCTGCTCCAGGAAGAGGGGGTTCGGTGCCCATGGTTGCCCCCATGGTGGCACGTCCCAACCAGCAGGTGGGTGCCAGGTTGGTGCCAACTCTTCCTGCCCAACATTGTCACCCAATTGGGGTGACCATCTTCTCCATATCACCCCCTGACCAGGACCCCCTCAGGTCCAGGGAGCCACCAGGGTTGGGGTCGGGGAGGCCGAGAAGAACCCACTTGTTGTAGAGGATGATGTCCGGCCGCCAGACGTAGCTGCTGGGGATGCGGATGCTGTCGATGCCATCGTAGGTGTCCTTGTCCCAGGTGAGGTGGGCGTCCAGCCAGGCCTGGCGGAGCCACAGGTAGGAGGTCAGGACCTGGTTCCTCTCGTCCTGCCAAGGACAGAGGGTGAGGGAGAGGACACACGGACCCCTGGTGCCACCTGCCGCCCCCATGGGACACAGTCTGGTGGCCTCTGCAAGGGTCCCAAGGGCTGGGCTGTCTTCGGGGGGACTGGTTTTGGGGGAGGCAGGAGAGGGCTGAGCCAGTTTCCAGTGGTCCCAGCTCATTTTGGGGGGACTGTGCTGGTTTTGGGGGGCCTTGTGAAGGGCTGAGCCGGTTTCCAGCATTCCCAGCTCATTCTGGGGAGGGCTGAGTTGGTTTGGGGAGGCAGGAGAGAGCTGAGCCATTTTCCGGTGGTCCCAGCTCATTCTGGGGGGACTGTGCTGGTTCTGGGGGGGGGCTTGTGAAGGGCTGAGCCAGTTTCCAGTGGTTCCAGTTCATTTTGGGGATGGCTGTGCTGGTTTTGGGGAGTTGGAGAGGGCTGAGCCAATTTCCAGTGGTCCCAGCTCATTCTGGGGGGACTGTAATGGTTTGGGGAGGCTTGTGAAGGGCTGAGCCAGTTTCCAGTGGTTCCAGTTCATTTTGGGGGGGCTGTGGTGGGTTCCAGTGGTCCCAGCTCATTCTGGGGGGACTGTAATGGTTTGGGGAGGCTTGTGAAGGGCTGAGCCAGTTTCCAGTGGTTCCAGTTCATTTTGGGGGGGCTGTGGTGGGTTCCAGTGGTCCCAGCTCATTCTGGGGGGACTGTAATGGTTTGGGGAGGCTTGTGAAGGGCTGAGCCAGTTTCCAGTGGTTCCAGTTCATTTTGGGGGGGCTGTGGTGGGTTCCAGTGGTCCCAGCTCATTCTGGGGGGACTGTAATGGTTTGGGGAGGCTTGTGAAGGGCTGAGCCAGTTTCCAGTGGTTCCAGTTCATTTTGGGGGGGCTGTGGTGGGTTCCAGTGGTCCCAGCTCATTCTGGGGGGACTGTAATGGTTTGGGGAGGCTTGTGAAGGGCTGAGCCAGTTTCCAGTGGTTCCAGTTCATTTTGGGGGGGCTGTGGTGGTTTCCAGTGGTCCCAGCTCATTCTGGGGGGACTGTGCTGGTTTGGGGGGGGTGGAGAGGGCTGAGCCAATTTCCAATGGTCCCAGCTCATTTTGGGGAGGGCTGTGCTGGTTTCGGGGAGCTGAGCCAGTTTCCAGTGATCCCAGCTCATTTTGGGGAGGGCTGTGCCGGTTTTGGGGGGGCTTGTGAAGGGCTGAGCTGGTCTCCAGTGGTTCCACCTCATTTGGGGGAGGGTTGTGCTTGTTTCCGGTGGTTCTGGCTCATTCTGGGGGGACTGTGCTGGTTTGGGGGGATTGGAGAGGGCTTGAGCCAATTTCCAGTGGTCCCAGCTCATTTTGGGGATGGCTGTGCTGGTTTCAGGGAGCTGGAGGGATCTGAGCCAGTTTCCAGTGGTTCCAGTTCATTTTGGGGGGGCTGTGGTGGTTTCCAGTGGTCCCAGCTCATTCTGGGGGGGAGCCAATTTCCAGTGGTCCCAGTTCATTTTGGGGAGGGCTGAGCTGGTTTCCAGCATTCCCAGCTCATTCTGGGGAGGGCTGAGTTGGTTTGGGGAGGCAGGAGAGGACTGAGCCAGTGTCCAGTGGTTCCAGTTCATTTTGGGGAGGGCTGTGCTGGTTTCCGGTGGTCCTGGCTCATTCTGGGGAGGACTGTGCTGGTTTGGGGGGCTTGGAGAGGGCTGAGCCAATTTCCAGTGGTCCCAGCTCATTTTGGGGATGGCTGTGCTGGTTTCGGGGAGCTGGAGGGAGCTGAGCCAGTTTCCAGTGGTTCCACCTCATTTTGGGGAGGGTTGTGCTTGTTTCCGGTGGTCCTGGCTCATTCTGGGGAGGACTGTGCTGGTTTGGGGGGATTGGAGAGGGCTTGAGCCAATTTCCAGCATTCCCAGCTCATTCTGGGGAGGGCTGAGTTGGTTTGGGGAGGCAGGAGAGGGCTGAGCCAGTTTCCAGTGGTCCCAGCTCATTTTGGGGAGGGCTGTGCTGGTTTCCGGTGGTCCTGGCTCATTCTGGGGGGACTGTAATGGTTTGGGGAGGCTTGTGAAGGGCTGAGCCACTTTCCAGTGGTCCCACCTCATTTTGGGGATGGCTGTGCTGGTTTCGGGGAGCTGGAGGGAGCTGAGCCAGTTTCCAGTGGTCCCACCTCATTTTGGGGAGGGCTGAGCTGGTTTCCAGCATTCCCAGCTCATTCTGGGAAGGGCTGAGCTTGTATGGGGAGGCAAGAGAGGGCTGAGCCATTTTCCGGTGGTCCCAGCTCATTTTGGGGAGGGCTGAGCTGGTTTCCAGCATTCCCAGCTCATTCTGGGAAGGGCTGAGCTTGTATGGGGAGGCAAGAGAGGGCTGAGCCATTTTCCGGTGGTCCCAGCTCATTTTGGGGAGGGCTGTGCCGGTTTTGGGGGGGCTTGTGAAGGGCTGAGCTGGTCTCCAGTGGTTCCAGTTCATTTTGGGGTGGGCTGTGCTGGTTTCCGGTGGTCCTAGCTCATTCTGGGGGGACTGTGCTGGTTCTGGGGGTGAGCTGAGCCAGTTTCCAGTGATCCCAGCTCATTTTGGGGAGGGCTGAGCCATTTTCCGGTGGTCCCAGCTCATTCTGGGGGGACTGTGCTGGTTTTGG
>NW_015091227.1:25101-25303 GCF_001431845.1 Calidris pugnax
GGTTTGGGGGGGGTTGGAGGGAGCTGAGCTAGTTTCCAGTGGTCCCACCTCATTTTGGGGAGGGCTGTGCTGGTTTCCAGTGGTCCCAGCTCATTCTGGGGTGTTCTCAGCTGGTTTCAAGTGATCTGAGCCGACCTGGCCTGGGGACAGCTGGGTCTTTTCGGAGGGGTCTGGGCTTGGTTTTTGGGGGCGGGGGAGGGCT
>NW_015091227.1:26216-26560 GCF_001431845.1 Calidris pugnax
GAGATGCCCACCAATATCAGGGATTCTGCCCACGGGGGCTGAGGGACCCTCTCCCCGGGGCTGGGTGGGGGTCAGCCCCCTTCACCACCCCCCCGGGGCTTACCCAGGCCTTGGTGGGGGGGTCAGGACCCCTTGTCTTCCTGCCCCCCACCCCACTCTCCCCGAATCCCCCCAGGGATGCCCAATATCAGGGATTCTGCCCACGGGGGCAGAGGGACCCTCTCCCCGGGGCTGGGTGGGGGTCAGTCCCCCTCGCCACCCCCCCGGGGCTTACCCAAGGCTGGGTGGGGGGGTCAGCGCCCCTCATCTCCCCACCCCACTCTCCCCACATCCCCCCAGCGCTG
>NW_015091227.1:26846-32160 GCF_001431845.1 Calidris pugnax
ATGGAGGGTGACCCCCGAGGTTGGGGGGGTCAGGATGGGTTTTGGGTGCAGTTGAGCTCCTTTTGGGCCAGGTCTTTGCCCACCCACCCCCTAAACCATCACTCCCAAGAGACCCACCTGGGTGGGCAACCCCTTCTCTGCCCATTCTGGGCAGTTTTGGGGGGGGGGGAAAGGACCATGGTGACAAGGAGAAGGTGGTGGGATGGAGCTGCCAGGGATGTGGTTGCTCCTCATCGTGTTGTCCGGAGCTTCTGCCCACCTGGAGCCACCAGCAGCTGGAAACCACCCTGTCAAGGTGCTTCTGGGCTTGAGGGGGTGTGGGATGGGGGGTTCCCCCCCACAATCCTGCCCCAGAACAGGCTGGAAAAGGAAAATTTGGGGCTGAAAAGGAGATGTAGGGGCACTGGTGCCCACCAAGGCCACGGCAGTGAGAAGAGCCTGGGGGGATGCTGCTCCCACCGAGGGACCTCCCGTTCTCCCATCCCAGTAAAAGAGCAAGGAAAGAGAAAAAAGAAGATTATTCCCAGTTTGGGGGAGAATAAAACCCCGGGAGGTCAAGGGATGTGACCTCCAAGGGACAAAGCAGGAGGTGACAGGGAGGTCCCTGCCCACAGGGAGCGTGTCCCCACTCCTGGGGTGGTGAGAGCCTGGCCCAGGTTGCCCCGAGAAGCTGTGGCTGCCCCATCCCTGGAGGGGTTCAAGGCCAGGTTGGAGGGGGCTTGGAGCAACCTGGGCTGGTGGGAGATGTCCCTGCCCAGGGCAGGGGGTGGCACTGGGTGGTCTTCAGGTCCCTTTCAACCTAAACTATTCTATGACCCACCATCACACCCCTCCAAGGGCCTCCAGGAGAGATGGGGAAGGGACTCTTGCTGAGGGAGGGGAGGCCTAGGAGGAGGGGGAAGGGTTTGACCCTGAAAGAGGGGAGATGGAGCTGAGATGTGGGGAAGAACTTGTTTGGTGTGAGGGTGGTGAGAGCCTGGCCCAGGTTGCCCCGAGAAGCTGTGGCTGCCCCATCCCTGGAGGGGTTCAAGGGCAGGTTGGAGGGGGCTTGGAGCAACCTGGGCTGGTGGGAGGTGTCCCTGGGTGGGCTTGAAGGTTCCTTCCCACCCAAACCATTCCATGATCCCCGGGGGGAGGCCACCAGCCCCCGCTCCCCTGGCACCTTTCCCAGCAGCAGATGCCAAGCGCCGGGTGGTTCCAAGGCGGGAGGTTTTGGTTTCCAGGGTGGTGAATTATTCATCCCCAGCCCCACGTCCCGGGGCAGCAGAGAGGTAATTAGGGTAATGGATGGAGACGAGGCCGGAGCCACCCGGCCGGTGTCACGTTTACCTGTGGGGCCGTGCCAGCTCGGGGGGACAACCGCCCCGTGAGGGTGAGGAGACACAAATTTCACTTCTTTTTGGTGTTTGGTGCCCAAGAGGTGGCTCAACGGAGCCCTCTCCAACTCCCTGAAAGGAGGGTGTAGAGAGGTGGGGGTCGGTCTCTTCTCCCAAGTCCCAGGCGACAGGACGAGAGGAAATGGCCTCAAGTTGCCCCAGGGGAGGTTCAGGCTGGATATTAGGAAACATTTTGTCACCAAAAGGGTCATCAGCCCTTGGAATGGGCTGCCCAGGGAGGGGGTTGAGGCCCCATCCCTGGAGGTGTTCAAAAGCCGGGTTGATGTAGTGCTGGGAGGTCTGGTTTAGTGATGATGCTCCTTGTTTGTTGTGGGGGTGTCTATTTTTGTCAGTTGGGTTGACGGTTGGACAAGATGATCTTTAAGGTCCCTTCCAACCTAGAAGGTTCTGTGATTCTGTATCCCCCCCCTCCCCAACTTCCAGAGAAGAGACCACCAGACCCCCACCATGGCCCCACCTCAGGGAGCAGAGGGTGGGATCCCTCCCCAGCCCAGGACATGGACCTCTCCTTCAGGTAACCCCTGTGATGGGGTGTTCCCCCTCCCCGGGGGTCAACCTGACCTTTATCTCCTGTTACTCTGCCCAAGCAATGACCAGCTGTGGTGGCCACCATGGGTTCGTGTAGTCATAGAATGGGTTGGGGTGGAAGGAACCATGAAGATCATTGAGTTCCAAGCCCCTGCCCTGGGCAGGGACACCTCCCACCAGACCAGGTTGCTCCAAGCCCCCTCCAACCTGGTTTTGGTGGCTCTTGATGGCCACCACGACCTTTCAAAGAGGTCACAGTGGCCTGCAAGGCCCAACCTGACCCCCATCTCCCATCACTCTGCCCAAGCAATGACCATGTATGGTGGCCCCCATGGGTTCGTGTAGTCATAGGGTCATAGAATGGAACCATGAAGATCATTGAGTTCCAACCCCCCTGCCCTGGGCAGGGACACCTCCCACCAGACCAGGTTGCTCCAAGCCCCCTCCAACATGGTCTTGGCAGCTCATGATGGCCACCACAACCTTTCAAAGGGGTGACAGTGGCCTGCAGGGCCCACCCTGACCCCCAACTCCACACACTCCTCAGCCTCACCCTCTCCAACTCTTCCTCACTCCCACCTTCCCCACCGGTCTTGGAGACCTGAGGCAGCTGAAGGCCAGTCCCAGCAGTAAAGACCAAGGTGAAGACAACACCCAGTACCTTTTCTGTGTCCTTTGTGACCAGGTACCATTCCCAATTCCACACCGAGCTCCTTTTTTACCTGTAAAACCCCATTTCTGGACAGATTCAGCTTCAAGGGAGGGTCCAGCTTCTCCAGTGTCATCCCTGTTCCTGTGTCCGTGCCACCATCTGAGCCACCTCATGCCACCCAGGTGGGACAAGCCAAGGGACACCGTGCCTACGAAAACAAAATGTTACTTAAAAAGCAAATGAAACCACAGGAAAAAAAACAAAATAAAAATCACAGGAAAAAGCAAAAGAAGCCACGGGAATACTATAAACATTTTATTTATTGTTCTCAAAAAGACAGGAAAATAATCTAGATCATTTATTTATATTTTTTTTTTCTTTTTAATAAAAACCTTTGTATAATCCTCATGCATAAAGACCTTCAGCCGAGGCGGCGCAGAGCGGCGCCGGACGCCACGAGCAGAGGCCGAGGTGGCAGAAGGTGCCACCACCGTGACCCCAGAACCAGAGCAGACCCAGAAACAGCTTTTTTTTTTTTTCTTCTTCCAAAAAAATGGTGGGTTTGTGGAGGCAGCGAGGGCAGGGACTGCACCAGGGGACACGGACAGCAGCGGGTTGGTGGGATGGGCTGAGGTGGTGGCTCCACTCGAGGTGACCCAACCCCACAGGAGACACGGGTGGCACCTGCACAGGGGGTGGTGGAGGCCACCAGGCCGCTCTGCTCCATGGGCAGGTGACATCTTTGGGTGGTTTGGTGTTTCTGGAGCAGGATCTGGCCTCTACCACCAGCAGCACGGAGTCCAGGAAGGTGGTGACTCTTGGGACAAGCTCCTGGGTTTTACTGCGTGCAACGCCCAGGAGGTGTCCATCCCCAGAGATGCCACCCACCCGTGTCACCTCCCCCTTCTCCTGGGGCAGGGAAGAAGCTCGTGGAGATGGAGGATGGAGAAATGAGAGAAACAACACATTCGCAGGTCTCCAAAGAAGCAAGAGAAGGCAGGAAAAGACTCTTCTGAACTTCAGTTCCACCTTCTCCCCACCCAACTCCGACCACAAAAGCCCCCATTAAAGCTCATTCAGGGGACAAAGGTTGATCCATTGACCCAGCACAGCCCCCCCCCGGAGCAGAGTCCACCCACAAAAACTGTCCCAGAACTTCCTTCACCATCCTCTGCGCTGCCACGGGATGGGGGGAGAAGGATCTGGCAGGAGATGGAGCCCCCAGGGTGTCCCCACTCCGGTCCCACCAGCAGACAGGCTCGGCAAGAGGCGCTTTATTGATTCGAGGGAGACGGTGCGTGGTTGGTTGAAGGTGCCACCAGCCAGGTCCCACCAGTTACAGCCACTCCTGCCCACGTCCTAAAGCTGTTTTCCACCTTCCATGGAAACCCCCTCGTGGTGAGAGAGAGAGGTCCTTCACCCTCAGAACAAGGGTTAAGGGTTAACAAAAGGTAAAAATCTGTCCCCATCAGGAGTGGAAGAGGTTCCTCCTCAATGAAAGAGGTTCCTCCTCAGTGAGTCACCACCGTCAGCTCCCGTAGGTAGGACTGGGTGAGGCTCCTGAGCTCCTCCAAGGCGTAGTCCTCGGGCATGGAGAGTCTCCCCACGTGGGGGGCCAGGAGGCGGAGGGGGACGCGCTGCAGGTCGGGCGTGGGGTCGGAGAGGGGCTCCGGGGCGTGCTGCAGGCTGAGCACCACCCGCAGCAGGTTAGCGACGCGCTTGGCCATGTCTGGAAAAGAGCAGGAAGAGGAAGGAATGGTTCCTGCAACGTTCCACACCACGTAATGGAGGAGGAGATACCACCTGAGAACTTCGGGGGTCACCCTGTGGAGGAGGAACTTCAACGGCCACCCAAAGGGAAATTCTGGGGTGTTTGGTTGGGATGGTGAATCATGGAATGGTTTGGGTGGGAATCACAGAATGACAGAATCTTAGTGGTTGGAAGGGACCTCTGAGATCATCGAGTCCAACCACAAAAAAAACCCCAAAAAAACCCCCCAAAAACCACAAACAACCAAACCAAACCACACCACACCAAACGCCCACCAAAAATACCGCACCCACCAACTAAACCCCACACTCAACACCTCACCATAAACCAATAACCTTGGGCACTAGAGCAGGCCCTGAAGAGCCATGTCTACACGTTTCTTAAATCCCTCCAGGGATGGTGACTCCACCACCTCCCTGGGCAGGCTGTTCCAGGGCCTGACCACTCTCTCAGGAAAGTAGTTCTTTCTAATATCTAATCTAAATCTCCCCTGCCCCAACTTCAGACCATTTCCTCTGGTCTTGTCGTTCGTCCTTTGGGAGAAGAGGCCAACACCTGCCTCTCTCCACCCTCCTTTCAGGGAGTTGGAGAGGGCAATGAGGTCTCCCCTCAGCCTCCTCTTCTCCAAACTAAACATGCCTAGGTTGGGATGGTGGAACCACAGAATCATGGAATGGTTTGGGTGGGAAGGGACCTTAAAGACCACCCAGTCCCACCCAGGGACACCTCCCACCACACCAGGTTGCTCCAAGCCCCCTCCAACCTGGCCTTGAACCCCTCCAGGGATGGGGCAGCCACAGCTTCTCTGGGCAACCTGGGCCAGGCTCTCAACCCATCCATCCATCCATCTCCTCATCTCCCCAACCATCCATCCATCCATCCCTCCAACCATCTCCTCATCCCCCCAACCATCTCCTCATCCCTCCATCTCCCCAACCATCTCCTCATCCCTCCAACCATCCATCC
>NW_015091227.1:32620-38132 GCF_001431845.1 Calidris pugnax
CTAGGTTGGAAGGGACCTTAAAGATCATCTTGTCCAACCATCAACCTGACTGACAAAAATAGACACCCACACAACAAACAAGGAGCATCATCACTAAACCAGACCTCCCAGCACTACATCAACCCGGCTTTTGAACACCTCCAGGGATGGGGCCTCCACCACCTCCCTGGGCAGCCCATTCCAATGGCTGATGACCCTAAGTCCTTTTTCCCCAGGGCTGTTCTTCATCCCTCCACGCAGAGGGACAGAGGCACTGGCAGCCCAGTTGACACCAGTACCAGCTGGAAAAACACCTTTCCTGGGGGCCTGGGAGATGGGGGTGTCACCGTACCCGACTGGGCCAGGCGGTCCTTGGCGTTGTGGCACTGGATCTGGTCAATCCTGTTGCAGAGCGACGTGACTTTGGTGTGCAACCACTCCAGCTCGTAGGTGGAACCGTCCATCTGAAAGCAAAAGGAGAAAGTTGGCCCCTGAGACACCCAACGCCCTTCAGCACAATCACAAAATCACATGGGGATGGAAGGAAGCTCTGGAGATCATCTAGTCCAACCCCCTGCCAGAGCAGGGCCACCCAGAGCAGGTCCCACAGGAACGTGTCCAGGTGGATGTTTGAGTGTCTCCAGAGAAGGAGACTCCACCACCTCCCTGGGCAGCCTCTGCCAGGGCTCTGCCACGCTCACAGTGAAGAAGTTCCTCCTCATGTTGAGGTGGAACTTCTTATGGTCAAGTTTGTGCCCATTTCCTCTTGGCCTGTCCCTGGGCACCACCGAAAAAAGACCAGCCCCATCCTCCTGACACCCACCCTTGAAGGTGTTGATCAGATCCCCCCTCAGCCTTCTCTTCTCCAGACTAAAAAGACCCAAGTCCCTCAGCCTTTCCTCCTAAGGGAGATGCTCCAGGCCCCTCATCATCAGCACAACTGCCCACAGGCCCCAGCACACCCCAAACCACATCTACCCAGCAGAAGGCAATAGTGCTACAACCTGTTTGCCTCTTAACCCCTGAACTGGGGGAAATGGGAGGTCTGGAACTCAATTTGAGGGGGCTGACACACAGAGTCCCCCACTAAATTGCTAACTCCTGGTTTGGCTCCTCCTTATCTCACCACCATGCTCCACAGAACACGTTTGCACATCTTATTTCCACAGTATCCACACCAAATCTCTCTGTATTTTTAGATGTCCCATCATCTGGGAAAGGAAACACCAACATCAGGTTCTTCTAAAAGCCAGACCCTGCATCAGCTGCCAAACCGTAGAGGACAAAAAAAAGGAAAAATGCAATTTTTTTTAGTCTGTTACCTGTTGAATCCTGTCGAGCGCCTCGATAACGCAGATGTAATCCAGGTAGACCAGCCCCGCCACCTCCCAGTCCTGGATGAGGGCGCTGCGCTCCGGAGGGGCCAGATCCTCCAGGAATCCTTTCAGGTACTTGTAGTTCTCGTTAATAATGGCATCTGAAGAGAAAAAAGCACATTAAGAAACGGAGCAAAAGGGTTTCCTACCGGTCAGGAACATGGATTGAGAGAGAAAAAGCAACGAATGGACTGTACTCTGGGTGAGTTTCACTGAATTTCACTGAATTTTAGAGTTGGAAGGGACCATCGAGATCATCTAGTCCAACTCCCCTGCTGAAGCAGGACCACCCAGAGCTTGGCAGAGCATGTTCCTCAGGAGCATCCAGGTGGGGCTTGAAGATCTCCAGAGAAGGGGACTCCACACCCTCCCTGGGCAGCCTGTCCCAGGGCTCTGCCACCCTCACCGTGAAGAAGTTTCTCCTCACATTGGAGTGGAACCTCTTCTGGTCCAACTTGTGCCCGTTGCCCCTTGTCCTCTCACTGGGAACCACTGAAAAGAGTCTGGTTCCCTCCTCCTTCAACCCTCCCTTGAGATACTTGTCAGCATTGAGAAGGTCTCCCCTCAGCCTTCTCCTCTCCAGGCTAAAGAGTCCCAGCTCTCTCAGTCTCTCCTCATCAGGGAGATGCTCCAATCCTTGAATCATCTTTGTAGCCCTACGCTGGACTCTTTCCAGCAGTTCCCTGTCCCTCTTGAACTGGGGAGCCCAGAACTGGACGCAGTACTCTAGTTGTGGCCTCACCAGTGCAGAGCAGAGTTTGGTAATTCCTTGGCACCAGCAGCCACGGCCAGAAACACTTACTTGATTTGAGCTACAAAAGGTAAATTTAAGGCCATCCCATTTCCCAGAGCAGAGAGACCCCCGGGATCAGGGCTCCAGAGAAGCCACCGCTACCCTTGCTCCCTGAGGCAGCTCTTGGCACAGCGAGGACATTTCCTCTTGTCCCATGGGCTGTTCCTTGGGAGAAGAGACCGACCCCCCCTGGCTACACCCTCCTTTCAGGGAGTTGGAGAGAGCCAGAAGGTCTCCCCTCAGCCTCCTTTTCTCCAGGCTCAACACCCCCAGCTCCCTCACAAGTTCTCCAGACCCTTCTCCTTGTGCTCCAGACCCCTCACCAGCTCTGTTGCCCTTCTCTGGACACGCTCCAGCCCCTCAAGGTCTTTCCTCTCAGGAGGGGCACAAAACTGGACCCAGCCCTTGAGGTGGGACCTCCCCAGTGCTCGGTCCAGGGGGATGGTCACTGCCCCAGTCCTGCTGGCCACACTGGTCCTGATGCAGGCCAGGATCCATGCTGCTGGATCATATTCAGGCCCTGTTGACCAACACCCCCAGGTCCTTTGGTGCCCTGCAGCTCCCTAGGAGACTCACCTGAGGCTAAGTGCCGGACAACCAGCTTGTGACACTGGTTCCAGTGCCCAGCCTTGAACAAGAAAAGGGCTTCTTTGTGCTTGTCACCCTCCATCCTGGCTCGAACCGCCTTCGCTTCGTGAATCCACTCCGGGGGGACGCAGAGTCTCTGTGTCAGGAAGGTCTCCTTGGCCCAAGACTCGGGGGTCTCGCAGAGGACGCAGTGACGGTTTAGGAGCTCCCTCACGGCCTTCTCCCGGATGCTGGGGGTGGGGAAAAGGGGACATGGTGTTATTCCTACCAGAAATCCTTCATTTCACAGAATCACAGAATCTTCTAGGTTGGAAGGGACCTTAGAGATCATCTTGTCCAACCGTCAACCTGACTGACAAAAACGACCCCCACCTCTCTACACCCTCCTTTCAGGGAGTTGGAGAGAGCAAGAAGGTCTCCCCTCAGCCTCCTCTTCTCCAGGCTGAACACCCCCAGCTCCCTCAGCCTCTCCTCATTAGACTTATTCTCCAGACCCCTCACCATCTTTGTCGCCTTTCTCTGGACCCGCTCCAGCCCCTCAATGTCTTTTTTATGGTAGGGGGCCCAAAACTGGACACAGCCCTCGAGGTGAGGCCTCACCAGTGCCCAGTACAGGGGGACCATCACCTCTCGGGCCCTACTCCCCACACTGTTCCTGACACAGGCCAGGATGCTGGTGGCCTTCTTGGCCACCTGGGCACACTGCTGGCTCCTGTTCAGCCGACAGGCCACCAACACCCCCAGGTCCTTTTCCTCCAGGCAGCTCCAGCCACTCTGCCCCCAGCCTGGAGCGCTGCAGGGGGTTGGTGTGACCCAAAGGCAGGACCTGGCACTTGGCCTTGTTGAACCTCACCCCGTTGGTCTCGGCCCATGGATCCAGCCTGTCCAGATCTCTCTGCAGAGCCTCTCTACCCTCCAGCAGATCAACACTCCCACCCAGCTTGGTGTCGTCTGTGAACTTACTGAGGGTGCACTCGATCCCCTCGTCCAGATCATTGATAAAGATGTTAAAGAGAATTGGCCCCAGTACCCAGCCCTGGGGACACCACTCGTGACTGGACGCCAGCTGGATTTAACTCCATTCCCCACCACTCTCTGGTGAATGGAGTTAAATCCATTTCACACCATCAGAACATACACTTCAAGACCAAAAGCCAGGAGTGGAGGAGGAAGCAGAGAAAACTGGTTTATACTGGTGACAGCAGAGGCACGAGCGTAACAGGCTTAATGCAGGGTATTAAGAAAAGTTCTAAAATCAGATTAATTCCTTCAGTCCTCTCCACTAAGAAACAAGTTATCGCTGGTCTTTTATAACACCTTAAGTGTTGTAAGCTTAAAAGTATTTAGAAGGCCTCTAAAAGTAATATACAGGCTCTATTTGTAGTTATCAGTTGGAAATAAAATACTATTGCAATGTATTTATGGTAACTGTAAACATCAATCACAGAATTGCCCTGGTTGGAAGGGACCTTTTAGATCATCTGGTCCAACCGTAATTAGCAAAAGACATTTTTCCAGACAAGATGGATTATTTACAAGTTCCAGACATTTTTTTGTTAAGTACGCATTTTGCCACAAAGGCAAAAACATGCATTTTGGTGATTCCCACACTTTTGCTGCAAACGGAATCCCAGAATGATCTGGGGTCGGAAGGGACCTCTGGAGGTCATCTAGTCCAAGGAAGTTCCACCATAACATGAGGAGGAACTTCTTTCCTGTGAGGGTGGCAGAGCCCTGGCAGAGGCTGCCCAGGGAGGTGGTGGAGTCTCCTTCTCTGGAGACATTCAACCTCCCCCTGGACACGTTCCTGTGGGACCTGCTCTGGGTGGACCTGCTGTGGCAGGAGGTTGGACTGGGGGTCTCCAGAGGTCCCTTCCAACTCCATGGGATTCTGTGGTTCTGTCAGGAAGAACATGGAGAACCTGGAGGGAGGTCATCCTGCCCCTCTGCTCTGCCCTGGGGAGGCCCCAGCTGGAGCACTGGGACCAGTTCTGGGCTCCCCAGTTCCAGAAGGACAGGGAACTGCTGGAGAGGGGACAGCAGAGGCTGCGAGGATGATGAGGGACTGGAGAATCTCTCTTAACGAGGAGAAGCTGAGGGACTTGGGGCTTTTTAGTCTGGAGAAGAGAAGTCTGAGGGGGGATCTGATCAAGGGTGGGTGTCAGGAGGATGGGGCCAGGCTTTTTCCTGTGGTGCCCAGGGACAGGACAAGAGGAAATGGGCACAAACTGGAACATGAGAAGCTCCACCTAAACATGAGGAGGAACTTCTTTGCTGTGAGGGTGGCAGAGCCCTGGCAGAGGCTGCCCAGGGAGGTGGTGGAGTCTCCTTCTCTGGAGACATTCAAACCCACCTGGACACGTTCCTGTGGGACCTGCTCTGGGTGGGACCTGCTCTGGCAGGGGGTTGGACTGGGGGGTCTCCAGAGGTCCCTGCCAACCCCAGATCATTCTGTGACCACACCTAGAGTGTGATTAAGACTTACATCCTAGACTTCTGTCTTTTTGTGGTAAGCACACATGAAAAGCTTGATGCAGAAATGAAAATCATCTTAAGGCTAGAATTCAGATTTCCAAATTCATAGAATCATGGAATGGATTGGGTTGGAAGGGACCTTAAAGCCCCCCCAGACCCACCCCCTGCCCTGGGCAGGGACACCTCCCACCAGCCCAGGTTGCTCCAAGCCCCCGCCAACCTGCCCTTGAACCCCTCCAGGGATGGGGCAGCCACAGCTTCTCTGGGCAACCTGGGCCAGGCTCTCACCACTCTCACAGCA
>NW_015091227.1:38491-41599 GCF_001431845.1 Calidris pugnax
TGAGGTTCACCTGGGCCCACCTCTCCAGCCTGTCCAGGTCCTTTTGGATGACATCCCATTCCTCTGGTAATGGATGGAATGGTTTGGGTTGGGGGGGTCTCCAGAGGTCCCATGGATGGAACGGTTTGGGTTGGGGGGGTCTCCAGAGGTCCCTGCCCACCCCAGATCCCTCATTCATTCATTCACACCATTTATTAAAGTCCCAGTTTCAGGGAAGAGAAGCCGTGCTCGTTACAGAACACCCAGCAGGTCTTTTAAAACCGGAAAAACGTGTTATTTTCAAGGCAGAAAAAACTTTTTTAGTAAAAAAATATCTTTTACTCACTGCGTATTGGGCTCGTGCAGCAGCACAAAAACAGCCCATTCCCAGAGACCTTCGCTCTCCAGCTGGGCAGCATAACTGGCATTGAGCACCCCCTTCCCCTGCTTGAAGAGGTGGGAGTAATTCAGGGCCCGGAGAACCTCCCAGAGGTGCCAGCTCAGGCGATAGTCCAGAGGGTCCGACGTCACGCTCCGGGGATCCAGGAGCTGGTCAAGCTCGTAGTGCCTGAGGGAGAAACGTTTGCCACGTCAAGAGCTACTTGTGTCCACGTTAAAAGAGTGAAAAATTGGTGCTACTGAGTTTTTTTTTCCCTTCACCCACTTCTAATGGTTCCACTGATGGGATTTAGGTGGCTGTGGGGGTTTGGGGTTTGTTGGTGCTTCATTTTTTGGGGGTTATTTGGGGGGAGTGTGGGCAGGTTGTTGTTGGTTTGGTTTTTTGGGGGTTTTTTTGTGGTGCTTTTTTGGTGGTGGTGGTAGTTTGGGGTGGTTTTTTTTTTTTTTTCCTTAAAGATTGGAGCAACCACTAAGTTTCTTTCACTCTTCTTCTGAGCCTGCATCCAGACTGTCACAGCCTTTTCCTTCCCATGGGCTCCCCCTGCAGATCTCTCAAAGCCTTCAAAAAAACCCAAAAAAAGGCAGCTCCGGTGAATCGAGATGACAGAGTGCTTCAGGCACGGAAAACATGCAAGAAAAACCCCACTAACGTGCTCCCAATTTCACTGAATTTCACTGAATTTTTTTGGCCTCTTGGCCACAAGAGCACCCTGCTTGCTCATTGTCATTTTGTTGTCCACCAGGACCCCCAGATCCTTTTCTTCAGAGCTTGTCTCCAGCAGATCCACCCCTAACCTGTGTTGGTGCCTGACATTCTTCTTCCCCAGGTGCAGGATCCTGCACTTTTCCTCGTTGAACCTCATGAGGTTCTTCCTTGCCCAGCTCTCCAGCCTGTCCAGGTCACACTGGATGGTGACACAGCCCTCTGGGGTGTCAGCCACCCCTCCCAGTTTGGTATCATCAACAAACTTGCTGAGGATCCACTCTGTCCCCTCATCCAGGTCACTGATGAATATATTGACCAGCACCGGACCAGGTATTGACCCCTGGGGGCCACCACAGGTTACAGGCTTCCAGTTTGAACCTTCTCCATTAATCATTCCCCTTTGGGTCCTGTCACACAGCCAGTTCTCAACCCACCTCACTGTCCCCTCATCCAGCCCACACTTCCTCAGTTTCCCAATGAGGATGTTATGGGAGACAGTGTCAAAAGCCTTGCTGAAGTCAAGGTAGATGCCATCTGCTGCTCTCCCCTCATCCAAGGGCATCACAGAAGGCTATCAGATTGGTCATACATGATTTACCCTTGGTAAACCCGTGTTGCCCACTTCCAATAACCCCCCACTCTTCAACTTGTTTGGAGATGACATCTAGAATGATGCAAGAAAAACCCCACAAACGTGCTCCAAAGCTGAAGTTTCATCCCCTCTGCCATCACCAGCAGCGACAGCGTCACCACATTCCATAAGGGGGTCCACACAAGGCAGGTTTTTCACCACTCAAGTCCACACCGAAGCTGGTTTCACACCCCTGGGTTTGGGATTTCAAGAAGTCACCGACTGATGAAGATTTTTCTCAGTGGTTTTTGAGCTCTTCACCCATTTACCTGTCGCTGTAGAGCTTTAACAGATGGAAACAGACGTCTCTCAGAGGTCTCCCCCCATTCTCATCCTCTTCAATCACACAACCAGAATCTTCCAGGTAGGGAGGCAGGGGACAGCAGGCGTATTTTTCACACTCCGCTGTGTTCTGAGGGAAGAGGTTTAAGAGGGAGTTTTTCAAGATAATACTCTGAACCAAACTCTGCTCTCTCAATCCCACATCACTCACCAGGATCACAGGAACATTTCTGCTTCAAAGCACAAGGTGCACCCTTCAACACACACAGTGACTCTGTACTAACATGACAATAAAAAGAAAAAAACCCCAAAACACTAAAAAAAAAACCCCAAAAAACTAAAAAAAGGTCTTTAAACTAGGTCCGAAGGGGGAGGGGGTTAAACACAGGTCAAGCAGAAAAAAAAAACTCAAGGAGAGCCATCAACCTACCAGCTCAGCCAAAAAGTCAGCCCCTTTAGGCACCCAGCTGAAGTGCCCATATCAGGAAGAAATTTTTTACTCTGAGGGTGGTGAGACACTGGAACAGGTTGTCCAGGGAAGTTGTGGATGCCCCATCCCTGGAGGGGTTGAAGGCCAGGCTGGATGGGGCCTTGAACAACCTGCTCTGGTGGGAGGTGTCCCTGCCCAGGGCAGGGGGGTTGGAACTAGATGATCTTTGAGGTCTTTTCCAACCCAAACCATTCTATGAGTCTAAATTGCCCAAAATGCTTTGGCAGGTGTGATTTCATCTCACACTGAGCCCTTAAAGCCACCATGGAGGTAGAGGCAGCTCTCACACACACACAGCCTGAGCTCCTGAGGGATTTACTGCTCTCTCCAACTCCCTGAAAGGAGGGTGTAGCCAGGGGGGGTCGGTCTCTTCTCCCAAGGAACAGACCATGGGACAAGAGGAAACGGCCTCAAGTTGCCCCAGGGGAGGTTTAGGATGGAGCTTGGGAAGAATTTCTTCCTGGAAAGGGTTGTGAAGCCTTGGCAGAGGCTGCCCAGGGCAGTGGTGGAGTCACAATCCCTGGAGGGATTTGGGAGCCGGGCAGAGGTGGTGCTGAGGGACATGGGTCAGTGGTGGGTTGGCCAGTGGTGGGTTGGTGGTTGGACTCCATGGTCTGGAAG
>NW_015091227.1:41748-43422 GCF_001431845.1 Calidris pugnax
ACCACCTCCCTGGGCAGCCCATTCCAATGGCTGATGACCCTTTCAGCGAAAAAATTTTTCCTAATATCCAGCCTGAACCTCCCCTGGGGCAACTTGAGGCCATTTCCTCTTGTCCTGTCGCCTGTGACTTGAGAAAAGAGACCGACCCCCACCTCTCTACACCCTCCTTTCAGGGAGTTGGAGAGAGCAAGAAGGTCTCCCCTCAGCCTCCTCTTCTCCAGGCTGAATAACCCCATTTCTACTAAGCACACATCAATGAGAAGTTACCAGACCCGATGCTCTGCTTGGGCTACCTTTAGACATTGAGATCACGGGCTGAACTATCTTTACTTCAATGATTAAACACTTTTTTTTTCAACAGAACCCTTTGTCTCCCTGCAGACAGAGCCTGACAGCTCGACAAGGCTTTGCATAATGCATGGAGCCACGCAGGCCTGTAGGACCTGCTGCAGGAACAGCGAGTGCACAACAGGGTGTGTGTTCAGCAATGACTATTTTAGAAGCCAGGAGCTTCTAAATTTATCATTTATCATCACACCAGGAAAAATGACTGGCCACCCAGCTCTAAGGGCCACCAACCACCTTCCTCATTTTGTCTGGCTGTCAAATGCCTGGAGAGACTCAATTGGTGGGAGATATGCTTCAGAGAATCAAAGGGGCTGGAAGGGACCTCTGGAGATCATCTAGTCCAACCCCCTGCCAGAGCAGGGCCACCCAGAGCAGGTCCCACAGGAACGTGTCCAGGTGGGGTTTGAATGTCTCCAGAGAAGGAGACTCCACCACCTCTCTGGGCAGCCTCTGCCAGGGCTCTGCCACCCTCACAGGAAAGAAGTTCCTCCTCAGGTTTAGGTGGAACTTCTTATGTTCAAGTTTGTGCCCTTTTCCTCTTGTCCTGTCCCTGGGCACCACTGAAAAAGGACTGGCCCCATCCTCCTGACACCCACCCTTGAAGGATTTATAGGTGTTGATCAGATCCCCCCTCAGCCTTCTCTTCTCCAGACTAAAAAGCCCCAAGTCCCTCAGCCTTTCCTCAGCAGGGAGATCTTCTAGCCCCCTCATCATCCTCACAGCCTCTGCTGTCCCCTCTCCAGCAGTTCCCTGTCCTTCTGGAACTGGGGAGCCCAGAACTGGTCCCAGTGCTCCAGATGGGGCCTCCCCAGGGCAGAGCAGAGGGGCAGGATGACCTCCTTATGGGGCCTCCCCAGGGCAGAGCAGAGGGGGAGGATGACCTCCTTCCATCTGCTGGCCACACTCTTCTTGATGCCCCCCCAGGAGACCATTGGCCTCCTTGGCCACAAGGGCACATTGCTGGCTCACAGACAACTTGTTGCCCACCAGGACTCCCAGGTCACCCCAAATAAGTCACTCCCAAAACACCCCAAAGAGCAGGTCCTAAGCTTCTCAAGTGACCAGAATTACCAACAGGTTCAACCCCAGTGCTTTCTTCCCATTCCAGAGGGGGAAGGAACATTCCCATCAAAGCAAACTGCTGCAAAACCTCATTACTGGAGGTGCTGAAGGAAACCCACGCTGTGACAGCTGAAATAACCAACCCATACATAACTCCACACCCAGCACCTCCACAGCGGTACTTGACTAGAAGTCACAGAATCACAGAATCTTCTAGGTTGGAAGGGACCTTAAAGATCATCTTGTCCAACCGTCAACCTCACT
>NW_015091227.1:43432-44988 GCF_001431845.1 Calidris pugnax
GGTCTCCCCTCAGCCTCCTCTTCTCCAGGCTGAACACCCCCAGCTCCCTCAGCCTCTCCTCATAAGACTTATTCTCCAGACCCCTCACCATCTTTGTTGCCCTTCTCTGGACCCGCTCCAGCACCTCAATGTCTTTTTTATGGTAGGGGGCCCAAAACTGGACACAGTACTCAAGGTGAGGCCTCACCAGTGCCCAGTACAGGGGGACAATCACCTCTCGGGCCCTACTCCCCACGCTGTTCCTGACACAGGCCTGTCTCAGGGCAGCACCAAAGAGTTAATGGTTCTGAGAAAGATCTGCTTTTCCCCAGGCACGACTGACCCACCTGAAAGGCCGCCTCGTACATGGCAAGTGCCTTGGACACAGAAGCTGTTGGTGGCAGCAGGTACCAGAGGTGGATGGCCAGGCAGCGCTTCCAGTCCAGCAGCGAGCACACGTTGATACTGATTCTCTCCGATAACTGCCACACCTGGAGAAACACATCACTAAATTGAAGTCACATTTATCACACAACATTGGGTACACACCAAGTGTGCAACAGTAAGAGGTTAATGTTAGTGAAAAAACACCACATCACCACCTTCTCTTTCTTCCACGCTGGGGCTGAGCAGCTTAAATATAGGGCTGTCAGGAATGGGAAGCCCTTATGAAGGACTTAAGGTCCTTAAGGTCCCTGAGGGGAGACCTTCTGGCTCTCTCCAACTCCCTGAAAGGAGGGAGGAAATGGCCTCAATGGACTGGGCACTGGGGAGACACCACCTCAAGGGCTGGGTGCAGTTTTGGGTCCACCCCGACAGGAAAGACTTTGAGGGGCTGGAGCGTGTCCAGAGAAGGGCAATGGAGCTCGTGAGGGGTCTGGGGCACAAGGAGAAGGGTCTGGAGAACCTCTGAGGGAGCTGGGAGTGTTCAGCCTGGAGAAAAGGAGGCTGAGGGGAGACCTTCTGGCTCTCTCCAACTCCCTGAAAGGAGGGTAGATCTTCTAGCCCCCTCATCATCCTCACAGCCTCTGCTGTCCCCTCTCCAGCAGTTCCCTGTCCTTCTGGAACTGGGGAGCCCAGAACTGGTCCCAGTGCTCCAGATGGGGCCTCCCCAGGGCAGAGCAGAGGGGGAGGATGACCTCCTTCCATCTGCTGGCCACACTCTTCTTGATGCCCCCCCAGGAGACCATTGGCCTCCTTGGCCACAAGGGCACATTGCTGGCTCACAGACAACTTGTTGCCCACCAGGACTCCCAGGTCACCCCAAATAAGTCACTCCCAAAACACCCCAAAGAGCAGGTCCTAAGCTTCTCAAGTGACCAGAATTACCAACAGGTTCAACCCCAGTGTTTTCTTCCCATTACAGAGGGGGAAGGAACATTCCCATCAAAGCAAACTGCTGCAAAACCTCATTACTGGAGGTGCTGAAGGAAACCCACGCTGTGACAGCTGAAATAACCAACCCATACGTAACTCCACAGCCAGCACCTCCACAGTGGCACTTGACTAGAAGTCACAGAATCACAGAATCTTCTAGGTTGGAAGGGACCTTCAAGATCATCTTGTCCAACCGTCAA
>NW_015091227.1:46021-52603 GCF_001431845.1 Calidris pugnax
CCATGGGACAAGAGGAAACGGCCTCAAGTTGCCCCAGGGGAGGTTGAGGATGGAGCTTGGGAAGAATTTCTTCCTGGAAAGGGTTGTGAAGCCTTGGCAGAGGCTGCCCAGGGCAGTGGTGGAGTCACCATCCCTGGAGGGATTTGGGAGCCGGGCAGAGGTGGTGCTGAGGGACATGGGTCAGTGGTGGGTTGGTCAGTGGTGGGTTGATGGTTGGACTCCGTGGTCTGAAAGGTCCCTTCCAATGCTTACTTGATTTGAGCAACAAAAGGTAAATTTAAGGCCATCCCATTTCCCAGAGCAGAGAGACCCCTGGGATCAGGGCTCCAGGGAAGCCACCACTCTCCTTGCTCCCTGAAGCACCTCTTGGCACAGTGAGGACGTTTCCTCTTGTCCCATGGGCTGTTCCTTGGGAGAAGAGACCAACCTCCCCCTGGCTACCCTCTCCTTTCAGGGAGTTGGAGAGAGCCAGAAGGTCTCCCCTCAGCCTCCTTTTCTCCAGACTCAACACCCCCAGCTCCCTCAGAAGTTCTCCAGACCCTTCTCCTTGTGCTCCAGACCCCTCCCCAGCTCTGTTGCCCTTCTCTGGACACGCTCCAGCCCCTCAAGGTCTTTCCTGTCAGGAGGGGCCCAAAACTGGACCCAGCCCTTGAGGTGGGGCCTCCTCAGTGCTCGGTCCAGGGGGACAGTCACCGCACCAGTCCTGGTGCAGCCCAGGAGGGCCCTGCACCATGCCCTCCACCATTCCATGATTTTAAATCAAATCAACCCAAACCAGCCCAGCAGTAGAAAACTTACAGGCTTTCCAGCGAGCAGAGCAAAGATCCTCAGCCTCTCCTCCTGGATGAAGCAGTCTGCCTGCAGGCTGTGCCAGTCCACCAGCTGCATGGTGAGCAGGTCCCGCACGGGCTGGCTGCCAGCCAGCTGGGACAGCAGCAGAGCCAACCTGTGGTCACCTGGGACAGGGGACAAGAGGACATCAGGCCAATCCCCCCACCTACCCCCTCCGTTTCTGAGTTGGGGAGCACCTGGATCAGCCCCCAGCTGCAACATTGGGTGGTGAGGGCAACTTCTCGTGAAATAAACCACTCCATGAACACCCACCAGGAGGGGAGCAGAGAGGAGAAGACAAAAGGCAGGGGAAGGACAGACACCCCCCAAAGGAAAGAGGAATGAACAAATGGGAAAAATGAACAATTGGGAAAAGTTTTACCATTTGAGCTGACATAAAAGACCGAGATGAAACCAGCCGTTAGGCTCTGAAAATATGTTTTTACAACCAATGTAAGGCTCTTACCAGAAGCTCAATTAAAAATGACAGTAATTAAAAAGCCTTTCAAAGGAGATACTACACCAAAACCCAGTTCCTAATGCAATACAGTACCAGTTCCTAACCCCAGGGGAGCTGACACAAGCCAGTGAGAATAGGAGCAGGTTCCCCAGCAGCCACCCTCACTGACCTGGGGAAATCCATACTCAGAGAGGCCAGTTACGATCAAATCTCTAAATTTAGAGTCATAGAGTTGTCCAGGCCAGAAGAAATGCAATACAGCCCCAGTTCCTAACCCCAGAGGAGCTGACACAAGCCAGTGTGAATAGGACCAGGTTCTCCAGCAGCCACCCTCACTGACCTGGGGGAAGTCCATACTCAGAGAGGCCAGTTACGATCAAAATCTCTAAATTTAGAGTCATAGAATTGCCCAGGCTGGAAGGGACCTCCAAAGGCCATCTAGTCCCACCTCCCCACAGCCAGCAGGGACACCCCCAACTAGACCAGGTTGCCCAGGGCCTCATCAGGCCTCACTAGGCCTCACCTTGAATATCTCCAGGGAAGGGGCCTCAACCACCTCCCTGGGCAACCTGTTCCAGTGCTCCACCACCCTCCCAGTGAAGAACCCCCTCCTCATCTCCAGTCTAAATCTGTTCCCCTCCAGCTTGAAGCCATTGCCCCTCGTCCTGTCACTGCAGGCCTTTCTAAACAGGCTCTAAATTCTCTTTATGTGTCTGTCTGTCTCCCTCCCTCCCTAAAAAAGCTGAGATTTAAGCATCTTACCCGACTGCTGGGCCAGCCTGCAAGCTTCCCCAATCCTCTTCCCAGTGAGGCAGCTGAAGACAGCCTCTACGTGGTTGCCGTGTCGGCACAGAGAGACCTCCTCCTCGATGCGTCCCGCCGCCGTCTCCGACAGCCAGCGAGAGAAGGCCCTCCGCCGCTCCAGGGCCAGGATGTACTCGTTGGGTTCCTCCAAACTGGCCTCCAGCTCCTTCAGGTTCCCCCAAATCGCTTCACATAAAGTCCACGTCAAGCCCCAGTGCTTCACAACAGCTGTGGGGACAGAACATCTCAGTCATAAGGAGTGAGAAAATACAGAATATTTAGAATCACAGAAAGGTTTGGGTAAGGAACTAGATGATTTTTAAGGTCACTTCCAACTCTACCATTCTATGATTCAGTTCCAATCCCCTGCCATGGGCAGGGACATCTCCCACTAGACCAGGCTGCTCAAGGGGCAACCTAAAAGGTGTCCTTCTGTTACAAGTGGATGCAGGAATTCAGCTCCCCAAATGCAGCCACGTTTATGCTTTCAGAAAGAATGCAGAGGCAGTCACTTTTTCACAGAATCACAGAATCTTCTAGGTTGGAAGGGACCTCAAAGATCATCTTGTCCAACCGTCAACCCAACTGACAAAAATAGACACCCACACAACAAACAAGGAGCATCATCACTAAACCAGACCTCCCAGCACTACATCAACCCGTCTTTTGAACACCTCCAGGGACGGGGCCTCCACCACCTCCCTGGGCAGCCCATTCCAAGGGCTGAGAACCCTTTCAGTGAAAAAATGTTTCCTAATATCCAGCCTGAACCTCCCCTGAGGCAACTTGAGGCCATTTCCTCTTGTCCTGTCGCCTGTGACTTGAGAAAAGAGACCGACCCCCACCTCTCTACACCCTCCTTTCAGGGAGTTGTAGAGAGCAATAAGGTCTCCCCTCAGCCTCCTCTTCTCCAGGCTGAAGAACCCCAGCTCCCTCAGCCTCTCCTCACAAGACTTGTGCTCCAGACCCCTCACCATCTTTGTTGCCCTTCTCTGGACCCGCTCCAGCCCCTCAATGTCTTTTTTATGGCAGGGGGCCCAAAACTGGACACAGCACTCGAGGTGAGGCCTCACCAGTGCCCAGTACAGTACCGTTTTATTCACATTTCCCTGCTCTAAAACCTGAAAAATCAAGTCTGAACTGGACAGTTTTCCAGATTCACCATCACTGCTGTGAGAAGAATGGTTCCACACTCACTCTCTGTCACTGCAGGGTCCTCAGAAGCCTTCCTGACCCACTCAGCGTAGTCGTGAATGGCAGAGACCCCCGGGTTGGGTGCCAGCAGGGGACAGTGCTCATCCATGTGGACAGTGCTGTGTTTCAGCTTTATCTCCAGGGGGATGAGGTACAGCTCTTTGTCCCTGTCCACCTTGCGTTGCTCCAAGCTCAGCTTCTCCACGTGAACCTTGAAAGAGGACTCCGAGAGCCTGGAGGAAGAAAAAAAAAGATAAAAGCAACGTTCTGAGTTGTTTTTCCATGGAAAACACCCATCACAGAGCAGCTGCACTCTGCAGCTCAGCTTAAAATTAACACAAAGACAGTAAGATCTATGATCCAAGGTCTACTCCTGGGTCTGAGGAACCTGGTTAATGCCTGAGGCTCAGACCCAGACTTTGGCACATCAACCTCACTGAGCTGGGCACCTCCAGCTCCCAAAAGACAATTAGCATATCTTACCATAACCCAGCCCCTTTTGTGAGCACACCTCCTTCTGCCAGTAAGGCAGAAACGCTGGAGACCAGTGACCAAACAAGCTTTTTGGAAGACTTAAATGGTAGAACATTTAGGTATATTCCAGTCAAATTTAGGTGTGGAGCTTCACAGCCCAGGAAGGGTTTGTATTCTGATTTGTATACAAGTACAATTGTAGGGATCTGAATTCAGAAACTAAACAAGAAGTCATAGAATCATGGAATGGTTTGGGTGGGAAGGGACCTTAAGGCCCACCTAGTCCCATCCAGGGACACTTCCCACCAGAGCAGGTTGCTCCAAGCCCCCTCCAACCTGCCCTTGAACCCCTCCAGGGATGGGGCAGCCACAGCTTCTCGGGGCAACCTGGGCCAGGCTCTCACCACCCTCGTAATGAGAAATTCCTCCCTAATATCTCATCTCAATCTCCCCTCTTTCAACTTAAAACCCTTCCCCCTCCTCCTAGGGCTCCCCTCCCTCATCAAGAGTCCCTCCCCATCTCTCCTGGAACACCTTGAGGGACCGGAAGGGGCTCCAAAGTCTCCCCGGAGCCTTCTCTTCTCCAGGCTGAACCCCAATCCAGTCCCACCCAGGGACACCTCCCACCAGAGCAGGTTGCTCCAAGCCCCCTCCAACCTGCCCTTGAACCCCTCCAGGGATGGGGCAGCCACAGCTTCTCCACACAACCTGGGCCAGGCTCTCACCACCCTCCCACCAAACAAGTTCTTCCCCACAGCTCAGCTCCATCTCCCCTCTTGCAGGGTCAAACCCTGCCCCCTCCTCCTAGGGCTCCCCTCCCTCAGCAAGAGTCCCTCCCCACCTTTCCTGGAGCCCCCCAAACTTTAGGGACTGGAAGGGGCTCCAAGGTCTCCCTGAAGCCCCCTCTTCTCCAGGTTGAACACCCCAACTCTCTCAGCCCCCCCTCCCAGCAGAGGGGCTCCAGCCCTCCCAGCATCTCCGGGGCCTCCTCTGGCCCCATCCAACAGCTCCATGTCCTTCTGATGTGGCTGCCCCATCCCTGGAAGTGTTTAAGGTCAGGCTGGATGGGGCTTTGAGCAACCTGGTCTAGTAGAGATGTCCCTGCCCAGGGCAGGGATCTTGGAACTCCATGGTCTCTTAAGGTCCCTTCTAACTCTAACCATTCTATGATCCTATGATACTGATTTTTGTGAAGTAGCAGCCTGAAGGAAACCTCCACAGCTAACGTGATCTTCCACCACTCCTGCATCTCAGAAGGAATATTAAGCTGAATTTCAAAAAGTTACCAACCTACAACCAGGATTTCTTTCTAACACGAAGAGAGAGAGTGTCAGAACCACCCTGAAGGGGAACAACTACTCACGATTTTGGAGCCACAGGAGTTGGCAGGAATCCATACTCCACAGACTCACACTGAAGCTCTTCTATTTCAGTTGATCCACTCAAGGGATCTCCACAATTGACCAATGTCCAGTTCGGTCCCCAACCAACGCGGAAGGAGCGACCCATGAAGAGGGCCATGTCCATCAGCAGCTTCCCTTTCCTGTAGGTGATGGACTTCTCCAGAGGTACGAGCCCCTGCTGCCTGCGGACCCCGACGGTTTTCATCTGGACCTCAGGGACGGGTGGTGGCACGGAGAAGGCAGATGCCAAGGGAGAAGTGGCCGACCAAAGGGCAAGGGAAGGGGGACTGCCCAAAGTCCTCGGTGCCTTCAAATCTTGCAGAGCAGCACTCGGCGGCTGGAAAATGGCGTTGGCAAATTTGGACTGCAACAGCCCACCAACTAGAGGGAAGAAGTGAGGAGAACGTGTGAGTGAAGGGAGCTCTCACCTTTCAGGCAGGACATTTTCTGCTATTTTAAAGGTTTTTGGGTACTTGAGCAGCCAGTGGAAACATCTGCTGGGTCTGGGGTGGTACCACAGAGCTAAGCACGATGATCTGCAGCGCAAAACACCCTGGGCACAACTTATTCTGCAGCAGCTGAACTAAAGCACGTGGTATTACAGTAAGAACAACACAGTCCCACCCCCAAATCTGCAGTTTCCAAAGAAGCCACTAATTTAACAGGTATTGTCAGAGTTAGACCATCAGAACAGAAGCATCTCACGGAGAAAGCAGACACCAGTTGTGATCAGCAGGATCAGGGCTGAAACTGTGCCCACAGAAACATCTCAGGTGTGCCCATTTAACTCAGGAAGCAGCTCCATGCTTTCATCAAAGGTATTATTCCTACTGAGATCACCAGTTAGAGGATATACTGGGTGTAAATGGCAAGGTTTTGGTAGTGAGGGGCTGCAGGGGTGGGCTCTGTGAGAAGAGGCCAGGGGTTGCCCTGTGCTGGACACAGCTGGTGTCCACCATGGACCCACGACAGGTCACAGCTGGGCCGGAACAATCCTCGCCACCAATACAAACTGGGGGGTGAGGGATTGGAAAGCAGCCCTGAGGAAAGGGACTTGGGGGTGCTGGTGGAGGAGAAGCTGGACATGAGCAGGCAGTGAGCACTTGCAGCCCAGAAGGTCAATCCCATCCTGGGCTGCATCAAAAGAAGTGTTGCCAGCAGGTCCAGAGAGGGGATTCTGCCACTTTGCTCTGCTCTGGTGAGACCTCACCTGGAGTATTGTGTGCAGGTCTGGAGCCCTCAATAGAAGAAGGCCATGGACCTGATGGAGAGGGTCCAGAGGAGGGCCACAAGGATGATCAGGGGGATGGAGCACCTCTGCTCCGAGGACAGGCTGAGGGAGCTGGGGTTGTTCAGCCTGGAGAAGAGGAGGCTCCGGGGAGACCTAATAGCAGCCTTCCAGTACCTGAGGGGGGC
>NW_015091227.1:52691-58045 GCF_001431845.1 Calidris pugnax
GTTGCCCAGGGAGGTGGTTGAGGCCCCTTCCCTGGAGATATTCAAGGAGAGGCTCGACGAGGCCCTGGGCAACCTGGTCTAGGCAGGGGTGTCCCTGCTGGCTGTGGGGAGGTGGGACTAGATGGCCTTTGGAGGTCCCTTCTGGCCTGGGCAACTCTATGATTCTATGAGTTTGTGGCAAAGCTGGTGATGCCTCTGTGAGATCTTAAGAGAGGGCAGAAAAAGTCACACCAGCAGAAAGGAGGGAAAAAACCCAAAAAAGGTGAAAGCAGCAGAACAGGCACCAAGGTCAGAGGAGGAGGGGGAGAGGACAATGTTGGAGCAGGGGAAAAAAGGGTGAGGGACAAAGGGGGACAGAGAGGAACTGGCCACAACCCCCCCATTCCCCATCCCCACTGGGGTGGGGAGGAGGTAGAGGAGTCAGGGATGAAGGAGGGAAGTTGAGCCTGAAAAAAGGGGGGGCAGAGTATTGAGGAGTTGTTCCCATTTGTCCATTTCTCTTGTGACAGCACCTGGGAAACAGACTTGACTGGAGGAAAATTAATTTGTCACCCATTAAAATGAGGTTTGTGTAACGAGAAACAATCTCCCTGTCTTTATCTCAACCCAAGACAGGATTTTTACCTGTTGATATTAGAATTAAGCTCTTTTTTTTTGTTTCCACGGGGTTTGTGGTTTCTCACAATACCTGAGTGTCTTTTCTGTCCTTGGGATTTGGAAATGGGGAGCCTCGGAGAACAGATCTCTTGAGAAGTGTCCATTTTTACAGGTTGCTTCCCAGGATAATGATCCAGGATCAAATCCAGGTCGTCTTCATCAGCAAGCAGGGAAGCTTTCATAATCTAAAAAAAAAAAAAAAAAAATAAATCAAGCCTGCACATTAGCAGCTCATCTAATTAGCTCCCTTCCCAATCAAGAGAACTTCCACGTGTTGCACATGACAACACACTCATGCCACAAACCTTCCAAGTAGCACTGAAGGCACACAGCTCAGGAGAACTCATCAGCTGATGATTAATTTGTACAAACTACTAGTTAAATCAGTGTCACGGTGCTCCTTAGCACGGGTGTGAAATCCTAAAATAATCATGTTTTCTGAGATCTGAGCTCTACCTACTTGTTTTTAAGCTTAAGTCATAACTCCATTGTTTTTTCCTTAAAAATTAAAAGTACAGGAGAAAGCTCTCCAGTGTTCCAGGTACTAGACTTCCACCAAATCCCAAATTATCTTGTTTTCCACAGCCTGGCCCCGAGGCAGACCTGGCTACTAGTTCAGCTTATCCCATTGCCCACACGCCAGGAGGGACTCGAGCCACAGGAGGGGGAAGGGTTTGACCCTGAAAGAGGGGAGATGGAGCTGAGCTGTGGGGAAGAACTTGTTTGGTGGGAGGGTGGTGAGAGCCTGGCCCAGGTTGCCCCGAGAAGCTGTGGCTGCCCCATCCCTGGAGGGGTTCAAGGGCAGGTTGGAGGGGGCTTGGAGCAACCTGGTGTGGTGGGAGGTGTCCCTGCCCAGGGCAGGGGGTGGCACTGGGGGGGCTTTAAGGTCCTTTCCAACCCAAACCATTCCACGATTCTCTAGCCTTAAGCTGGAGAAGGACTCTTTGCCAGGAAGGATAATGATAGGACAAGGGGAAACGGTTTTAAATTGGAAGAACAAAGATTCAGATTAGATCTCAGGAAGAAATTTTTTACTCTGAGGGTGGTGAGACACTGGAACAGGTTGCCCAGGGAAGTTGTGGCTGCCCCATCCCTGGAGGGTCTGGGGGGGCTTTAAGGTCCCTTCCAACCCAATCCATTCCATGATTCTATGAATTTGGAAATCTGAATTCTAGCCTTAAGATGATTTTCATTTCTGCATCAAGCTTTTCATGTGTCTGCATGAAGCTTTTCATGTGTGTTTACCACAGAAAGACAGAAGTCGAGGATGTAAGTCTTAATCACACTCCAGGTGTGGTCACAGAATAAGAGGTAGGCAGGGACGTCTGGAGACCCCCCCAGTCCAACCCCCTGCCAGAGCAGGTCCCACAGGAACGTGTCCATGTGGGGTTTGAATGTCTCCAGAGAAGGAGACTCCACCACCTCCCTGGGCAGCCTCTGCCAGGGCTCTGCCACCCTCACAGGAAAGAAGTTCCTCCTCATGTTTAGATGGAACTTCTTCTGTTCAAGTTTGTGCCCATTTCCTCTTGTCCTGTCCCTGGGCACCACAAGAAAAAGCCTGTCCCCATCCTCCTGACACCCACCCTTGAAGTATTTATAGGTGTTGATCAGATCCCCCCTCAGCCAAGAGATGTTCTAGTCCCCTCCTCATCCAGTCCCCTCTCCAGCAGCTGCCTCGTTTTTTTGGAACTGGAGGGCCCAGAACTGGTCCCAGTGCTCCAGCTGGGGCCTCCCCAGGGCAGAGCAGAGGGGCAGGATGACCTCCCTCCACCTTCTGATCACTGGTGATGCACAGTTTATTACAAACGTGGTTTATAAACACTTCTGGGAGGCAAACGGAGAAGTTAGAACGAGATATTACCCAGTCAATCTGCAAAGAGACCCACCTGGAGGACGTGGGGGTTGATGCCCAGGGTGGAGGCGATGTGAGTTGAAGCTGGCACTGCCTCGGGCTCTTCGACCACCGTGTCCTCGGCCGTGGCTTCCTGGGGAGGCTCCTGGGTGATGTCTGCCATGTCGCTGTCCAGTTCCACCACCCTGCCCAGCTGCTCCACCTCGGGGGGCTGCGGAGACACCAGAGGCCACGTCAGACACCCACAGACTGCGGCGGTTCGCAGAAAGAGCATTTGATGGTTCCAACAATCACCTGCCAGCGAAGGGAGCGCTCCCCTGCCACGCCAAGACTCCACATTAAGCTTAGAGATGAGCATTTGTAACCCATTCCCGTTTTTTCTTCCAAGTTATAACTCAAAAGCACAAGTTAAAGCCAAGGAGAAGTCACGCTTTAGCCATGTCCTCCCGAAGTTTACCAAGTTCTGCCATTCAGTTTGAGAAACTATTCTTCAGCTTCCCCTTTTTTTTTCATGTGGCCAACAAAAAAAATAAGAGTTTTGCACATCCCATCTTCCTCCCCTTCTCCCTCAAAATGCTGTGACACAAAAAAAAGCATCCAGTCCCCAAGTTCCACCTGGGACTGAGCAACCAGTCCAAAAGCAGCAAGTCCAGAGAAGGGCGACAAAGCTGGTGAGGGGTCTGGAGAATAAGTCTGATGAGGAGAGGCTGAGGGAGCTGGGGTTGTTCAGCCTGGCATGTGGCCAACAAAAAAAAATAAGAAGAGTTTTGCACATCCCATCTTCCTCCCCTTCTCCCTCAAAATGCTGTGACACAAAAAAAAGCATCCAGTCCCCAAGTTCCACCTGGGACTGAGCAACCAGTCCAAAAGCAGCAAGTCCAGAGAAGGGCGACAAAGCTGGTGAGGGGTCTGGAGAATAAGTCAAGAGGAGGCTGAGGGGAGACCTTCTTGCTCTCTCCAACCCCCTGAAAGGAGGGTGTAGAGAGGTGGGGGTCGGTCTCTTTTCTCAAGTCACAGGCGACAGGACAAGAGGAAATGGCCTCAAGTTGCCCCAGGGGAGGTTCAGGCTGGATATTAGGAAACATTTTTTCACTGAAAGGGTTCTCAGCCATTGGGATGGGCTGCCCAGGGAGGTGGTGGAGGCCCCATCCCTGGAGGTGTTCAAAAGCCGGGTTGATGTGGTGCTGGGAGGTCTGGTTTAGTGATGATGCTCCTTGTTTGTTGTGTGGGTGTCTATTTTTGTCAGTTGGGTTGATGGTTGGACAAGATGATCTTTGAGGACCCTTCCAACCTAGAAGATTCTGTGATTTTGTGATTCTCCAGTCACTGGTGGCTGACGAGCAGATGAGTCACTGCCATACCTGCTTTGTTTCCCCAGCTGTGATGTAGCACCAATTAAAAACATTGAGTTTATATTCCATAAAGAATAAAAGTTTTAAGTGGACACGAGCCCCTTGGAGACGGCTGGGTCCCAGAGCGTGCACACACACACACGGAAAATTATTTTTAAATTTTAAACCAGGACACAACTCTCATTGGACTGGAAATTTGTGGGGTTTTCCCATGATGTTCTGCCTACCCCCAGCACGTCAGCAGTTTAAAAATTAAATATAGTAGTTCTTTTCCAACGTGCAGCTGAATTTCTCATCTCTAATCCTAGTCCAAGGCAGGAGGAATAATTAGTTATGATGAGCAGACATCAGGAATGAACTCTGACCGCTGCTGTGGCCACTGGTCCTGCCAGTGTGGTGGCCATGGGGACAGCAGTGACCCCCCCGAGCTGGCACCAAACCAGAGTGGGACAGATCTGTCAGCTCTGCCACCAGGAACTGCACAAGGAGACACCACCAGAGAACATCATTCACTGCTGGTATCACCCAGGCCAACCCGAAAGGAGCACCTGGCCCAGGAGTAGAATCATAGAATCATTGAGGTTGGAAGAGACCCTTGGGATCATCGAGTCCAACCATCTCCCCTACTCTACAAAGTCCTCCCCTACACCATGTCCCTCAGCACTGCATCTAAACGGCCCTTAAACACAGCCAGGGATGGGGACTCCACCCCCTCCCTGGGCAGCCTGTTCCAATGCCCGACCACTCTTTGGGTGAAAAATTCCTTCCTAATGTTCAATCTAAACCTCCCCTGGTGGAGCTTGAAGCCGTTCCCTCTCGTTCTGTCACTAATTACCTGTGAGAAGAGACCAGCACCAACCTCTCTACAGTGTCCTTTCAAGTAGTTGTAGAGAGTGATGAGGTCTCCCCTCAGCCTCCTCTTCCTCACACTAAACAGTTCCAGCTCTTTCAATCACTCTTCATAAGATTTTATTCTCCAGGCCCTTCACTAGTTTCGTTGCCCTCCTCTGCACTCGCTCCAGCACCTCCAGATCTCTCTTGGATTGAGGTGCCCAAAACTGGACACAACACTCGAGGTGTGGCCTCACCAGTGCCGAGTACAGGGGCACAATCACCTCCCTACTTCTGCTGGTCACACTATTTCTGTGACCAATTCTGTGAGTAATTAGCCTCGTTAGCCAAATGGCCTGCAAGCGGCTCCTGATGGGCTCCCATCCCAAACCTGGACTCCACAGCACTGGTTTTGCCCCAGTCTAACCACTCCTGCTGCTTAGATGTGAGCATCCTGTGAAAAAGTCATGTGTCCAGCTTGGTTTGCAGCTGAAACAACGCTCTGGAGTGATGTGCATGGATGAGAAAGGAAAGGGTGGCAGGGAACACACAGGAAATCATGCCAAGGAACCCAAGAGCCCAGGGGAAATCACAGAATCACAGAATCTTAGTGGTTGGAAGGGATCTCTGAGATCATCGAGTCCAACCACAAAAAAAAAAAA
>NW_015091227.1:58055-58487 GCF_001431845.1 Calidris pugnax
ACTGGACACAACACTCGAGGTGTGGCCTCACCAGTGCCGAGTACAGGGGCACAATCACCTCCCTACTTCTGCTGGTCACACTATTTCTGTGACCAATTCTGTGAGTAATTAGCCTCGTTAGCCAAATGGCCTGCAAGCGGCTCCTGATGGGCTCCCATCCCAAACCTGGACTCCACAGCACTGGTTTTGCCCCAGTCTAACCACTCCTGCTGCTTAGATGTGAGCATCCTGTGAAAGAGTCATGCTTACAGCTTGGTTTGCACCTGAAACAAGGCTCTGGAGCGATGTGCATGGATGAGAAAGGAAAGGGTGGCAGGGAACACACAGGAAATCATGCCAAGGAACCCAAGAGCCCAGGGGAAATCACAGAATCTTAGTGGTTGGAAGGGACCTCTGAGATCATCGAGTCCAACCACAAAAAAAAAAAAAAAA
>NW_015091227.1:58722-68725 GCF_001431845.1 Calidris pugnax
AGGACTTGTTCTCCAGACCCCTCCCCAGCTTGGTGGCTCTCCTCTGGACACGCTCCAGCACCTCAATGTCTTTCCTGTAGTGAGGGGCCCAAAACTGAACACAGCCCTCGAGGTGAGGCCTCACCAGTGCCCAGTACAGAGGCACAATGACTTCCCTGCTCCTGCTGGCCACACTATTCCTGATACGAGCCAGGATGCCATTGGCCTTCTTGGCCACCTGGGCACACTGCTGGCTCCTGTTCAGCCTGCTGTCCACCAACACCCCCAGGTCCTTTTCTTCTGGGCAGCTCCAGCCACTCTGCCCCAAGTCTGTAGCGTTGCCTGGGGTTGTTGTGACCAAAATGCAGGACCCGGCACTTGGCCTTATTGAACCTCATCCCATTGGCCTTGGCCCATTGATCCAGTCTGTCCAGATCCCTCTGTAGAGCCTTCCGACCCTCAAGCAGATCAACACTCCCACCTAGTTTGGTGTCATCTGCAAACTTACTGAGGGTGCTCAGATCATGCCAAGGAACCCAAGAGCCCACGGGAAATCATGCCAAGGAACCCAGGAGCATATTCAAACGGCTGCTTCTTAGCTCATTAGAATTGGCCAAGAAACATGATGAAGGTTTTCAGATGAGGCAGATAAAATGAGACCAGGGGTCTGTAAAGCTAGAACTCAACAGCAGCCATGGAAAGAGCCGTGGCCAGTGGTGTCGGAGTATGGGGAACAGATTTACAAGTCAAAATGTGGTTACAAACTCAAAAGTTTCACTACTCCCTTCATTGGGCTTTAATGCAGCCAGGTCCCTGGTGTAACCATTTCCTGGGGACCTTGAAACATTAATAAATTCATTAATAGTCAAGTTAGTCAAGAAAGAAAGAAACAACCCCAAATTTAGATCCTAAATCCTTCCTACGGACCAAAGAGTATTGTTCTCCGACGCTTTACACACCAAGAGTTTGGCAGGTTTTTGAGCCGTGCTCTGAGTTTCTCAGAGGTTTGGGAAATGAAGCAAGATGTTTTGCCTCTTTTCAGAAACAAAAGCCTTAATTAATGATATGCGAGTCAAAGGGGTTAATTAACCCGGACGTGTTTTTGCTAAATACATTTGAATCTCTAAGATGGGCTTGAATAAATGACACTTATTCCCAATATTTTTGACTGCTTAAAACATCAGCTCTGGTCCCTGTTGACGTGACCAAGGAGCAAGAGGGAAGACTGAAGGGCTGTCTGTCAGATCCCTGTGTGTCCCTCCCAAATACAATGCAAATATTGAAGGAATGTACTTCAGGAGAGCAGGATGAATCAGCAGGTTTTAATTAGCCCGAGGCAGGAGGAGGGATAAGGCAGCAGCTGGATGGTACTTTGGGGTTCTCCGAAGCCAGAATCCACAGAAGAGGTGGCAGCTCCTCTAATTTGTCACTACAGCAGCATGTTCTGCTCCGAGAGCAGACTGTGCTGTTCCTGGTTTTCTGATTGTACAGGATTGAGACTTCTATCTTCTATCTTCTAAGAATTCTATCTTCTCATAATCACTGCTTAGGCACTGGTGAGGCCTCACCTCGAGTGCTGTGTCCAGTTTTGGGCCCCCTACCACAAAAAAGACATTGAGGTGCTGGAGCAGGTCCAGAGAAGGGCGACAAAGATGGTGAGGGGTCTGGAGAATAAGTCTTATGAGGAGAGGCTGAGGGAGCTGGGGTTCTTCAGCCTGGAGAAGAGGAGGCTGAGGGGAGACCTTCTTGCTCTCTCCAACCCCCTGAAAGGAGGGTGTAGAGAGGTGGGGGTCGGTCTCTTCTCCCAAGTCACAGGTGACAGGACAAGAGGAAATGGCCTCAAGGGGCCCCGGGGGAGGTTCAGGCTGGATGTTAGGAACAATTTTTCCACTGAAAGGTTCATCAGCCACTGGAATGGCCTGCCTAGGGAGGTGGTGGAGGCTCCATCCCTGGAGGTGTTCAAAAGCCGGGTTGATGTAGTGCTGGGAGGTCTGGTTTAGTGATGATGCTCCTTGTTTGTTGTGTGGGTGTCTATTTTTGTCAGTCAGGTTGACGGTTGGACAAGATGATCTTTAAGGTTCCTTCCAACCTAGAAGATTCTGTGATTCTGTCACAGGGATGTAGAAACACACCAGCACTGGTGGTACAGAAAGGTGTTTTAGGGAACTGGTGCCACCAGACCTTTGTTCCAGGTCCCTCTAACCTGCACCAAGACCTCCAGCTGCAGAGCTGGAATGGCTCAGGTGTTTCTGCAGAGGTTACAGCTGGATCACAGACTGCCTGAGATTAAAAGCAGCTCCCAGCTGATCCTTGAAGACAGGCTGGGAGAGTTGGGGGGGTTCAGCCTGGAGAAGAGAAGGCTCCAGGGAGACCTTGGAGCCCCTTCCAGTCCCTCAAGGGGAGGGCTCCAGGAAAGGTGGGGAGGGACTCTTGGTGAGGGAGGGGAGCCCTAGGAGGAGGGGGAAGGGTTTGACACTGAAAGAGGGGAGATGGAGCTGAGATGTGGGGAAGAACTTGTTTGGTGGGAGGGTGGTGAGAGCCTGGCCCAGGTTGCCCCGAGAAGCTGTGGCTGCCCCATCCCTGGAGGGGTTCAAGGGCAGGTTGGAGGGGGCTTGGAGCAACCTGCTCTGGTGGGAGGTGTCCCTGCCCAGGGCAGGGGGTGGGACTCTCTAGGCCTTAAGGTCCCTTCCCTCCCAAACCATCCCATGATTCTATGATGGTAGGCCTTAAAGTCCCTTCCAACCCAAACCATCCCATGATTCTATGATGTTTTCCTAGGACAGAAGTAATGAAACTGCCCTTTTGCAGCAGTGTGACTTGTTCTATCTCCTGACACTATGAACAGACTCCTCTCCAGAAGGGCTCTAAGTCCCCCAAAGCCACTGGCCAAGGAAGAGAGACGCTGCTGGGATGTCTCCTGGTTTCCAAAGGACTAGACCCAGTCAAAATAAAATAATAGCAAGAAATCAACAAGAAACCCCAACAAAGTGTTCAAGCTATGGGGCAGTGCCGCCTCTCGAGCTGTTTTTTGTGCTTTGAGTTCAGAGATGCAGAAATTAAGGTGTTCTCCTCTACCTTCCCAGGAGATGACACACCAGAGCATGGCACATGCCACACAGCATTTGGCATAGGCCCCGTGCCCAGGAGAGCTGCAGCCACATCAGTGATGGGTAAAACAGAGAACCTGCCCATGAGCAGCCACCAAAACCTCTTGGCAAGTCCTATCCTGCTCCTGCATCCCCTCCTCTTCAGTCATGCCTGCCCACAGATCACTGCCACAGCCTGCCCAATGAGAGCATGGTTTTTTTGGGGAAAA
Source organism: Calidris pugnax (assembly GCF_001431845.1). Taxonomy (NCBI): domain Eukaryota; kingdom Metazoa; phylum Chordata; class Aves; order Charadriiformes; family Scolopacidae; genus Calidris; species Calidris pugnax. The sequence continues at coordinate 62,018 of NW_015091227.1, forward strand.
AAAAATCTGCTCTGCACTTAATTTCTGGTTTATGAAAAGTTACTTCAAAAAGATTCAGGTAGATCATGAACATTTACCATTCACACCTGGCATAAAGAGTATTTTCTATCCCCTTACTTCAAAAAGAGTCAGGTAGATCATGAACATTTACCATTAACACCTGGCATAAAGAGTATTTTCTATCCCCTCAATGGCAGGATGCCTTAAAGAGGCTGTTTTTCACCCCCTAATTCCAGCTCCTAATTGACAATAAACACACTAATTACGTTTGGAAAATGCAAATGTATCAGCTGCAATTAGACTAACTTTTAAAACCACGCAAAAAGATTTTTCCTAAATTAGCATTAGATTTTAAGGGGTTACAATGAACCCTGGTCAAGGCAGAGATGTTCCACTGAGGATGTTTTCCAGAGCTTTAGAAGCAATCACATCCAACCCAAACACATGTAGAAACCCAGCATGTAACCAGCCTGAAAAAATAATTTTTAATAAAAATAGAGCACATTCTTAAGGTAGAAAGCATACAGTCTTGCATACCGAACGATGGTAAAGTCAAATTAATGCACAACATCATTCTCAAGGCAGGCAGCACGAGGCGTTAGAATTCTAGAGCATATATTTCAATATTCACAAAAAACCAAGTTTTCTTCCCAAAGTGGTGCAAAGATGCTCAACGTAACTCAATAGAACTCAATCCAGAGCAGAATTTCAACAAGAAATAAGGGTTTAAAGCCTTCCCAACCCCCCCCCCACACACACCCCCTCAGTGTGAAACATCAAGTATCTTAAAGAAAAGGAACATGCAAACACACTCCTCGAGGGCAGAAGAGCTCGGGGGAGTTTGGGTAAGGTTTTGCTCTTGGGTTTCCAGGCCACGTGTCACTTCCCCGACCCCTCCCCAGGCACCAGCTACTCCTCCAATTGCATTTTTATTTCCCATTTTGTCACTGTCCTCCTTCTACCTGAGCTGGAGGCGGTGGTTTGCTGGTCAGGGTCATTTGCTGGGGCAGCTGTTGGTGCCCTGGGGGTGGCACAGGCGTCGTTTTTAACTTCTTGGTGTCCACTTTTGAAGGATGTTCCTCCTCTTCCTCGTCTGAATCTTGGAGGCCATACTTGGAGAAGTGTGCAACCTGTGGAACGAGAAGAACAGGTCACACCTTGGAAGAGAGGTTTCAGGCATCCCAAAATCATTCCTCATGTCTGGAACATTCAGGTTCTCTTTAATATATTTATCAATGATCTGGAGGAGGGGACTGAGCACGCCCTCACTAAGCTCACAGAGGACACTGAGATGGGTGGGATGTTGACCTGCTGGAGGGCAGAAGGGTCTGCAGAGGGGTCTGGACAGACCAGATGGATGGACCAAGGCTGTGGGGAGTGAGGAACTGTGGAGACAAACTGCTGAGCAAGAGCTTGGCAGATGTTCTTGCAGTGATGGGAAGGAAGCCTTGAGAAGAGTAAAATAATGCCCTTATATGGTAACGTGAAAACAATAGAGATATCAAGCTAGCAAAATAAACAATATCAAAACAAATAACAATGACTAATTTGCATAGGCTCATGAACACTGCTATGTAGCCAATTGTATTGCTCACAACAGCGTGTGGACAGGCCCCACAACCCAGTTGTGTAGAGAACACAGTGCGTCATCAAAAGAGAGAAACTATATATGCTGTGAAAATAAAACATTATTAAAGGTTTATTATTGTTAATTAATATTATATATATTATATATATTGTTAATTAATGAAATTAAACGTCTTCGCTTCATCACTTGGCAGAGTCCGTGCCCTTATTTGCCACACAAGGCCAACGGTGTGAGGTTCAACAAGGCCAAGGGCCGGGTCCTGCCCTTGGGTCACACCAACCCCATGGACACCCCAGGCTGGGGGAAGAGGGGCTGGAGCTGCTGAGCACGCCCTCACTAAGCTCACAGAGGACACTGAGATGGGTGGGATGTTGACCTTCTGGAGGGCAGAAGGGTCTGCAGAGGGGTCTGGACAGACCAGATGGATGGACCAAGGCTGTGGGGAGTGAGGAACTGTGGAGACAAACTGCTGAGCAAGAGCTTGGCAGATGTTCTTGCAGTGATGGGGATTGTGGAGACAAACTGCTGAGCGAGAGCTTGGCAGATGTTCTTACAGTGATGGGAAGGAAGCCTTGAGAAGAGTAAAATAATGCCCTTATATGGTAACGTGAAAACAATAGAGATATCAAGCTAGCAAAATAAACAATATCAAAACAAATAACAATGACTAATACAAATAATGATTAATTAGCATAGGCTCATGAACACTTCCATGTAGCCAACTGTATTGCTCACAACAGCGTGTGGACAGTCCCCACAACCCATCTGTGTAGAGAGCACAGCTGCATAGGCTCATGAACACTGCTATGTAGCCAATTGTATTGCTCACAACAGCGTGTGGACAGGCCCCACAACCCAGTTGTGTAGAGAACACAGTGCGTCATCAAAAGAGAGAAACTATATATGCTGTGAAAATAAAACATTATTAAATGTTTATTATTGTTAATTAATATTATATATATTATATATATTGTTAATTAATGAAATTAAACGTCTTCGCTTCATCACTTGGCAGAGTCCGTGCCCTTATTTGCCACACAAGGCCAACGGTGTGAGGTTCAACAAGGCCAAGGGCCGGGTCCTGCCCTTGGGTCACACCAACCCCATGGAGGCCCCAGGTTGGGGGAAGAGGGGCTGGAGCTGCCCCACGGAAAAGGACCTGGGGGTGTTGGTCAACATGGGCTGAACAGGAGCCAGCAGCGTGCCCAGGTGGCCAAGGAGACCACCAGAATCCTGGCCTGTGTCAGGACCAGTAGGACTGGGACAGTGACCATCCCCCTGGACTGGGCACTGGGGAGACCCCACCTCGAGGGCTGGGTCCAGTTTTGGGTCCCTCCTGGCAGGAAAGACCTTGAGGGGCTGGAGCGTGTCCAGAGAAGGGCAACGGAACTGGTGAGGGCTCTGGAGCACAAGGAGAAGGGTCTGGAGAACTTCTGAGGGAGCTGGGGGCGTTGAGCCTGAAGAAAAGGAGGCTGAGGGGAGACCTTCTGGCTCTCTCCAACTCCCTGAAAGGAGGGTGTAGCCAGGGGGGGTCGGTCTCTTCTCCCAAGGAACAGGGCATGGGACAATTTGGTGCCTCAAGTTGCCTCAGGGGAGGTTGAAGATGGAGCTTGGGAAGAATTTCTTCCTGGAATTGGTGCCTCAAGTTGCCCCAGGGGAGGTTGAGGATGGAGCTTGGGAACAATTTCTTCCTGGAAAGGGTTGTGAAGCCTTGGCAGAGGCTGCCCAGGGCAGTGGTAGAGTCTCCATCCCTGGAGGGATTTCAAAGCTGGGCAGACATGGTGCTGAGGGACCTGGGTCAGTGGTGGGTTTGTCAGTGTTGGGTTGATGGTTGGACTCAATGATCTTAAAAAGGCCTGATCGATGAACTGGTGTAACCGTCAACCTCACACAGTTGTGCCACCTCAACAGCTTAAGCTTTTGCACAGCCCTAGGACACCTGCTGGGTTTGGTGAGGACACTTTGCGCTACAGCTGAAGGACTTGAGACAGTTTAAAAGAAATTTAGCAAAGTTTCAGTAAGTTCTCAGGAGCTCCTAACCCCAGATTCCTTCCCATATTCTTGTAGAACAATCAACCAGAACGAAACCATTACCTTGAACACCCAGGAGCCGGTCTCGGGGCGATATTCCTTGAATCGAGCGCCCTGTTTCCGAGACACGGCCTCCAGCCTGCCCTCGTAATTCATCTCCGCGAGGCGCTCGGGGCTTTTGATCAGGCACCGGGACGTTTTATCCGTGGGCCAGACTCCATCCAAAGTAACTTCAGCTCGTCTGTCAGAGAGACACAAGTGTCTGTCGTAAGGGACCACAAGGAGTTGAGGCAAAGCTATCAAAGGACACAGAGAGGAGCCAAGAACTCAACGAGTGGGCTCAAATCGGTTTTTAAACCCAATTTCTGGTTGAGGAACTTGGAAATATCTCGGAATTGTATAATGCTGCACCCTGAATGGTGACTGGATCAATGGGCCAAGGCCAATGGGATGAGGTTCAATAAGGCCAAGTGCCGGGTCCTGCATTTTGGTCAACAACAACCCCAGGCAACGCTACAGACTTGGGGCAGAGTGGCTGGAGCTGCCCAGAAGAAAAGGACCTGGGGGTGTTGGTGGACAGCAGGCTGAACAGGAGCCAGCAGTGTGCCCAGGTGGCCAAGAAGGCCAATGGCATCCTGGCTCATATCAGGAATAGTGTGGCCAGCAGGAGTAGGGAAGTCATCGTGCCTCTGGACTGGGCACTGGTGAGGCCTCACCTCGAGGGCTGTGTTCAGTTTTGGGCCCCTCACCACAAGAAGGACATTGAGGTGCTGATTTCTTGGTACCTGCCTGCAAACACAGTAAATGGTCAATATTGTATAAAACATCACCTCTGTCCCCACACAGGACATGTTTAAAAATTACCTATTTAAACCTTCACCAATAGGAGGTTTTCTTTCGTCGTCAGGGTAAACAATTACTTCTTTCCTACGGATATGGACAATGTCATCCAGGTTCAAGTTCGTTAGATTCACTTCGCCTTCGAAGTAAATGGATCCATAACCTGAAAAACAAACCCAAATGTCACAATTTATCCGTGAACAATCCAGAGAACCCACATTCCTGCTACGCCCCTTCTTTTTTCTCCCTCACCGCTCGGCTTGGTCACCAGAACAACCTACAAGTGACTCCTCCTTCCAGGGTAAAAACACTGAAAATGTGTTATCAGCTTTTTTTATGACCATTTCTTCTGCACAGAAAGCTTTTTGTTATCACCAGGCTACTCACGTTGCCATCACAAACACTAAGCACACCCTCAGCTTTACAGCACAATCAGAAAAAGTGTTTCAAAAATAGTACAAATCATATGACTAGACTTTTTTTTCCCTGAATAAAAGCAGCAAAGGTGCAGTCTGGGCTGAAGGCTCGTCCCCAGAGCTCAGCCAGCTCCAGCATCAGCAGCAACTCTGACAGAAGCAACAACAATCGGTTTTGCATCAACTAGATGGACTAGATGATCTCTATGGTCCCTTCCAACTCTAAAAATTCAGTGAAATTCAGTGAAACCCTCCAGCAAGTTTGGATTTTACAACCGTTGCGTTCAGGGAGAGCAAGTCTAGGTGGCTGACACACCAGGAGGCTGTGCCACCACACAACGAGACCTGGACAGGCTGGAGAGTTGGGCAGAGAGGAACCTCATGAAGTTCAAGCAGGGCAAGTGCAGGGTGCTGCACCTGGGAGGGAATAACCCCATGGACCAGGACAGGTTGGGGGGGACCTGCTGGAGAGCAGCTCTGAGGAGAAAGACCTGGGAGTCCTGGTGGGCAACAGGAGAACCATGAGCCAGCAACGTACCCTGGTGGCCAAGGAGGCCAATAGTCTCCTGAGGAGCGTCAAGAAAAGCATGGCCAGCAGATGGAGGGACATCATCCTCCCCCTCCACCCTGGGGAGGCCCCAGCTGGAGCACTGGGACCAGTTCTGGGCTCCCCAGTTCCAGAAGGACAGGGAACTGCTGGAGAGGGGACAGCAAAGGGCTACAAAGATGATGAGGGGCCTGGAGCATCTCTCTCATGAGGAGAGGGTGAGGGACTTGGGGCTTTTTAGTCTGGAGAAGAGAAGGCTGAGGGGGGATCTGATCAACACCTATAAATACTTCAAGGGTGGGTGTCAGGAGGATGGGGCCACCACTTTTTTCAGTGGTGCCCAGTGACAGGACAAGAGGAAAGGGGCACAAACTTCAACATAGGAAGTTCCACCTCAACGAGATGAAGAACTTTTTCCTGTGAGGGTGGCAGAGCCCTGGCAGAGGCTGCCCAAGGAGGTGGTGGAGTCTCCTCCTCTGGAGACATTCAACCTCCACGTGGACACGTTCCTGTGGGACCTGCTCTGGGTGACCCTGCTTTGGCAGGGGGTTGGAGGAGATGATCTCCAGAGGTCCCTTGCAACCCCATGTCATTCTGTGATTCTGTCTTAAAAGCTACCAAAAAGCTTTTGTTCCTTTTTGTATTCAAGTCACCCCTCAATACAATTATCAGTGCTATCAGGGTGGAAGATCACAAGCCTCTGATGAAGTTCACAGAATCACAGAATGGTTTGGGTTGGAAGGGACCTCAAAGATCATCGAGTTCCAACCCCCCTGCCCTGGGCAGGGACACCTCCCACCAGAGCAGGTTGCTCAAGGCCCCATCCAGCCTGGCCTTGAACCCCTCCAGGGATGGGGCAGCCACAACTTCTCTGGGCAACCTGTTCCAGTGTCTCACCACCCTCAGAGTAAAAAATTTCTTCCTGAGATCTAATCTGAATCTTTTTTCTTCCAATTTAAAACCGTTTCCCCTTGTCCTATCATTACCCTTCCTGGCAAAGAGTCCCTCCCCAGCTCTTCTATAGGCAAGGAGAGTTGTTGGCAAGGGAAGGACTGGTTATAAACCCCACGGAGGGCACAGAACTCAGGCTGGGGTTCTGTAGTTTAAAAAAATCCCTGGTTCAGCCCCACCCCACCAGAAGAACCGCCCGTACCTTTCCGGCCGATGGTGAAGTCTGTGACGACACATTCATTCCTGTCGTTGGTGAAACGCGCCAGCTCCTCCATGGAGGGGATGGTGTAATACCCAGCTCTGGTCAGAACGATCCCTGCAACACAAACATCAGT
>NW_015091227.1:68968-96109 GCF_001431845.1 Calidris pugnax
GTTCAGTCTAAACCTCCCCTGTTGGAGCTTGAAGCCGTTCCCTCTCGTTCTGTCACTAATTACCTGTGAGAAGAGACCAGCACCAACCTCTCTACAGTGTCCTTTCAAGTAGTTGTAGAGGGTGATGAGGTCTCCCCTCAGCCTCCTCTTCCTCATACTAAACGGCCCCAGCTCCTTCAGACACTCTTCATATGATTTGTCTTCTAGGCCCTTCACTAGTTTCGTTGCCCTCCTCAACCGAAGGTCCCAAAAAAAGTGAGAATCAGTGCATCAGAAGCAAACAAAAAATCAAAATCCCTGACCAGCCTTCAGAGCAAATTTGAGAGGATTGTTGTGTTATGTTACTGCAGCCCAGCAACCAGGGAGCCCCACCATCATCAGGGACAAACACCTTCCCAACTCCCTGAAAGGAGGGTGTAGAGAGGTGGGGATCGGTCTCTTCTCTCAAGTCACAGGCAACAGGACAAGAGGAAATGGCCTCAAGTTGCCCCAGGGGAGGTTCAGGCTGGATATTAGGAAACATTTTTTCACTGAAAGGGTTCTCAGCCATTGGAATGGGCTGCCCAGGGAGGTGGTTGAGGCCCCATCCCTGGAGGTGTTCAAAAGACGGGTTGATGTAGTGCTGGGAGGTATGGTCTAGTGATGGTGTTGCTTCTTGTTTGTTGTGTGGGTGTCTATTTTTGTCAGTTGGGTTGACGGTTGGACAAGATGATCTTGAAGGTCCCTTCCAACCTAGAAGATCGATTCTGTGATTCTGTGATTTAATCATCTGGGGCTCTGGCACCTGCTGACCAAGGGGCAGCACCTTTTTCATTTAATGGTCTCCAATGCTTTTTCACCCCGTAACATGTCTAGCCATATTTAAAACCTACTAAAGCTTTCTGCATCTACAGCTTCTTGCTACTGGGGCTTCTGAAGATCTTTCTTTTGAACACGTCACCCGTAATTTCATGAGATGCCACACAGTACCTGGAAGGAGCTTTTCACCCTCCCCAGACCACTCAGGAGTTAAAAAAATACCCTAACACCCCCCCAGGCCTCTTCACCAGCCTCAAAGTCTTCCTTAAGGGAAAGTTTTGCTGTGAGGGGGGTGAGAGCCTGGCCCAGGTTGCCCCAAGAAGCTGTGGCTGCCCCATCCCTGGAGGGGTTCAAGGCCAGGTTGGAGGGGGCTTGGAGCAACCTGGGCTGGTGGGAGGTGTCCCTGCCCAGGGCAGGGGGTGGCAGTGGGTGGTCTTTAACGTCCCTTCCAACCCAAACCATTCTAGGACTCTAGAGACATCTCACATGATTTTCACACTTCTCTATCTTTTTTTGATTTTACTAAACCCCAAGACCAGAACTGAGAGAAAACACATGGGTGATGGGCCTACAGAGACACAACCACGTTCCATGGTCCTTTTCCCCCCGGCAAACCCTACAGCACAGTTTGCAGGTTGGTAACTACCAAGATTTCCATCTCAAAGATCTTCCTCCTGAGTGATAATCAATTTGGAATATTACTGCAGAACAGTCACTGCCTGGGCCCTCCCTCTCACACATCTCACTAACTCAATTTACTGTAAGATCATTAAATGATATTTAATTGCTCATTGACTCAGCAGAAAAAATTCTGCACTAGAGGAGACACTGAAAAGCAAGATTTGTCTCCTGAAGAACACAGCAGAGAAAGGAAAAGAGAAAAAGCAGCAAAAGAGAAGTTTAATGAAGGCATTTATGAAGTTCTGTCAGGAAAAACACAACTGGACAACAGGATGACCATGAGCCAGCAATGTGCCCCGGTGGCCAAGAAGCCAGTGGTCTCCTAGGAGGCATCAAGAAGATTGTGGCCAGCAGGTGGAGGGAGGTCATCCTGCCCCTCTGCTCTGCCCTGAGGAGGCCCCAGCTGGAGCACTGGGACCAGTTCTGGGCTCCCCAGTTCCAGAAGGACAGGGAACTCCTGGAGATGGGACAGCAAATGGCTACAAAGATGGTGAGGGGCCTGGAGCATCTCTCTCATGAGGAGAGGGTGAGGGACTTGGGTCTTTTTAGTCTGGAGAAGAGAAGGCTGAGGGGGGATCTGATCAACACCTATAAATACTTCAAGGGTGGGTGTCAGGAGGATGGGGCCAGGCTTTTTCCAGTGGTGCCCAGGGACAGGACAAGAGGAAATGGGCACAGACTTGAAGATAAGAAGTTCCACCTCAACGAAGAGGAAGAACTTCTTGACTTTGATGGTGGCAGAGCCCTGGAAGAGGCTGCCCAGAGAGGTGGTGGAGTCTCCTTCTCTGGAGATATTCAATTCCCCCTGGACATGTTCCTGTGGGACCTGCTCTGGGTGGACCTGCTCTGGCAGGGGGTTGGACTGGGGGAGTCTCCAGAGGTCCCTTCCAACCTCAGATCATTCTGTGATCCTGTGACCTACTGCCCCACACGCCCAGTCTCACCTGCAGGATGCAGATGATGCACCGTTTCGGGTTCCTCTTCGCGCTCATCCTGAAGGGAATCATCGTGGAAGGAGGCATCTTCACTGCTGCCTTCCAGGCCGTTTCTCAAGGCCGCCCTCATGTTCAGAGCCACGATGGTGTCGTCCACGTTGTTCTGGTGCTTGTGCACAGCGTTCTCCGGGGTCTGAGGGATGGGCTTGGCGATGGGGTTGGTGTAAAACCGAGTCACTTCGTGCTGATCGTCCTCCTCCTCTCGCTCACCATCTTGTCTGTGGTTTTCATCTTGAGGTACCGACACAAAGAACCTGAAGAAAGGAAAAATGAAATTGAATTATTTAGTCCTAAAGGGATTTGGGTCAACATTAAAATTCTGGAGTCTTTTCATATAAAAATCAAGCAGAACAGCACAGGAAGTGAAGGAAGCAGCTGAGGGAACCAGTTATTCCCCTTCATTCTGCCCTTGTTAAACCACCTTTGTCTTTTGCATCTCATCTGGGGCTCCCAAGCTGTGTGGTGTTGTCGATACACCAGAGGGATGGGATGTCATCCAAAAGGACCTGGACAGGCTGGAGAGGTGGGCCCAGGTGAACCTCATGAGGTTCAACAAGAGCAAGTACAAGGTTCTGCACCTGGGCCGGAACAATCCTCACCACCAATACAAACTGGGGGGTGAGGGATTGGAAAGCAGCCCTGAGGAAAGGGACTTGGGGGTGCTGGTGGAGGAGAAGCTGGACATGAGCAGGCAGTGGGCACTTGCAGCCCAGAAGGCCAATCCCATCCTGGGCTGCATCAAGAGATGCGTTGCCAGCAGGTCCAGAGAGGGGATTCTGCCACTTTCCTCTGCTCTGGTGAGACCTCACCTGGAGTATTGTGTGCAGGTCTGGAGCCCTCAATAGAAGAAGGACATGGACCTGATGGAGAGGGTCCAGAGGAGGGCCACGAGGATGATCAGGGGGATGGAGCACCTCTGCTCCGAGGACAGGCTGAGGGAGCTGGGGTTGGTCAGCCTGGAGAAGAGGAGGCTCCGGGGAGACCTAATAGCAGCCTTCCAGTACCTGAAGGGGCCTACAGGAAGGCTGGGGAGAACCTGTTTAGAAAGGCCTGCAGTGACAGGACGAGGGGCAATGGCTTCAAGCTGGAGGGGAACAGATTTAGACTGGAGATGAGGAGAGGGTTCTTCACTGGGAGGGTGGTGGAGCACTGGAACAGGTTGCCCAGGGAGGTGGTTGAGGCCCCTTCCCTGGAGATATTCAAGGAGAGGCTCGATGGGGCAACCTGGTCTAGTTGGGGGTGTCCCTGCTGACTGCGAGGGGGTGGGACTAGATGGCCTTTGGAGGTCCCTTCTGGCCTGGGCAATTCTATGATTCTATGAAATGCAGTGGTAAGGCCAGGATAAGGGACCATGATGGTTTGGGGGACTGAAGCACATGAAATATGAGGAGAACTTAAGGAAATGGATGGCTTAGCCTGGAGAAAAGGGGTTCAACAGCAGCCTTCCAGCACTGAAGATAGAAGTCAGGCCCCTCCACAGATACATGGGGCAGAAGGATGAGAAACAACAGTCAAATTAAAATCAAAATCAATGAGAAGAGTCAAGCGCTGGAACAGGGAACTAGAGGGGCTGTGGAATCTCTGTCCATGGAGGTCTGAGGGACCCAACTGGACAAAGTCTGCACTAACCAGGTCTGAATTCAGTGTTGAGGCTGCTGAAGGAACAGAGACCTCCCCAGGTCACTTCCAACTGAATTCAACCATTTGTGACCAGGCTGTTACAGACTTTTGTGCCCAAAATACAGGCTGTTTTAGAAGGACAGGATGGTTAAGTCTTGCAGGCACCATGATCAACTCAAACTTGGGAACACTGTTGTGACAGTCACCCCAAAACACCAGCTCAGAACTGCCTGGGCTCTGGGCTACTGGCACCAGAGGTTACAAACACCTCTGCCCCACCATGAACCACCCAGGGCAGCACTTGGGTGGTCAGAAACAAGGTTCCCTGCTCCCTTCATCAGCTCCTACTTCTAGGAGCTTGAAATAAAGTCAAAACTTATTGTGCTGGTCAGGAATTTTCCAGCTTCTGATTCTAAAATAAAGAAGTTCATCTGAAATATGGCCACAGATTTTGAGAGGAAGTAGATATTCAGGTGTCTGGGGGGGGAAGAGAGAGCCTTAGAGATTCCTCAGTTTAATATGAAGAAAAGATATTATTATGAGACATTTGGGTCAGAGGAGCTTCCTTGCAATCCCCACATTACTGAGGAGGACCAGGCAGAAGGAGAGATTCTTCTCACCCCAGGGCCAGGTTTATCATTTCCATCAAGAAATGGCCCTCAGGAAAGTTTCTCTCTACAGGGAACAAGGAGACACATCCAGAAAGTCACTTGTTCCCATTTGACCTCCTGATCTGGGAGGGAATGAACTGGTACGTGACCACACAGGAAGAACCCAGGGCTGGTTTAGGAGGAAATGAATCTCCCAACAGGTCAACTCACCCCCAAGGAACAGCTAAGGCAACATCCCTGAAAATAACTACCTGCTCCAGTACTAATTTAGGAACAGGTACAACCAGTCTGCGTTTCTCAGAAGCACAAACACCTTCAGGCCTAACCAACGTACCGATCCCCGTTCTCCGGATACTCCGACGGGGAGGCCAGGTCTTCGTTGTCACGATTAACAGGTGAGAACAGGTTGCTACTGTTGAGATTCTTCAAAACCAACTTTTTGATGCTCTTCCTAAAAAAAAAACCAACAAAAAGCCAAAGAGAAATTTGGATATATCCACTGCATGAATCTAGGTTTCACGCTTAAGTTTGTGTGTTCCAGGGACCAGGAGAGTCTAGAACCAGACGGTTCAGGCTAAAATAAAGACCAACCAAGTTCTTGATTTATCACTTCCCTCAAGAAATGGCCCTCAGGAAAGTTTCCCTCTTGATTTGTCACTTCCATCAAGAAATGGCCCTCAGGAAAGTTTCTCTCTACAGGGAACAATCCAGAAAGTCACTTGTTCCCATTTGACCTCCTGATCTGGGACGGGATGAACTGGTACGTGACCACGCAGGAAGAACCCAGGGCTGGTTTTAGGAGGAAATGAATCTCCCAACAGGTCAACTCACCCCCAAGGAACAGCTAAGGCAACATCCCTGAAAATAACTACCTGCTCCAGTACTAATTTAGGAACAGGTACAACCAGTCTGCGTTTCTCAGAAGCACAAACACCTTCAGGCCTAACCAACGTACCGATCCCCGTTCTCCGGATACTCCGACGGGGAAGCCAGGTCTTCATTGTCACGATTAACAGGTGAGAACAGGTTGCTACTGTTGAGATTCTTCAAAACCAACTTTTTGATGCTCTTCCTAAAAAAAAAACCAACAAAAAGCCAAAGAGAAATTTGGATATATCCACTGCATGAATCTAGGTTTCACGCTTAAGTTTGTGTGTTCCAGGGACCAGGAGAGTCTAGAACCAGACGGTTCAGGCTAAAATAAAGACCAACCAAGTTCAGAAAAGTTAGAAATTTTTTTTAAAAGCCTGTGCTTGGACATAGGTGGTGGAGTCCCCATCCCTGGCTGTGTTTAAGGGCCGTTTAGATGCAGTGCTGAGGGACATGGTGTAGGGGAGGACTTTGTAGAGTAGGGGAGATGGTTGGACTCGATGATCCCAAGGGTCTCTTCCAACCTCAATGATTCTATGATTCTATACTTTCAATGACTGATGCGTCTTTCTCCAAAGTTTTTTGTTTTTAACTAAACTCCAAAGCTTTCCAAACCCCTTTTTACTAGGATTGCCACTGATGCAGTTGGAGACTGACCCCAAAAGCTTCGATGGGGCAGATGCACAGCACCATTATTAATTTCTGACAGCAACATCTTTGGAACTGTGACAGAACCAGTGCCAGGCAGTGGAAATGCCAGAGATCTGCCTTCACACCACCTGCCTGAGCAACCCTAGTGACCCTCGTGTGTCAGGAGCAGGAAGCATTACACTGTCCAAGCTCTCCTCGTAATAATTCCAAACAGACTTTAAGTTTTGCCTCAATCAGGGAATGAACTCATTTTACAGCTTATTTGGCCTTAACAGTTTAAGCTGAGCATTTTTATCTTCTGTAAAGAAAACAGTTCTCTTTGGGTTTTACAGAAAACTACTTGTTGCTATTCACATTTGAACCAGGTCACAAGACAGTCATGGAATTTAGGGTGCTGTACAGAGGTTTATAAAATCTAATTTTATTTAAGACATTGAGGTGCTGGAGCGGGTCCAGAGAAGGGCAACAGAGCTAGTGAGGGGTCTGGAGAACTTCTGAGGGAGCTGGGGGTGTTGAGCCTGGAGAAAAGGAGGCTGAGGGGAGACCTTCTGGCTCTCTCCAACTCCCTGAAAGGAGGGTGTAGCCAGGGGGGGTCGGTCTCTTCTCCCAAGGAACAGGCCATGGGACAAGAGGAAACGGCCTCAAGTTGCCCCAGGGGAGGTTCAGATTGGATATTAGGAAAAAGTTTTACACTGAAAGGGTTATTAAGCCTTGGAATGGGCTGCCCAGGGAAGGGGTTGAGGCACCATCCCTGGAGGTGTTCAAAAGACGGGTTGACACAGTGCCCAGTGACATGGTTAATGATCCTTATTATCAGAGCTAGGTTGATGGTTGGACTAGGTCATCTCAAAGGTCCCTTCCAACCTAGACAATTCTATCATCAGAAGCTTCTTGCACCACCTCCTCCCTCCAACACACAGAAAATTAAGAACTAACTTTGGCATGAAGGCGCCGTTGGACAGGGACGGCTCGTCGTCATCCAGCCCATCAAAGAGCTGGGATTTGGCGGATCCAGCCGACTGCAAAGCTTTGGGTCTCACTCTGGTGGCCGGGCGCGGGGTCAGTTTGTAGTGGGTGGGTGTGGTTAAGGCCTTCTGAGCTGCTGGGTTCGTTGGCTTCAGCCTCTGAAACGAAAAGATGCAGAATTGGGATTTTTCACACCACTGCGAGAATTTCACTGAATTTTCACTGAATTTCTAGAGTTGGAAGGGACCACCCAGAGCTTGTCAGAGCATGTTACTCAGGAGCATCCAGGCGGGTCTTGAAAATCTCCAAGGAAGGGGACTCCACACCCTCCCTGGGCAGCCTGTCCCAGGGCTCTGTCACCCTCACCGTGAAGAAGTTTCTCCTCATATTTGAGTGGAACCTCTTCTGGTCCAACTTGTGCCCGTTGCCCCTCGTCCTCTCACTGGGAACCACTGAAAAGAGTCTGGCTCCCTCCTCCTTCAACCCTCCCTTGAGATACTTGTCGGCGTTGATAAGGTCTCCCCTCAGCCTTCTCTTCTCCAGGCTAAAGAGTCCCAGCTCTCTCAGCCTCTCCTCATCAGGGAGATGCTCCAATCCTTGAATCATCTTTGTAGCCCTACGCTGGACTCTTTCTAGTAGTTCCCTGTCCCTCTTGAACTGGGGAGCCCAGAACTGGACATAGTACTCCAGTTGTGGCCTCACCAGTGCAGAGTAGAGGGGGAGAATGACTTCCCTTGACCTGCTGGCCACACTCTTCCCTGTGCAACCCAAGATACCATTGGCCTTCCTGGCCACAAGAGCACACTGCTTGCTCATTGTCATTTTACTGTCCACCAGGACCCCTAGATCTTTCTCTTCAGTAGTTGCCTCCAGCAGGTCCACCCCTAACCTGTACTGGTACCTGACATTTTTCTTCCCCAGGTGCAGGACCCTACACTTTTCCCTGTTGAACCTCATGAGGTTCTTCCTTGCCCAGCCCTCTCGCTGGATGGCAGCACAGCCCTCCGGGGTGTCAGCCACTCCTCCCACTTTGGTATCATATACCAAATAAACACAGCATCGGATTTTGCCGCACGCTGTGTATCTAAGTGAAGACAGTGAGCACAAAAAATATAAAGTCATCCCAAATCTTACCCAATGTTTCCATGCACTCACCTCCTCTTTCTTTTTCGGGTCTGACATGGGGTTTCTGAAGAGCGGGGAGTCTCCAAAGGGTGAGTAAGTCAAGCTGTTGAGATGCTGCTGCAGGACGGCCTGCTGGGCAGCTGAGGCGTTCGGGTCTGTCAGAGCTAGAAAAAAAACATTTTCAATTTCAGTAGTTTTCCCAATAGAACCAAGGCAGGTAGAAAAGACACCTTAGGAAGGAATTTTTCACCCAAAGAGTGGTCGGGCATTGGAACAGGCTGCCCAGGGAGGGGGTGGAGTCCCCATCCCTGGCTGTGTTTAAGGGCCGTTTAGATGCAGTGCTGAGGGACATGGTGTAGGGGAGGACTTTGTAGAGTAGGGGAGATGGTTGGACTCGATGATCCCAAGGGTCTCTTCCAACCTAGACCATTCTATGACACCCTTCCACCCACAGGATCTCCTCCAGCAGCCCTCCAGTATCTGAAGGGAGCCTACAGGAGAGCTGGAGAGGGACTCTTTGTCAGGAAGTGTAGCAATAGGACAAGGGGCAATGGTTTTAAATTTAAAAATTTGAAGTTTTTAAAGAGGGGAGATTTAGGAAAGCTGGGGAGTGACTCTTGATGAGGGAGGGGAGCCCTAGGAGGAGGGGGAAGGGTTTGACCCTGAAAGAGGGGAGATGGAGCTGAGATGTGGGGAAGAACTTGTTTGGTGGGAGGGTGGTGAGAGCCTGGCCCAGGTTGTGTGGAGAAGCTGTGGCTGCCCCATCCCTGGAGGGGTTCAAGGGCAGGTTGGAGGGGGCTTGGAGCAACCTGGTGTGGTGGGAGGTGTCCCTGCCCAGGGCAGGGGGTTGGAACTCAATGATCTTTAAGATCCCTTCCAATTCTAACCATTCCACGATTCTATGAATTCAAATTTCCATACAGACTTCAGCATTCCTCTCCCCTGCTCCTCAGCCCCCATGGCTGCAGCAGCCCGAAGGAAGAAACCAGATTCTGGTCCTTCATTAGAATTTGCAACCACACTCAGTCATTTTTTAATTGGTGTAAAGCCAAGAGCGTGGAGAGCTACACATCAGTGGAGTTCCACATCAGTGGAAAAGCCTGACCTGCCACAGCCTCTAACTAATACATTTGACTTCCAAAACATCTTTTTAAGGAAAAAATAAAATAAAAAAAAAATCTGTGATGCAGTTTTGATATTCTTCCTACAACAAGCACACCGACAGGTCCCACGTCCTCTCTACAACAAAGGCCTCTTAATTTTGCCTCTCTGCTTTCCAGCATCTAATTTTCATGCCCATTAAGATACCAGAAGCCTGTCTCCCCACACAGTGCTGTGTGCCACGTGTGTGGCCTTGTCCCTCCCCACCCCAAGTTTAAGCTCATTTTCCTCAGGTCCCAGCCTCAGGGGGCTGGAGCTCTGAAGACCAGTCATTCAGAGTGTTTAAACAGGGTGAACAGTAGATGTTTTAACTTACAAACTGATAGCACAAGGTGCTTGAATCTAATGACCATTCACTTCATTAACAGCACAGCCCACTCACTATTTAAGCCCCTCTAAAACCCTGCTCTGCCTGGAATCACTGAAGAAGCTGACACTACGTTTCCCTTAATTTTTTATTTTTATAAGCATCTAATGTCGCTGCCAAAACTCAACGATAGGAAATGTGTTAGCAATCTTGAAGACAAAGCTTTAAAATAGCTGCAATTCTTACCAATGCTAAGCAACTCTGAATTACTTAAAATATATAATTATTATAATATATATATTATATATATAATTATAATTGGGTGTCTATTTTTGTCAGTTGGGTGTCTATTTTTGTCAGTTGGACAAGATGATCTTTAAGGTCCCTTCCAACCTAGAAGATTCTGTGATTAGCACCAAAAATTGTTATTAACATGGTTTCACTGCTACCAAGACCAGAAGCAGCTTCAAATAGAAGCTCAAACATGATCTTAAAGATCATGGAGCGGGTCCAGAGAAGGGCAACAAAGATGGCGAGGGGTCTGGAGCACAAGTCTTATGAGGAGAGGCTGAGGGAGCTGGGGTTCTTCAGCCTGGAGAAGAGGAGGCTGAGGGGAGACCTTCTTGCTCTCTCCAACTCCCTGAAAGGAGGGTGTAGAGAGGTGGGGGTCGGTCTCTTCTCTCAAGTCACAGGCGACAGGACTAGAGGAAATGGCCTCAAGTTGCCCCAGGGGAGGTTCAGGCTGGATATTAGGAAAAAATTTTCACCGAAAGGGTTCTCAGGCATTGGAATGGGCTGCCCAGGGAGGGGGTTGAGGCCCCATCCCTGGAGGTGTTCAAAAGCCGGGTTGATGTAGTGCTGGGAGGTCTGGTTTAGTGATGATGCTCCTTGTTTGTTGTGTGGGTGTCTATTTTTGTCAGTGAGGTTGATGGTTGGACAAGATGATCTTTAAGGTCCCTTCCAACCTAGAAGATTCTGTGATTCTGTCCCTTCCAACCTAAACATTTCTATGGTTCTAAGAAACAAGGGAGGCAGCAGCAAATCAAGTCAGTGTGAAGCACACTCACCTACAGCAGGCTGTGGGGCCCCAAAGCCCAGAGTAGCTGTGGATGTGTTGAACCCCGGCGCTCCGAACGCTCCCGTTCCCAACGTCCCACCGAGTTTAGGCTGGGTGTTTCCAAACAACGACGTCTGTCCTGCCCCGAGAGCTGCAGGACAAGAGATCACCATCAGATGGAAACCAGTCACAAGTGGTGTTCCTCAAGGGTCCGTGCTGGGGCCAATACTGTTTAACATTTTTATCAATGATATAGACAGGGAAATTAAAGGCACCATCAGCAAGTTTGCAGATGACACCAAGCTGTGTGGTGGTGTCGATACACCAGAGGGACGGGATGTCATCCAAAAGGACCTGGACAGGCTGGAGAGGTGGGCCCAGGTGAACCTCATGAGGTTCAACAAGAGCAAATGCAAAGTTCTGCACCTGGGCCGGAACAATCCTCACCACCAATACAACTGCGGGGGGGTGGGACTAGATGACCTTTGGAGGTCCCTTCTGGCCTGGACAATTCTATGATTCTATGATTTACTACACAACTGACAAACTGACTACCCTTGGGCTGACATGAAATAAGCCGGTGAAACCACTTACAGGACTGACAAACTGACTACCCTTTGGCTGACATGAAATAAGCCGGTGAAACCACTTACCTGTTCCAAACCCCGTTCCAAGTCCAGTTCCCAGAGTCCCAGTTGCCGGTTTATTTCCAAACAGGCTATTCCCAGCAGTGTTGGCACCAAAACCTTCAGAAACAGAAGCAGCAGTTTATTAATCTAACACTATTGGGGACTAAAATAAAAAGATATAGGTAAATAAATAGGCATCGCCACCTCAAAGGCGGCACCACCCCAGTTTAGGTTGAATTTCTCAAGGTGAAACTGAGAGGCAGCAAGAAGGGACTTTAATGGTAAAAAAGCCTAATTGAGTTATGAATTTAACACTGAAAAGATCAGTGCAGAAAAATACTGTTTTGCCTTTAAGCTTTTCAATTTGTTACAAACGTCAAAGTTTTACCAAAAGGCAGAAGGGACATCATCGTGCTGTATCTGACAACGGAATAATATTTAAAGCCATAATATATTAAGTTTCCTCAGCTGCCAAAAGGAACAAATCCCATTTCATACTGTTTGTACCACACACACACTTCTGATCCTCAGTGACAACGCAGGGAACAGCTCAGACTCCTACAAGCACCCAGCTCAAAGACTAAAAGCTCTAATGGTAACGAAGCACAATCCAAATTTAACATTAGACCCACTACCTCTTAAACTGAGGGCTGTGAGAGCAGCCCGTGGCAGAGTTTAACTAAAAAACTACACTCATGGACCAACAGCAGAAATATCTGAGAACCAAACTCCATTTTTCCTATAAAGTGCCCCCGCAGTGGAAGAGCTTCCCAAGTTCCTCCCTCTGGCTCATTCCTGCAGGCTGGGATGGCAGCTCAGGGCAGTTTAGCTTTTCTTGCTGATACAATATAAAAATCCACCAAAATCCAAACCAAACAGATCCACTGACCCATGTCCCTCAGCACCACCTCTGCCCGGCTCCCAAATCCTTCCAGGGATGGTGACTCCACCACTGCCCTGGGCAGCCTCTGCCAAGGCTTCACAACCCTTTCCAGGAAGAAATTCTTCCCAAGCTCCATCCTAAACCTCCCTTCGGACTACTTGAGGCTGTTTCCTCTTGTCCCATGGCCTGTTCCTTGGGAGAAGAGACCGACCCCCCCGGCTACACCCTCCTTTCAGGGAGTTGGAGAGAGCCAGAAGGTCTCCCCTCAGCCTCCTTTTCTCCAGGCTCAACACCCCCAGCTCCCTCAGAAGTTCTCCAGACCCTTCTCCTTGTGCTCCAGATCCCTCCCCAGCTCCGTTGCCCTTCTCTGGACACGCTCCAGCCCCTCAATGTCAGGACCTAACCCCACTCCTACTCACTTTTAGGAATACAGTTTTGTTGCTCTCAGAGCCAGGGGAAAAAAAAAAGCCAAAACAGCTTCTAACCCAAATCCCATGAAGGAATTCACTGCAATTCCCTTGACCTATCACTACACACTTCTCCTGCTTGAGCACACACTCATTCAACAACAACTCTCTGACACCAGAGGCCCACATTAACACAAGACCCAGTTCTTCAGGACTTTGATCCATCACACCATGGGAGACAACAGCAGTTACCAGCTAAACCAGAACCAACTGCTTTGTTTGACCCTCACTCCAGTGCCAGATCCTCATCCCTGCCATCAAACTACAGATATCACTGGTTTTACCCTATTTCCTTCAACACTCCTTCACAGCCTCTTAACAAACCTCCATGATGTATGAATTCCTTAATTTCAAGAGTTTTTAATTACACTGGTTCCACCTTCTCCAAAGTGCTCACCGAGGAGCGGTACCTCACTGTCTACCTGCTGAAGTTGGGGTTCACACCAGGAGGATGGGTGTAAAACTCTAAATTCAGTGAAACAGCAGCCAAGGTGTTTTGTGCATCAACACGTGCCAGGAGCAGGGCTTACCTGGGGATTTCAACTCCCATAACCATTTGGCAAGTGCTACTCAGCAGCCAGGTGTGTGGTAGAGGCAGTATAATTTTAAAGTGATGGAAATCCCCCCCTTTTTTTTTTTTATAAGTACCAAAACTGGGAGTGTTTGTATTGGTTCCTAAAGTCAGGGTTGGTTTGTTACCAAAGAGCCCGCCGCCAGTGGTTGTACCAAAGGAGGGAGCGCTGGTCGTGGTGGTTCCAAATCCAGCAGGTTTGTTACCAAACAGGGTCTGTGAAAGGAAGAAAACAACCATTTTGGAAACCTGATAGATTGATATTAAAATAATTGCATTAATGTTTTGCTGCAGGTGAGGAGCAAAATAAATCCAAGCCCACACAACCCAGATTCCCAAGAGCCACATGCACTAGTAGAGGGCAAGTGTCTCTGAGACCAGATGTTCTCACTCCATTAAACCCCAAATGACCAAATATCAAGAATTAAGTTTGTTTGCAGTGGAAATCCTCATCACAGTTTAAACTCCTGTATTTCCCACATTACACTGAGGCACCCCTGCCAACATCTAGGCAGGGAGATGCTCAGTCTGTCGCTGTCTCGTATCACTCAAGACATTACTTGTTAAAAAAGTTATTTCTAGTTCTATTACACACACTTATATTAAATCCTTTACATAAATCCATGCTATTTTTGTGTCTAGGCATCGTAACTCTTAAGAGAAAGCTACTTCCATGGAGCTCAACATCCAGGAACAGGACCCTAAGCCATTTGGCTTATTTTTCTTTTTTTTTGCTTTTTTAATGTGAATTATGAAGGCGCAGACATACCGAACCGCCAACACCAAATCCCGTGTTAGCCTGTCCAAAAAGACTGGTCCCAGTTCCAAATCCAGTCCCAGCATTTGTATTGGCAGCTGTTCCAAAAAGGCCTCCGGGCTGGGAGGGTTGGGTTACCCCAAAGAGACCCTACAAACAGGAATTTGGTTAAAATAACCCCGTGACTCTTCCCCACGGCTGGTATCAACAGGAAAAGAACTAACACAAAGTCAGGGAATAAAAGCATCAGCCCTTCTGCTGAGGGAAGAAAACAGGTGAAAAGTATCTCCAAAGCTTCAGTCATTCTCCCAGAAATTAGTTACCAAATGGAAATTATAAAAAAATAAAAATCAAAGAGTTTATGCTTCATAGTCATTCTCCCAGAAATTAGTCACCAAATGGAAATTTAAAAAATAAAAATCAAAGAGTTTATGCTTCAAGCTGAAAGGATACTGGAATTTCCACATCACTTTAAGTGAGGGAGATGGAAGGGAAACGTTTCACAGTGTTTTCTGGGAGAAGTCCCAATGTATTAGGATACTAGGAATTCCTCATCACTTTGAGGGAGATGGAAGAGAAACATTTCAGTGTTTTCTGGGAGAAGTCCCAATGTATTCAGGAAGAATATAGTAGATTTGGAGCCAAAGCCCCAAGTTATGCAAAAAGTTACAGTTGTGGTGCATCCTTCTATCAAAAGAGCCCATGAAATGCCGCTCGTTAGTCACCAGAAGGTACAGAATTGTTAATAAATTCCCAAAATGTTAATGATGGAATGATACGATCTGTGTGGACGTGATGGGAAACACCTGAATTGATAGAGCAGATGACTTAAAGAAAAAAGTTATTGCTGGATTTCTGTCCAATTATCATGAGGGGGAAATTTTGAAGTCTCTGGCTCAGGCAGCAGCGTTCAGAGCTCTGCATCCTGGTTTTAAGAAGCTGCACTAGGATTTGGGGAAGATCTAAATCATTGTATCACAGATATCATGTGGTTAAATCACTATATTCAAGGCCAGGTTGGAGGGGGCTTGGAGCAACCAGGTGTGGTGGGAGGTGTCCCTGGGGCCCTTCCCACCCAAACCACTCTGTGACATTCTATGATCCTATATTGTAGCTACACTACAAGTTTTAAGGGTTCAAACCCTTCTGCTCACCATGGTGTTGGTGTTGGGCTGCCCCAGGGTGTTGGTGTTCCCAAATAAGCTGGTGTTCTGCGTGGTGGTGGCTTGGCCAAAGGGTTTGTTGAACAGACTGGTGGTTTGAGATTGTTGGCCAAAGAGACCCCCCGTCGTACCTGTTCCAAAACCAGTCGTACCTAAAATATAGAAATAAATTAGTTAAAAAACTCCTCAAGTATTTAGCTAAACTCATTACATCTCCACACTCAGCACGTTCAAATGGGGGAAAAAAAAGCTTGGATTTGATGGAACAGGAAAACACCCAGTGCTGTCAGTACAACATACAATTCTAACCCAAGAGCAGAATTTCTGTTTCTAAGGACTGTAGGATTTTGATTTTCCACTTAGAGCCTCATTCCATAAATACAAATACCTATTTACTTTACGTTTGGGGCAGAGGCTACTAAAAATAGAATTTGTGTTTGGACTTTTCAGCACTATTTGTTTTACACTTGGGTCAAACAGGTCATTAAGGGGTGAGCAGAGCTGCCCTGCAACGACCAGACACCCAAGCACTTCAATTAACCACTTGCTTCATACCTGGCTTTAATTTTTAGCCCAAGGATGCCAAAATGGACAGCACAAGATAGAACACATCCCAACCCTGACCTACCGTGGAGAACAGCTCCTGCAAGGTCTAGTTAGGCTGCTATTAATTAATTTGTCCATTTCCAGGGAATTCATGCTTACTCATTAGCAGAAGCAGAACCTTGACTTCAGAATTATCCAACCAATGCTGTCGCCCTCCCGATCGTTAGCAAAACCCTGGTGGGTTTACTTCAAATTGCTTTACTCACCCACTTGAGTGAGCTGATTAACCAGATGCTCTAATGACCTGTCTTCCAGCAAAACTGGGGACACAGAGACAGTTTGCAACCCCGGAAGAGTAAGTAAATAGAGATTTCTACAGCAAAGAACCTGACTATTGACTGTTGGTAACACAACTAGTTCAAATTGCTTTACTCACCCAATTGAGTGAGCTGATTAACCAGATGCTCTAATGACCTGTCTTCCAGCAAAACTGGGGACACAGACAGTTTGCAACCCCGGAAGAGTAAGTAAATAGAGATTTCTACAGCAAAGAACCTGACTATTGACTGTTGGTAACACAACTAGTAAAATTCTGAGCTCGCACCAGTGTTTCCCCATCTTTAATTACAGAGTTGAAACAGCTTCACTGAATATTTGCATACCCTG
Organism: Calidris pugnax; assembly: GCF_001431845.1. NCBI lineage: Eukaryota > Metazoa > Chordata > Aves > Charadriiformes > Scolopacidae > Calidris > Calidris pugnax. Next base: position 85,493 of record NW_015091227.1, read on the forward strand.
GCCCAGTAATCATAGAATCATAGAATCTTCTAGGTTGGAAGAGACCCCAGGGAATTCATGCTTACTCATTAGCAGAAGCAGAACCTTGACTTCACCATTACCCAACCGATGCTGTCGCCCTCCTGATCGTTAGCAAAACCCTGGTGGGTTTACTTCAAATTGCTTTACTCACCCAATTGAGTGAGCTGATTAACCAGATGCTCTAATGACCTGTCTTCCAGCAAAACTGGGGACACAGACAGTTTGCAACCCCGGAAGAGTAAGTAAATAGAGATTTCTACAGCAAAGAACCTGACTATTGACTGTTGGTAACACAACTAGTAAAATTCTGAGCTCACACCAGTGTTTCCCCATCTTTAATTACAGAGTTGAAACAGCTTCACTGAATATTTGCATACCCTGGCCCAGTAATCATAGAATCATAGAATCTTCTAGGTTGGAAGAGACCCTTGGGATCATCGAGTCCAACCATCTCCCCTACTCTACAAAGTAATGACCATCAGTACTCACTGGTTCCAAAAGCAGTTTTGTTCTGGCCGTAGGAGAAGCCGGTGTTGGTGGCAGAAGAGCCAAAGAGCCCCGTGGCTGTACTTGAAGTAGCTGTGGAAGAGCCAAACAAGCCGGCGGCCGCTCCCGCTCCGACAGGGTTGGAGGGTCCCTTCCGGTTCGCCTGGTAGTCTTCTAAACGCAGCTCCTGGGGAGGGAGAGGAAAGGAACTTCTCTTTATGTGTTACTTTTACACAGGATAAGGTCAGAATATTGTCATCAGGGTGCACACGCAGCATTCAACCCCGCTGGGGGGTGAAGATCATAGAATCATAGAATTGTTCAGGTTGGAAGAGACCCTTGGGATCATCGAGTGCAACCATCTCTGGAATCCTGTGTCCAGTTCTGGGCTCCCCAGTTCAAGAGGGACAGGGAACTACTGGAAAGAGTCCAGCAAAGGGCAACAAAGATGATTCAAGGATTGGAGCATCTTATGAAGAAAGATTGAGAGAGCTGGGGGTCTTCAGCCTGGAGAAGAGAAGGCTGAGGGGAGACCTTATCAATGCTGACAAGGATCTCAAGGGAGGGTTGAAGGAGGAGGGAGCCAGACTCTTTTCAGTGGTTCCCAGTGAGAGGACAAGGGGCAACGGGCACAAGTTGGACCAGAAGAGGTTCCACTCAAATATGAGGAGAAACTTCTTCACGGTGAGGGTGGCAGAGCCCTGGAACAGGCTGCCCAGGGAGGGTGTGGAGTCCCCTTCCTTGGAGATTTTCAAGCCCCGCCTGGATGCTCCTGAGTAACATGCTCTGACAAGCTCTGGGTGGTCCTGCTTCAGCAGGGGAGTTGGACTAGATGATCTCTATGGTCCCTTCCAACTCTAAAAAATCAGTGAAATTCAGTGAAATCTCCCCTACTCTACCAAGTCCTCCCCTACACCATGTCCCTCAGCACTGCATCTAAACGGCCCTTAAACACAGCCAGGGATGGGGACTCCCCCCCCTCCCTGGGCAGCCTGTTCCAATGCCCGACCACTCTTTGGGTGAAAAATTCCTTCCTAATGTTCAATCTAAACCTCCCCTGTTGGAGCTTGAAGCCGTTCCCTCTCGTTCTGAAGAGACCAGCCCCAACCTCTCTACAGTGTCCTTTCACGAAGTTGTAGAGAGTGATAATTTAGCACCTACATTTTTTAAAAGGACACCATAAACAGGACCCAAACTCAGATGTAACTCTGCCGTTCACTTTTGGGCTGCAATTTCACTTCCCTGGGCCTTCTCAGATATTTTGAGTTCAAGACTTGTTTTGAACTATCAAACAAGTCAACTTGAAGAGAAAGGCTCCAGGGTTAAATCCATGGGAACAGGAGTTTATACCAAACAACTGAGTTTTGTGCGAGATTCTGCCCTTATCTCAGCAGCCCAGGACTGGTCCCAACAGGATCCCTCAACCTTCTGGTACAGAGTGAGAGGGAATTTCAGCTCTTCAGAAATTACAGCATTAAGCATTTAAAAACACACCCAATTAATACAGCAACACATTGTTTTACTCAATGATCCCTCTCTTCTCAGAGAGATGTAGATATCGAGAGATCGGACTCATATTAATGAGTATAAAGGTATTTATTACAGTCAAAAAGACCTCCATTAAACTGATGCTAACGAGCAGGCAAACAGGAAAAGCACGTTTGAACACTGACCTCGAGAGATTTGCTTTCATATTCCTTCATAGCAGTGATACACTGGTGCTTGGTGTTGATGTTGGTGCTAACTCCAGATTTGACCATCGTATCCGTACCGGTTGGGGGCTGCAAGAGAAGAGTCAAACCATCAGGTTTGAAATCCAGACCCAATTCTGTTCATCCAGTTAGTGCTCTCTCTGCTGATGCTGTTAAAACCTGAACGTGGCACAGGCCCCAAAGCAACACGTTCCTGTTATCTGTGCAGTAACAGTGCCCTCACCCACTGACAAGGCACATCCAGAGGCAAGCAAGAGTGGAATTTACCCTGGTAACACTCAAAACAATGCAGTGCAACTCATTTTTCAGTTTCATTTTAAAAGCAGTTTACCCAAACTCGTGATAAAACCCTCTAGCTACGCACAGATTTCATTACCCCCCCTGTTTTTTTAACAGCTCTATGAAGGTAGACATCAACGGCACCCAGCCTGCCCAGGTCACCATCACAGCTTCACCTACGCCCCCAAACAACCGAGTCCCAGCCCGTTCAATCAGCTCAGTCTGGAAATTAAGTGGGCTGAAATCTGCACAAATGAGTATTAGGGAAATGATGCCCCTTCCCAGCAGGTAGCAGTTACCCCAGCTCCACCATGGCTGCCCTCCCCAGCCACCGGCCATTTTCAACTGCCACAGAACCTTCAGGACGTTGTTCAACCCCTTCTTAAAGGGAACTCATCCAGGAAACAGGGGGATCCATCCTCACTTTTGAGTTTATATCCCCAAAGATAAACAATTATCTTATAAGTTAGTGTATTTTGACCCATTCCTAGATGTCTAACCCTCGCTGCCGATAGCTTTGAATTCTGTGCACTTCCTACCTTCCTGAGAAGGTTGGATTTTAAGCCCAGATGGGGTTTCACCCCATGATGTTTGAATAAAAAAAGCAATTTAGTTCTTTAATTATACATCTTATTTCCACTGCACCAGTTCCACTAAAGTGGATGTTTTCAAACCTCCCCATTTCAGAACACTGCACACTTTGTAACAGCTCATTTTTAAATTTCAGCTCAGTGAGCACGACAATAACTGCAAAATTTAATGCTTCCTACACTAAACAGGCTCAATTAAGAGAGAAAAATCAGAACTTACATTAAACTTAATAGTCGTGCCAGTTGGAGCAGCAGTAAAACTAGTTGGGCCAAAGAGAGAGCCAGATGTACTCCCAAAAGGGTTGGACGTCGTGTTAGTGGTTCCAAAGAGACCTCCACTGCTGGTACTTGTTCCAAAATCTTTAAAAAGAAAAAAAATTAAGAGATCAGTACTTAATCAAACCTTTATTTTAAAACTTAAACCCAAATATTTTATGCAAGTTCCAAAATAGTTTGGAAATGGAAGAAGGCATTAGAAAAAAAAAATACAAAGCCAGAAAGTGATATTCTGCCAGGGCAATGTTCTGTGTCCAGTTTTGGGCCCCCTCCCATAAAAAAGACATTGAGGGGCTGGAGCGGGTCCAGAGAAGGGCGACAAAGATGGTGAGGGGTCTGGAGAACAAGTCTTATGAGGAGAGGCTGAGGGAGCTGGGGGTGTTCAGCCTGGAGAAGAGGAGGCTGAGGGGAGACCTTCTTGCTCTCTCCAACTCCCTGAAAGGAGGGTGTAGAGAGGTGGGGGTCGGTCTCTTTTCTCAAGTCACAGGCGACAGGACAAGAGGAAATGGCCTCAAGTTGCCCCAGGGGAGGTTCAGGCTGGATATTAGGAAACATTTTTTCACTGAAAGGGTTATCAGACACTGGAATGGGCTGCCCAGGGAGGTGGTGGAGGCCCCATCCCTGGAGGTGTTCAAAAGCCGGGTTGATGTAGTGCTGGGAGGTCTGGTTTAGTGATGATGCTCCTTGTTTGTTGTGTGGGTGTCTATTTTTGTCAGTTGGGTTGACAGTTGGACAAGATGATCTTGAAGGTCCCTTCCAACCTAGAAGATTCTGTGATTCTGTAGAGGATTGTCCCTAACTCAACCCCCCCCCAGGAAATACTGGGACCCACAGCAGCCAGTTTCACTCTGCTCCTGACCCTGCTGCCAAAGTTACGTGTAGAAAAGGAATCAGTGAGGTTTCACTTCTCCTCTCAGAAGGGTCTGCAAACAGTTGGTTCTGCTTCGGGGAATCCCAGCAGAGTTTAAGATGCATTTCAAACATTCCAGCACCAGAAGCAAAACCAACCAGAACTCTTCTACGACAGCAGAAAATAAAAAAAAAAAAGCTAAAAATCAAGCAGCACCAGCAGATATTTAAGAAAATGCCACCAACCCCCTTTTTCTACTCATGTTCAAACTCATGTTTTCTACTCATGTTTTGAAGCGTGTCAGGCTCCCTCTTGGCTACTGTGGACCCCAATAATGTCACTATAAACCATCAAAGCCCAACATGGACCCTCAGATCAGCTCCAAACGTACATCCAGCTCTTCAGGCCAAGAAAATAAGCAGATATAAAAGGAGAGAGATGCAGCAGTTTTACTCACTTCCAAACCCAGCCGGTTTATTCTGCGCAAAGGCATTATTTTGGGAGGAGAAGAGGCCGCCCCCGGTGCTGGTCGTTCCAAAAAGGCTGTTTGATGTCCCCGTGGAGGTTCCAAACCCAAACCCAGTGCTGGTGGAGGAGGTGGCCGGTTGGTTAAACGTAGTGGAACCAAACAATCCTCCTGAAGACAGAAACAGGCTGTTAATCATTTGCAATCAGCAAGTGCTTGGGGTTTTTTGGGGGGGCAGGGGGGATTTTTATCATTGTTGTTGGCTTTGGGTTTTTTTGTTGGTTGGTTGGTGTTGGTTTGGGGTTTTTTTCCCCTCTTTTCTTCCTCTCCTCCCTTTTTTTAATTTAGTAACACCCTTCCCTGAGGGGAGGACTGTGTTCCCCCACAACCATCACCCAGCAGTACCTGGTTTGGTCTGTGTGCTCCCAAAGAGGCCTCCAGTGTTGTTGTTGGAGCCAAAGGCTGATGTTCCAAACGCTCCCCCGCTTGTGGTACCAAAGCCGGCATCTGAGAAATCAAGGGGATTATTAGGATTATTAGATGAAACCATATTCTAAACACGTGCACTAGAAACTAAGTGCTGTCACAGCCTTTTTACCTTGCCAAAAGAACTTTGTGGGTGACTACCTATCCACTGGTGGCTGGGATATGTGAAATTTTTTATATATATATATATATTAATACTCGCACAGAGCTCTCGGGGCAAAAGGCTTCGATATTTGAGTCATTTCTACCCAACAGAAAGATGCTCCTCTAAGACTTTTAGGGCACCTGGCAGTTTCTCTTCTCATACTGTGGTTTAGGAGCCATATAAACAGAATTACTGTGTCTCCCTCCCAACAAACAGAGCAGAGACACCAGTTCATAATCTGGTTTAATGGCAAAGGACTCACGCACTGTGGCATTTACGATGTGTATCTCCAGAAGACACTCCTCAAATTGCATGAGTTTTCCTTCCAGATCTTCCCAAAATAACCTAGTGCTGATTAAAAGAATCCCCACCACCACCCCCAACCAAGACGGCCTGCACCTAAGGGTTTGAGTTTCCACTCTTGTTAAAAAAAGGAAGTTTTAAAGTGTGTGGAATTCTGGTATCGACCCAAATTAAAAGCTTGGGTAGCTCCCAAACCCAAACCTGAGTCACAAGCCTGTTCCCATCACCAGTGACCACCAGTGACAGCCCAGCAGCACCCCAGTTCCACCACACACAAAGAATCACCACCTCTGCCTCATCCTCTACCCACATGAAAAAATACCTTTTACTATTTTTTCACATGTATTACTTACTTTGTCCAAAAGTTGAAGTTGTCCCAAAGCCAGTGCTGCCTCCAAAGGGAGTTCCAAAGGATTTGTTAAACATTTTCAGGATGTATCAAGTTCTTCTCCCCCTAAACCTGGAAAGAAGAATTCAGGTTTTATTTAGAGCTTATCCCCGAAAACTCATTTCTCATCTTCCTCACTGTTGACGTAAGCAATCGAATTTGAGTACTTAATAAATAATAACTTAATAAAACAGGTGACAGCATGTTTAAGTCACACTAAGGAATTTAAAACAGTCAGAACCCTGGAAGGGGCAAGAACATTAATAGTTCTGTGACATCACAAATGAGCTGCCTTCACCCTTAATCCTGCCTGGATTTTCTGTCCTTCTTACAGACTGAAAAAAACCTAAGAAATGGAACTACTGCCCTGATCCATGAGTTCTCAAACCCCTCTCCTGCATCCAACACCGACAGCACGTCCCACATCTCCTCCTACTCTGTTTGATCCACATCAGGCAACGCAAACTCATTTTTACTCAATTTTGCTCAATCAACACCCTGAGAGACCACCCCACTGAGCACTGCCCCAGGAACAGGCAGGGACCCACACGGTGCTCCAGCCACTTCTGTGACACTCCCAGGACCTTCCCTGATTAATTTTTCCATTAAACCTTATTTGCCAACTGCTTCAAACAAGCCACCAAGTGGAAATGCACCACATGAAAATCACAGGAACACACCTTCCCTCTGCTCCCCGTTTTCTGCTCATTCACCAGGATTTTCCTACCTGTATAAAACTTGTTGGTTTTAAATCATTCAGTGAAGTTTTACCCCATTTAGGAGCCAAATTTCCCTTTACAACACTCGCTGGTTTATTTACAGATATATTTAGCAAGGCTACCTCACTCCAATCACTTCTCCAAGTGCAAACACAACATCACAGCCTTTTTTTCAACAAAACCAAGCTAAAATAAAATCACAGCAGATCCGTAGCCAGAGAAATTCCTCACCTTTCCCTGTATTGGGGCTGACAGGCCTCTGCTCCACCACTGAAAATGCCAATATTATCCAGAAATCCCCCTCACTGGTGGCAGTATCAGCTAATCCACAGCAGCACAGAACTAATAAGTTTAAAAACCTTAAGACCTGGCCCATACCAAGAATATTTACAAAGTGCCACTATCGCTCTAGGATAACACTGGTTTATGGAATGACACACTTAACTTTTAGCATTTAGGCACTTTTTGAAGCTCTGTTTATGTTTGCCAGGACGCTCAACATCCAGGACAGGAATAAACTTGTATCAAGCATTTCCCCATTTGGTCGCCAATAATTTAAGTTATTAAACTCAAAGCCCACACTTTCAGCCCTCCCTGGCTTTGACAACTTCTCTGGAGCTCCCAAATCCCAACTCCTTTTATACCTTCCTTCCCAAAAGGAAGCCCCCAGCGTACCCACCCCAGGGTGAAGTCACTAAGTTTATCTGCCCATCCATGAAAATTAGGAGGGTTTGTTTTTCCCCAAAAACCCCATACACCTCCTTCTGGGAACAGCCCGAGCCAGATTTTGGGCAGCCACCACAGCTCCACAGCCAGCCCAGTGCTACCAAGAGCAGATCAGTACCCAACACCAGCACTGAAGAGCAGCCAAGCAGATGTTTGGGGTGATCTTCAACTATTCAAACCAGCAGCACATTGCAAATTTTTGTGTTGAAGAGTCTTCCAACTCACACATGCAAGTCCTTACGGGCCTCCTTATGCACATTAAGAGTGCTTTAAATAAAATGATTCCGGTGTTAAGAAAGAAAAAGCTGAGCTGATAAACTATGAGAGCACCCTAAGCCTAGAGCTGTGTCCTGGCAGAGAGAACTGTCTGCAACCCACCTGGATCTTCTGTGGGGTGTAGGGTAATGCCACAAACTCACCACATCATCCCCCCAGCCTCCCTCCCCAAGGGCCTGTTCCCAAACAGAATGATCTGGGGTTGGCAGGGACCTCTGGAGACCCTCCAGTCCAACCCCCTGCCAAAGCAGGGTCACCCAGAGCAGGTGTCCAGGTGGGGTTTGAATGTCTCCAGAGAAGGAGACTCCACCACCTCTCTGGGCAGCCTCTGCCAGGGCTCTGCCACCCTCAAAGTAAACAAGTTCCTCCTCATGTTGAGATGGAACTTCTTATGTTCCAGTTTGTGCCTGTTACCTCCTGTCCTGTCACTGGGCACCACTGAAAAAAGTGGTGGCCCCATCCTCCTGACAGCCACCCTTGAAGTATTTATAGGTGTTGATCAGATCCCCCCTCAGCCTTCTCTTCTCCAGACTAAAAAGCCCCAAGTCCCTCAGCCTTTCCTCAGCAGAGAGATGCTCCTGTCCCTCATCATCTTTGTAGCCCTCTGCTGTCCCCTCTCCAGCAGTTCCCTGTCCTTCTGGACCTGGGGAGCCCAGAACTGGTCCCAGTGCTCCAACCCACACACCTCCAACTCCTCCACAAGCACCTCACCTTTGCAGTGCCAAGGCCACTTTCTGTTTTCCAGCAGAACCTGGCTTTGTTCAGGACAAACCTCAGAGCCACCTCCTGTCTGCTCCCTCAAAATCCAACCTTTGTGCTCCAGCAGGACCGTACGTGGCCTCCAAGAACATCCATCACCCCCACCCACCTCCCAACACCCCACCATTTGCTCTCCCTTAGGCTACATCACCTACCAGGACGCCTTAAAAAAAAATCCTCTTTTTTTAATTATTTTTTAACACTTGTAGGATAAGTTTTATCCTGATACGTGATGCGAGCACACTCCTTGAACTCCAGGCAGCCACCTCAGCTCCAGCCTCTATCTCTGTGTCTCCAGTCACCTCACTCTGCCCCCAAGCAAGTCTCATGGAGGCCAGACACAACGGGGCTCTCACTTGTTGATCAATCTCGTTACTCTCAGCCTTATTTGCAATTCATAAAACCCCTCTTTTTTCACTGGTCCCCTTACTTATGCCACTGTTTTTTCAACATCAGATCATTAAATGCCAAATTCTATTTCAGAAGAAACCTGAAATGTGGTTTTTTTTTCTAAACTGCAAACAAGTTATTAAACGATTTCACTCTCCCACTGGGTTTGAAACTTCATTTTCCTTGGACACCCACCCCCCTCCTTACCCACCGACCCTCAGCCAAAGCAGAACTGGGGCTTTAGGTGGCCCCCGACGCTGGGGACACACCAGAGCCCCCTTCACACAGGGCAGAAGCTGGGGGGGCGACACCACACACAGACAACAACGGGCTCACAGCTCCACACCTCAAACCTTGTGTTACTCAGACGTGCCCCGAGCTGTCCCACGGAAACCCACTCAGAGCCCCTGACTGGGAACCACCAGCAGCCAAGAAGTGGAGAAGAACTGGAAGAAGATTGAGAAAAGTTGGGTTTTTTTTTCCTCTACACAACGGTGCTCTCCCACTTGCCAGACACCACCCCTCGCTCCTGAAGGGCTCTTCTTTGCAGCCTTACAGCAGCATCGCATCAACCTCCAGCCACATCCAAAGGAATGCAATTAACCCATCAACACAACTTTAATTACAGAATCACAGAATCATCTAGGCTGGAAGAGACCCTCGGGATCATTGAGTCCACCGGCAGCAGCCAAGAACTGAAGAAGAACTGGAAGAAGATTGATAAAAGTTGGGGTTTTTTTCCTCTACACAACAGTAGTTGTCTCCCACTTGCCAGACACCACCCCCCGCTGAGGGGGAGCCACCCCCTCGCTCCTGAAGGGCTCTTCTTTACAGTCTTACAGCAACATCGCATCAACCTCCAGCCACATCCAAAGGAATGCAATTAACCCATCAACACAACTTTAATTACAGAATCACAGAATCATCTAGGCTGGAAGAGACCCTCGGGATCATTGAGTCCAGCCATCCACCCTACTCTAAAGTTCTCCCCTCCACCATATCCCCCGACACCACATCTAAACGGTTCTTAAACACAGCCAGGGGTGGTGACTCCACCCCCTCCCTGGGCAGCCTGTTCCAGTGTCTGACCACTCTCTCTGTGAAGAATTGTTTCCTAATGTCCAGTCTAAACCTACCCTGGTGCAACTTGAACCCATTACCCCTTGTCTTATCATCTGTAACTTTCACTGAATTTCACTGAATTTTAGAGTTGGAAGGGACCATAGAGATCATCTAGTCCAACTCCCCTGCCGAAGCAGGACCACCCAGAGCTTGTCAGAGCATGTTACTCAGGACAGCATCCAGGTGGGGCTTGAAAATCTCCAAGGAAGGGAATCCACACCCTCCCTGGGCAGCCTGTCCCAGGGCTCTGTCACCCTCACCCCAAAGAAGTTTCTCCTCAGATTTGAGTGGAACCTCTTCTGGTCCAACTTGTGCCCGTTGCCCCTCGTCCTCTCACTGGGAACCACTGAAAAGAGTCTGGTTCCCTCCTCCTTCAACCCTCCCTTGAGATCCTTGTCAGCATTGAGAAGGTCTCCCCTCAGCCTTCTCTTCTCCAGACTAAAGAGTCCCAGCTCTCTCAGTCTCTCCTCATCAGGGAGATGCTCCAATCCTTGAATCATCTTTGTTGCCCTTCGCTGGACTCTTTCCAGTAGTTCCCTGTCCCTCTTGAACTGGGGAGCCCAGAACTGGACGCAGGATTCCAGTTGTGGCCTCCCCAGTGCAGAGCAGAGGGGGAGAATGAC
>NW_015091227.1:96571-96787 GCF_001431845.1 Calidris pugnax
GCCTGTCCGAGTCCCGCTGGATGGCAGCACAGCCCTCCGGGGTGTCAGCCACCCCTCCCAGTTTGGTACCATCAGCCAACTTGCTGAGGATCCACTCTGTCCCCTTGGGAGAATTAACTCTCCCGACAGCAGGCTGCCGCTCCCATCGCCGGCCACCCCCCGCCATTGCCACCCTGGAGACAGGCCCACCGTTACCCCGCGTTCCGGCCCACGCAA
>NW_015091227.1:98437-99293 GCF_001431845.1 Calidris pugnax
CTGCCCGAGGGGGGTGATGTTTTGGAGGGGAGGGGGGGGATATGGGGTATCTGGAGGCAGTGACAGCATTTTGAGATCCCGGGGGTGTCTCTGGGGGGGCTGAGGGGTGTCTGGGGGGGTCTCCAGGGGTTTTGGGGTGTCGAGGCCCCTGGGGCCGGGCAGGCTTGGGGCCGTTCCGCCTGTGACACGAAATATTTGCTGTTTTCTTTGCCCCCTCAAGATCCCTGCGAGAGGGAGGTGGGGGCTAAATAAGGGCTCCCCTTTGGGGCTGGTGGGGATGCCGTGTCCCCTCCACTGTGGGGCTGTCCCCCGTGGATGTCCCCATGCCCTGGGCGTCCCCGTGACGATGTGTCCCCACAGCTGAGCCCCCCCTGAAGGGAGCCGTGTGTCCCCTCCCCTCGCTCTGCAGGCACCTCTGACAGGGGTGTCCCCTCGGGGTTGGGGTCTCTGCCGTGGGGACATCCCAGGGGACATCCAGGGGGTCCTCAGCCCATTGTGCTGCAGTCCCAGCCCCGCAGGGCCCTGGCAGAGCTGCCCTTTTGCTTTGCTTTCATCCTGCAAATAAATCCCCCCCCTCTCCAGCAGCCTGTAAAGCAGCGGCACAGCCCGGGCAGGGGGGCTGAGCTGTGTTTTCCAGAGCTTTTTTTTGCTGCTGGGGTGTCACAGGGCTGGTGGGGACTGTCCCTGTGCCAGCACGGGGGGGGCTGATGGTGGGGGGGGGGACACAGGGGCTGCTGAGCTGCCCTAGACTCCTGCCCTCGCTGCTAACTGGATTCTGCAGGATTATCTGTGTCAAATCAGATTTGTCCCGTGGCAGGAACGGGGTGTGAGGTGTCACAGCCCCTCCTTTGGGCTG
>NW_015091227.1:103280-105196 GCF_001431845.1 Calidris pugnax
CTCGAGGTGAGGCCTCACCAGTGCCCAGTACAGGGGGACCATCACCTCTGGGGCCCTACTCCCCACGCTGTTCCTGACACAGGCCAGGATGCTGGTGGCCTTCTTGGCCACCTGGGCACACTGCTGGCTCCTGTTCAGCCTTGAATATCTCCAGGGATGGGGCCTCAACCACCTCCCTGACACGCTCCCTGTGCCCATCCCCTCTCTCTCTCTCCTGCAGGTCCCCAACTATCTCCCCTCCATCAGCGCCGCCATCGGGGGCGAGACCCCCCAGCGCTACGTCTGGCGCCTCTGCATCGGCCTCCACTCGGCTCCTCGCTTCCTGGTGGCCATCGCCTACTGGAACCACTACCAGAGCTGCCACTGCTCCCACCCCCGCTACCTGCGCTTGTGTCACTTCAACCTGCTCCTCAACCTGCTGGAAAACTTCGCCCTCCTCATCCTGACCTACGTGTCCTCGTCGGAAAACTATGGTAGGTGTCTTCTCCTGCCCTGCTCTCTGCTGAGCCTCGTGGTGGTGGGCTTACAGCTGCCCAAGCTTTGCAGAGCTCTGCTTCCCACCGGTGTTTCGGAAGTAGACAGTTTGGAGGAGGAAACAGTTGATAAATAAATAAATCATAGAATGGTGGAGGTTGGAAGGGACCTTTCAGACCATGGAGTCCACCCATCAACCCACCACTGACAAACCTACCACTGACCCATGTCCCTCAGCACCACCTCTGCCCGGCTCTGAAATCCCTTCAGGGATGGTGACTCCACCACTGCCCTGGGCAGCCTCTGCCAAGGCTTCACAGCCCTTTCCAGGAAGAAATTCTTCCCAGTTTCCATCCTCACCCTCCCCTGGGGCAACTTGAGGCCGTTTCCTCTTGTCCCATGGCCTGTTCCTTGGGAGAAGAGACCAACCCCCCCTGGCTACACCCTCCTTTCAGGGAGTTGGAGAGAGCCAGAAGGTCTCCCCTCAGCCTCCTTTTCTCCAGGCTGAACACCCCCAGCTCCCCAGAAATTCTCCAGATCTGACAGGGGTGTCCCCTCGGGGTTGGGGTCTCTGCCGTGGGGACATCCCAGGGGACATCCAGGGGGTCCTCAGCCCATTGTGCTGCAGTCCCAGCCCCGCAGGGCCCTGGCAGAGCTGCCCTTTTGCTTTGCTTTCATCCTGCAAATAAATCCCCCCCCTCTCCAGCAGCCTGTAAAGCAGCGGCACAGCCCGGGCAGGGGGGCTGAGCTGTGTTTTCCAGAGCTTTTTTTTGCTGCTGGGGTGTCACAGGGCTGGTGGGGACTGTCCCTGTGCCAGCACGGGGGGGGCTGATGGTGGGGGGGGGGACACAGGGGCTGCTGAGCTGCCCTAGACTCCTGCCCTCGCTGCTAACTGGATTCTGCAGGATTATCTGTGTCAAATCAGATTTGTCCCGTGGCAGGAACGGTGTGTGAGGTGTCACAGCCCCTCCTTTGGGCTGCTCGGTGGCCTTTGTCCCCAGGTCGGGGTTGGGGACGGGGACAGGAAAGGTCGAGCCCAGGTGTGGCAGGAGGAAAGCCCGAAGGAAGATGTTTGTGATGGTTGGGACTGATTTCATGTGGCTTTGACCCCGGTGGTCCCAGGGCATCCGGGCTGTGGCCAAGGGCAAGTGGGAAGGTTAAAGGGTGAATGGAGGAGGAGAGGAGCAGCCAGAGAGTGTCAGGGATGGGGCTGGTGGAGAGCCCTGAGCAGGAGACGGGCTGCCAGGCTTGAGGAACCACTTCTCCTGGGCTTGCCCAACCTGATAAGCCAGGGCTTTACTGTTGTGCAAGGCAACGGAGCTGGTGAGGGGGCTGGAAAACAAATCATCTGAGGAGCGGCTGAGGGAGTTGGGGCTGTTTAGTGTGAGGAAGAGGAGGCTGAGGGGAGACCTCATCACTCTCTACAACTTCGTGAAAGGACA
>NW_015091227.1:109636-117464 GCF_001431845.1 Calidris pugnax
TGGTTTAGTGATGATGCTCCTTGTTTGTTGTGGGGGTGTCTATTTTTGTCATTTGGGTTGACGGTTGGACAAGATGAACTTTAAGGTCCCTTCCAACCTAGAAGATTCTGTGATTCTGGGTGTGAGAGGCTGCCCTGCCCAGGTTCCCCTGCCAAGGGCTGTTTGGGGCTGGACCTTGCGGAAGGAAAACCCGTTCTTCTCTCTCAAACGTTTCCTTGTTGTTTTCAGGTCCATCAAGATGTTACAGGTACCGCTGCCCCTGGACCGGGATGGGATTCTCTTCCGGCTCCGCTTTACCACGCTGGCCGTTGGGACTGTGTTTTGTCCACTCTTTGGTTTCCTTTTCTGTGTGATCTGGTCCCTCCTGTTCCACTTCCAGGAGACGACGGCCACCCACTGCGGGGTGAGTGACTCTCATCACCAAAATGCAAAGTCCTCCAAGGTCGTGGCCGCTTGGCTGGGACAGCCAGGAGGGTGGTGGGGCTCCTCTCTTCTTCTGGGCTTCCCCACCAGATGGGTGATGGGCTCTTGAACAAGCTGCTTTATTTTATTGTATTTATGATGCCTTGGGACTGGCAACTGAGGTTTTGGCTTTTCAAGAGGGACTTCAGGACACACAGACAGGTCAGGCTGGTGTCTGTACTGAGCATGTTGGTGACAATTATCACAGAATCACAGAATCTTCTAGGTTGGAAGGGACCTTAAAGATCATCTTGTCCAACCGTCAACCCAACTGACAAAAATAGACACCCACACAACAAACAAGGAGCATCATCACTAAACCAGACCTCCCAGCACCACATCAACCCGTCTTTTGAACACCTCCAGGGATGGTGCCTCCACCACCTCCCTGGGCAGCCCATTCCAATGGCTGATGACCCTTTCAGTGAAAAAATTTTCCTAATATCCAGCCTGAACCTCCCCTGGGGCAACTTGTCCTCTTGTCCTGTCGCCTGGGACTTGGGAGAAGAGACCGACCCCCACCTCTCTACACCCTATGATAAAGAATAAATCCAGTGAGGCTACAGACAGGTATATTGTTTTGTGGAAGAGTTGGCTCAGCTTTTATAAAAGGAACTGCTGCCCCTCAGATCTGCTGGAGCTCTTCAAAGGAGTCACAAGCACGTACCTGGGGAGTTGGGGTTGGGAGGGACCACCTGGGTTTCCAAAATCAGGTCCTTCCCCAGGGCTTTCAAGCGTGGATGAGCAGCTGGTTACAAGCTGGGAACAGGGAGCAGCAGTAGGTGACTATTCTCGCAGCAGGAGATCACCCCAGGGTTTTTTGGGGGTCTGTGCTGTTCCTTGTGCCCATACAGAGGATGGACACAGGGAACAACAACACCAGGCAGCGCTCCAGGCTGGGGGAAGACACCCAACCCAACAATCTCAGGCACTAGAGCGTGCCCTGAAGTGCCACGTCTATGCATTTCTTAAATACCTCCAGGGTTGGTGACTCCACCACCTCCCTGGGCAGGCTGTTCCAGGGCCTGACCACCCTCTCAGGAAAGTAATTCTTCCTCAGATCTAATCTAAACCTCCCCTGCCCCAACTTCAGACCATTTCCTCTGCTCCTGTCATTTCCTTGGGAGAAGAGGCCAACCCCCACCTCTCTACACCCTCCTTTCAGGTAGTTGTAGAGGGCAATGAGGTCTCCCCTCAGCCTCCTCCAAAGTAAACATGCCCAGTTCCCTAAGCCTCTCCTCCTAGGACTTCTTCTCTCACCAGCTTGGTGGCTCTCCTCTGGACATGTTCCAGCACTTCAATGTCCTTCTTGTAGTGAGGCTCCCCTCCAGAGAAGGAGACTCCACCACCTCCCTGGGCAGCCCATTCCAATGGCTGAGAACCCTTTCAGTGAAAAAATTTTTCCTAATATCCAGCCTGAACCTCCCCTGGGGCAACTTGAGGCCATTTCCTCTGGTCCTGTCGCCTGTGACTTGAGAAAAGAGACCGACCCCCACCTCTCTACACCCTCCTTTCAGGGAGTTGGAGAGAGCAATGAGGTCTCCCCTCAGCCTCCTCTTCTCCAGGCTCCCTCAGCCTCTCCTCATAAGACTTACTCTCCAGACCCCTCACCATCTTTGTCGCCCTTCTCTGGACCCGCTCCAGCCCCTCAATGTCTTTTTTATGGTAGGGGGCCCAAAACTGGACACAGCACTCGAGGTGCCAGTGCCCAGTACAGGGGGACCATCACCTCTGGGGCCCTACTCCCCACGCTGTTCCTGACACAGGCCAGGATGCTGGTGGCCTTCTTGGCCACCTGGGCACACTGCTGGCTCCTGTTCAGCCTTGAATATCTCCAGGGATGGGGCCTCAACCACCTCCCTGACACGCTCCCTGTGCCCATCCCCTCTCTCTCTCTCCTGCAGGTCCCCAACTATCTCCCCTCCATCAGCGCCGCCATCGGGGGCGAGACCCCCCAGCGCTACGTCTGGCGCCTCTGCATCGGCCTCCACTCGGCTCCTCGCTTCCTGGTGGCCATCGCCTACTGGAACCACTACCAGAGCTGCCACTGCTCCCACCCCCGCTACCTGCGCTTGTGTCACTTCAACCTGCTCCTCAACCTGCTGGAAAACTTCGCCCTCCTCATCCTGACCTACGTGTCCTCGTCGGAAAACTATGGTAGGTGTCTTCTCCTGCCCTGCTCTCTGCTGAGCCTCGTGGTGGTGGGCTTACAGCTGCCCAAGCTTTGCAGAGCTCTGCTTCCCACCGGTGTTTCGGAAGTAGACAGTTTGGAGGAGGAAACAGTTGATAAATAAATAAATCATAGAATGGTGGAGGTTGGAAGGGACCTTTCAGACCATGGAGTCCACCCATCAACCCACCACTGACAAACCTACCACTGACCCATGTCCCTCAGCACCACCTCTGCCCGGCTCTGAAATCCCTTCAGGGATGGTGACTCCACCACTGCCCTGGGCAGCCTCTGCCAAGGCTTCACAGCCCTTTCCAGGAAGAAATTCTTCCCAGTTTCCATCCTCACCCTCCCCTGGGGCAACTTGAGGCCGTTTCCTCTTGTCCCATGGCCTGTTCCTTGGGAGAAGAGACCAACCCCCCCTGGCTACACCCTCCTTTCAGGGAGTTGGAGAGAGCCAGAAGGTCTCCCCTCAGCCTCCTTTTCTCCAGGCTGAACACCCCCAGCTCCCCAGAAATTCTCCAGACCCTTCTTCTTGTGCTCCAGACCCCTCACCAGCTCCGCTGCCCTTCTCTGGACATGCTCCAGCCCCTCAAGGTCTTTCCTATTGGGAGGGGCCCAAAACTGGACCCAGCCCATGAGGTGGGGTCTCCCCAGTGCCCAGTCCAGGGGAACATTCATTGCCTTATTCCTGCTGGCCACACTGGTCCTGACACAGGCCAGGATGCTGGTGGCCTCCTTGGCCACCTGGGCACACTGCTGGCTCATGTTCAGCCCCTGTCAACCAACACCCCCAGGTCCTTTTCCGTGGGGCAGCTCCAGCCACTCTTCCCCCCAACCTGGGGCCTCCATGGGGTTGGTGTGACCCAAGGGCAGGCCCTTGGCCTTGTTCTATTAAAGTTCTATTAAAATAGGTATTTATGAAGCAAAGTTAAGTCCATAATATGCAAATAGCCGTGTTCTCAAAATTCTTGGTTGCTGATAATTGGCCAAAAACATAAGGTGACTTTTTGTATCAGGCCCAGGATGAGATTTGGGTGCTTGGTCCCCACTTGGGTGCCGAGGCCACGCTCAACGCGCGTCACCGCAGCTGCACGAGGGCAGGTTCCTGCTCGTCCCTGCTCTGTCTCCAGGGCTGAGCCTTGGCTTTGGCTCTGACCTGGCTTCCAGCCCACGCTCTCTTCCAGCTGCATTTTAAATTCCATCCCACCAAATTGTTTGGGTGAAATTTCCTTTGTTGACCTGAAAACATAATCAGAATTTTTCAGGTTGAATCAGTGCGTGGCAAATAGTCACCATGGGCTGGGAAATGCCCTTTTCCTGCATGATCTTGTCTGAAATTTAAGTGCCAGTGATGACATCAGCTGCTGTTTAATCTTGAGATCCGGGGGAGGTACCAGGGGTTGACTTGAGAGGACTCACATCCAGGAGCCAGCAAGGTGGGGCTGTTGGAGCAGAAACAAACCCAGTTTGGGGACTTCTCAGCAGGAGAGTCACAGAATCATAGAGTTGCCCAGGTCGGAAGGGACCTCCAAAGGCCATCTAGTCCGACCCCCCCGCAGTCAGCAGGGACACCCCCAACTAGCCCAGGTTGCCCAGGGCCTCGTCGAGCCTCTCCTTGAATATCTCCAGGGATGGGGCCTCAACCACCTCCCTGGGCAACCTGTTCCAGTGCTCCACCACCCTCCCAGTGAAGAACCCTCTCCTCATCTCCAGTCTAACCCAGTTCCCCTCCAGCTTGAAGCCATTGCCCCTCGTCCTGTCACTGCAGGCCTTTCTAAACAGGTTCTCCCCGGCCTTCCTGTAGGCTCCCTTCAGGTACTGGAAGGGAGTCGTGTCCCTGCGCACAGTTTGAGGGTGACGATGGTGGGTGTCACCATCTGATGAAGGATGCAGTCAAAAGTCTGGCAAAGAGAGAGGCTGGGCTGGAGCTCTGAGAAGGTTTGGAGAGGTGCTGGTGAGGGGAGGTTGGCAGAAGAGGGTTTGATTTTAGTCTGGAGAAAAGGAGGCTGAGGGGAGACCTTCTGGCTCTCTCCAACTCCCTGAAAGGAGGGTGTAGCCAGGGGGGGTCGGTCTCTTCTCCCAAGGAACAGGCCATGGGACAAGAGGAAACAGCCTCAAGTTGCCCCAGGGGAGGTTGAGGATGGAGCTTGGGAAGAATTTCTTCCTGGAAAGGGCTGTGAAGCCTTGGCAGAGGCTGCCCAGGGCAGTGGTGGAGTCGCCATCCCTGGAGGGATTTTGGAGCCGGGCAGAGGTGGTGCTGAGGGACATGGGTCAGTGGTGGGTTTGTCAGTGGTGGGTTGATGGTTGGAGTCGATTGTCTTGAACCTCTTTTCCAACCTCACTGATTCTGTGATACTATGGTTTTGTACTGAGAGTCTCTTCCTGATCACAGTGGGTGAGGAAACCAAGCTGTTGAAAGGCAGATGCACTGAGGATCAGGAAGCCTTGGAATTGCTTAGAGGAACAAACTGGAGTTGGCTGTGGCCACTGGAGTCTCCCAGGAAGGCTGGGAAGGTGCCTGTGGGGCTGAGGGGTCCAGCCCCAGCGCAGAGGACCTGATGGATGGTTTCCAAGGCTCCCCCCAACCCATCAGAGCAGGGTGTTGCGCTGAAGCACCAAGTGGTGCAGACACTGTTGGGGTTCCCCTGTGGCAGGTGTTTGGAGATGGGGCATCTTGTACCCCAAAGCGACAGGGTGTCCAGGAAAACCAGCCATCAACAGCTCTCTGTGCCCTCCAAGGGCCTCCCCAGCCTTTAGGGTGAGGCTGGAGAGCCGTGGTGGAGCCCGGTGAACTGGGATGGTGTTTGAGGAATTCACAGCCTTTTATCCGAGGCCTCACCTTGAGTACTGTGTCCAGTTTTGGGCCCCCTACCATAAAAAAGACATTGAGGGGCTGGAGCGGGTCCAGAGAAGGGCGACAAAGCTGGTGAGGGGTCTGGAGAATAAGTCTTATGAGGAGAGGCTGAGGGAGCTGGGGTTCTTCAGCCTGGAGAAGAGGAGGCTGAGGGGAGACCTTCTGGCTCTCTCCAACTCCCTGAAAGGAGGGTGTAGAGAGGTGGGGGTCGGTCTCTTTTCTCAAGTCACAGGCGACAGGACAAGAGGAAATGGCCTCAAGTTGCCCCAGGGGAGGTTCAGGCTGGATATTAGGAAACATTTTTTCACTGAAAGGGTCATCAGGCATTGGAATGGGCTGCCCAGGGAGGTGGTGGAGGCCCCATCCCTGGAGGTGTTCAAAAGACAGGTTGATGTGGTGCTGGGAGGTCTGGTTTAGTGATGATGCTCCTTGTTTGTTGTGTGGGTGTCTATTTTTGTCAGTCAGGTTGACAGTTGGACAAGATGATCTTTGAGGTCCCTTCCAACCTAGAAGATTCTGTGATTCTGTAATTCTGTAATTGTCCTTCAGACAATTATTCTCTGACCTGATGAGTCCTGCCCACCCAGGAAGGGGAATTGGGGGAAAACAAGGAAACAGGAGGGTTGAAATATAAATAGCTTTAATAGGATAAGACTAAATAATTGACAATAACAGCAAAGAACCAGTGTGGATCCCAGTATAAAATCCAGAGGGATTATCCTCAGCCCATGTGGGACCCTGCAAGTGCTGCAGCTCCAGGAGGAAGGGAAGGGCTCAGGGATCTGGCACTGGGGCAAGGACTTCTCAGGATCCCAGCCATCATGGAAGGGAGAAAAATTCAGCCAACTTTCTAATTTCTATTGAAAGTGACATTCCTGGTATGAAATAACCCTCGTGGCAGCTTGGGGCAAGTGCCCAGGTCTCGCTCCTCCTCATCCCCACACCTGGGGAGCTTGAAAACACCGAGACCTTGAATCCCACCCCTCAGAGCTGGTTGGGAAGTGAATATTTTCCCCAATTCAGACACTGGAGTCTTCTAAAAGTGCAGTTTCTCCCAAGCATTAGAAGAGAGGTTAGTCCTGTGTTGCTCAAACCAGGCTGGATGAGAGCATCCAGCTGATGGAGGTCTGTGGTCCAGGGGGTGTTCTTGTCCCTCCTCTTCCTCATCTCCCACCAGCAACCCCTGTCCCCTACAGCGAGACGTCTTGTCACCACCTCTGCCACTGTCCCCAGCTGCCCCCACTACAGCAGGTGACTGCAGACTGACCACAGGGCTTCTCTGAAGCATCAGGGCTTAGAAATTCAGATGTTCTTCTGGGGTTTGGGTTCCTCAAAGCGCGTTGTCACCTGGATGGCTCTGCCCGGCTTGTGCAGGGCTGTGTGAGGAGGAGAGCCAAGTGTGGCTGGGCAAAAGCCACGCTGAGGCCTGGGGCTACCCCAGATTTCTCAGATCCTTATTACAGGCCCATCTCAGGTTTGTGGGGAAGGTTTCTGACCTTGGCTGCCGTGCTGGGACGAGAAGGGGCTCGGGTTAATCATCTCTGCAGGACACAGCTCTTCATCTTCACCTCCAACAGCTGCCTTTTGCCATCGCCCCTTGCGTGGTTTCCCTTCTCCTGGAATGGAGAGGGGGAAGCAGGGGAGATGGTTTCTTAGGTTCAGGCAGTTGGGAATTCAGCCCGTGGCTCCATTCCTGGAGAAAAGGCCGGGAAACTGTGTTAAATCATAGAATGGTTTGGGTTGGAAGGGACCTCAAAGATCACAGAATCACAGAATCTTCTAGGTTGGAAGGGACCTTAAAGATCATCTTGTCCAACCGTCAGCCTAACTGACAAAAATAAACACCCACACAACAAACAAGGAGCATCATCACTAAACCAGACCTCCCAGCACTACATCAACCCGGCTTTTGAACACCTCCAGGGATGGGGCCTCCACCACCTCCCTGGGCAGCCCATTCCAATGGCTGATGACCCTTTCAGTGGAAAAATGTTTCCTAATATCCAGCCTGAACCTCCCCTGGGGCAACTTGAGGCCATTTCCTCTCGTCCTGTCGCCTGTGACTTGAGAGAAGAGACCGACCCCCACCTCTCTACACCCTCCTTTCAGAGAGTTGGAGAGAGCAAGAAGGTCTCCCCTCAGCCTCCTCTTCTCCAGGCTGAAGAACCCCAGTTCCCTCAGCCTCTCCTCATAAGACTTGTGCTCCAGACCCCTCACCAGCTTTGTCGCCATAGAGTTCCAACCCCCCTGCCCTGGGCAGGGACACCTCCCACCAGAGCAGGTTGCTCAAGTCCCCAGCCAGCCTGGCCTTGAACCCCTCCAGGGATGGGGCAGCCACA
>NW_015091227.1:118130-139801 GCF_001431845.1 Calidris pugnax
AACACCCCCAAGTCCTTCTCCTCAGGGCTGCTCTCCAGCCATTCTCCACCCAACCTGGATTTGTGCCTAGGGTTGCCACGTCCCAGGTGCAGGACCCTGCACTTGGCTTGGTTGAACCTCATGCCATTTGCACGAGCTCACCTCTCCAGCCTGTCCAGGTCCCTCTGGATGGCACCCCTTCCCTCCAGTGTGTCAACTGCGCCACCGAGCTTGGTGTCATCAGCAAACTTGCTGAGGGTGCACTCTATCCCACTGTCCATGTCTCCAACAAAGATGTTCAATAGTACTGGTCCCAGTATGGACCCCTGAGGAACACCACTCCTTACTGGCCACCACCTGGACATTGAGCCGTTGACCACAACCCTTTGGGTGCAGCCATCCAGCCAGCTCCTTATCCACCAAGTGGTCCATCCATGGAATCCATGGGTTTCCAATTTTGAGACCAGGATGTCGTGTGGGACAGTGTCAAATGCTTTGCAGAAGTCCAGGTAGATGAAGCTCGTTTCCTGGCCTTTTCTCCAGGACCAGAGCCACGGGCTGAATTCCCAACCTGGAGAAACAAGCCCTCATGTGAAAATCATAGAATCATTGAGGTTGGAAGAGACCCTTGGGATCATCGAGTCCAACCATCTCCCCTACTCTACAAAGTCCTCCCCTACACCATGTCCCTCAGCACTGCATCTAAACGGCCCTTAAACACAGCCAGGGATGGGGACTCCACCCCCTCCCTGGGCAGCCTGTTCCAATGCCCGACCACTCTTTGGGTGAAAAATTCCTTCCTAATGTTCAATCTAAACCTGCCCTGTTGGAGCTTGAAGCCGTTCCCTCTCGTTCTGTCACTAATTACCTGTTAGTGTGGGGCGTCGGGGCTTCGTGAGCTGCTCTGGTTTAATTTTCCTCTCGCTGCGTTTCCAGCCTGACCCTAAATCTGTGCTCGTTCAGTGGCACAGGAGAGATGGCCTCGGGGCTGATGAGAGCTGTTAATTGGCAGGTAAATAGTGCAGGAGGCCAGAAGATTCCTGACAAGGAACTACACTTCCTAAACTAAACTTCCTGACAAGGGGAGGGACTCTTTGTCAGGGAGTGCAGTGACAGGACAAGGGGTAACGGTTTTAAATTGGAAGAGGGGAGATTTAGAGTGGATGCCAGAAAGAAATTAATTCCTGTGAGGGTGGTGAGACACTGGAACAGGTTGCCCAGAGAAGCTGTGGATGCTCCATCCCTGGAGGGGTTCAAGGCCAGGTTGGAGGGGGCTTGGAGCAACCTGCTCTGGTGGGAGGTGTCCCTGCCCAGGGCAGGGGGGTTGGAACTCGATGATCTTTGAGGTCCCTTCCAACCCAAACCATTCTATGATTCTGAGATGGCCCTGTGTGGATCTTGGAGTGGCTCAAGGTGCAAACTGCCCTCTGTGCCTCAGTTTCCCCATCCCTAGAACACGCGGGATGACGCTGAGCTGCTCTGGAGGGTGCCTGAGGTTTTACAGTTGTGTGGAGTCATGGAGAGTTCTTGGACCAGGGGCTGGAGCACATAAACACCCTCCTGCAAAGACCCTGGTCTCAGGGACACCTGGAGCATCTCCCTTAGGAGGAAAGGCTGAGGGACTTGGGGCTTTTTAGTCTGGAGAAGAGAAGGCTGAGGGGGGATCTGATCAACACCTCTAAATCCTTCAAGGGTGGGTGTCAGGAGGATGGGGCTGGTCTTTTTTCAGTGGTGCCCAGTGACAGGACAAGAGGAAATGGGCACAGACTTGAACATGAGAAGTTCCACCTCAACATGAGGAGGAACTTCTTTCCTGTGAGGGTGGCAGAGCCCTGGCAGAGGCTGCCCAGGGAGGTGGTGGAGCCTCCTTCTCTGGAGACATTCAAAAGCCCCCTGGACATGTTCCTGTGGGACCTGCTCTGGGTGGCCCTGCTCTGGCAGGGGGTTGGACGAGATGATCTCCAGAGGTCCCTGCCAACCCTATGTGACACAGCATCTCCTGGGTGCTGGGACTCCTGGCAGAGCCACATCCTGCAGAAAGCAGTCCCTCACCCTCCCAAACCCTGTCCTTTTGCATCCCCCTTCTCCTCTCGGCTCCGATTTAACGGGAACCCCCTTGTCTTGTTGATTCAGCAATCCACGAAAATGCCTTCATCGTCTTCATCACGTCGGCCCTGGGCCACATGCTCCTGACCTGCATCCTCTGGAGAATGACGAAGAAACACACAGTAAGTCCCGAGGTACAGAAAACTTTCCCTTCCTTCTCTCTGTGGGGCTCTGGGCGCCGGGGAGGGGGCTCTCGGCTGGCGGTGGAGGGCTTCGGCTGTCACTCCCTTGGGGAATGGCCATCACAGGGTGCTCATGGAGTTCATCTCACCAACCAGGTGGAACAACATGGTCGCCGAAAATTCCTGGTTTAGCAAAACCAAGTGGGGAGGAATCTGTTGATTCCCAAAATTCTGGTTTTCACTCAGAGCTGACATTTGAAAAGCGCCCCGTCGGTGTCCCTGCGGGTGGGGTGTGCTGGTTGGCCTCTTCTTGCCTCAGGTTGCCTGTTTCTGACCCGAAAATTGGCTTCTCTGTGCTGGAGAACCAGGAGCTTGCGGACGATACCAAGCTGTGTGGTGGTGTCGATACACCTGAGGGATGGGATGTCATCCAAAAGGACCTGGACAGGCTGGAGAGGTGGGCCCAGGTGAACCTCATGAGGTTCAACAAGAACAAGTGCAAGGTTCTGCACCTGGGCCAGAACAATCCTCACCACCAATACAAACTGGGGGGTGAGGGATTGGAAAGCAGCCCTGAGGAAAGGGACTTGGGGGTGCTGGTGGAGGAGAAGCTGGACATGAGCAGGCAGTGGGCACTTGCAGCCCAGAAGGTCAATCCCATCCTGGGCTGCATCAAAAGCTGCGTTGCCAGCAGGTCCAGAGAGGGGATTCTGCCACTTGACTCTGCTCTGGTGAGACCTCACCTGGAGTATTGTGTGCAGGTCTGGAGCCCTCAATAGAAGAAGGACATGGACCTGATGGAGCGGGTCCAGAGGAGGGCCACAAGGATGATGAGGGGGATGGAGCACCTCTGCTCCGAGGACAGGCTGAGGGAGCTGGGGTTGTTCAGCCTGGAGAAGAGGAGGCTCCGGGGAGACCTAATAGCGGCGTTCCAGTACCTGAAGGGGCCTACAGGAAGGCTGGGGAGAGCCTGTTTAGAAAGGCCTGCAGTGACAGGACGAGGGGCAATGGCTTCAAGCTGGAGGGGAACAGATTTAGACTGGAGATGAGGAGAGGGTTCTTCACTGGGAGGGTGGTGGAGCACTGGAACAGGTTGCCCAGGGAGGTGGTTGAGGCCCCTTCCCTGGAGATATTCAAGGAGAGGCTCGACGAGGCCCTGGGCAACCTGGTCTAGTTGGGGGTGTCCCTGCTGACTGCGGGGAGGTCGGACTAGATGACCTTTGGAGGTCCCTTCCAGCCTGGGCAATTCTATGACTCTATGATTCTATGATTCTTGCTGGTCTGACAAGCAGGAAGAGCTGCCAGCAGGAAGAGTTGTGTTATCCCTTTCCCATGCAAGTCACTGCACTGTGGCTCTTCTTCTCCATGATGGGGCCGGTGGGCTCAGGGACCCACTGGTCGTGCCGTGGGTCAGGCAGAGGGTCCAGGGGGGCTTCTGGCTCCATCCCCTGGATGTAGCTTTGGTTCCACACAGGTTCGTTGCTGGTCTGACAAGCAGGAAGAGCTGCCAGCAGGAAGAGTTGTGTTATCCCTTTCCCCTGGGAGTCGCTGCGCTGTGGCTCTTGTTCTCCATGATGGGGCCAGTGGGTTCAGGGACCCACTGGTCATGCCGTGGGTCAGGCAGAGGGTCCAGGGGGGCTTCTTGCTCCATCCCCTGGATGTGGCTTTGGTTCCACACAGGTTTGTGGCAAGTGCTGGACCATGGACACTGGCAGACAGGGCAGGACCTTCAGCTCTGAAACTCTGTGTGTGAAAAGCTGCTTCTGCTCAGCTTTTCCTGGGTCTCTGGGCTTCATGGACCTCTCTGTCCATTGCTCCTCAAGGATGCATCTCACCCAGTTGATCTCCAGTACTAAATGGGGAAGGGTCCCCAGGGCTTTGCCAGGGTCTCTGGGCTCCCTGGACCTCTCTGTCCATTGCTCCTCAAGGATGCATCTCACCCAGTTGATCCCCAGTCCAACCCTCACAGTCCCCAGTACTAAATGGGGAAGGGTCCCCAGGGCTTTGCCAGGGTCTCTGGGCTCCCTGGACCTCTGTCCATTGCTCCTTGGGGATGTGTCTCATCCAGCTGGTCCCCAGTCCAACCCTCACAGTCCCCAGTACTAAATGGGGAGGGGTCCCCAGGGCTTTGCCAGGGTCTCTGGTCTCCTGGACTTCTGTCCATTGCTCCTCAAGGATACATCTCACCCAGTTGATCCCCGGTACTAAATGGGGAAGGGTCCCCAGGGCTTTGCCAGGGTCTCTGGGCTCCCTGGACCTCTCTGTCCATTGCTCCTCAAGGATGTGTCTCACCCAGTTGATCCCCAGTACTAAATGGGGAAGGGTCCCCAGGGCTTTGCCAGGGTCTCTGGGCTCCCTGGACCCCTGTCCATTGCTCCTCAAGGATGCATCTCACCCAGTTGATCCCCAGTACTAAATGGGAAAGGGTCCCCAGGGCTTTGCCAAGCATTCTGGGCTCCTGGACCTCTCTGTCCATTGCTCCTCAAGGATGCATCTCACCCAGTTGATCCCCAGTACTAAATGGGGAAGGGTCCCCAGGGCTTTGCCAGGCTCTCTGGGCTCCCTGGGCCACTCTGTCCTTTGCTCCTTGGGGATGTGTCTCATCCAGCTGGTCCCCAGTCCAACCCTCACAATCCCCAGTACTAAATGGGGAAGGGTCCCCAGGGCTTTGCCAGGGTCTCTGGGCTCCCTGGACCTCTGTCCATTGCTCCTCGGGGATGTGTCTCATCCAGCTGGTCCCCAGTCCAACCCTCACAGTCCCCAGTACTAAATGGGGAGGGGTCCCCAGGGCTTTGCCAGGGTCTCTGGTCTCCTGGACTTCTGTCCATTGCTCCTCAAGGATACATCTCACCCAGTTGATCCCCGGTACTAAATGGGGAAGGGTCCCCAGGGCTTTGCCAGGGTCTCTGGGCTCCCTGGACCTCTCTGTCCATTGCTCCTCAAGGATGTGTCTCACCCAGTTGATCCCCAGTACTAAATGGGGAAGGGTCCCCAGGGCTTTGCCAGGGTCTCTGGGCTCCCTGGACCCCTGTCCATTGCTCCTCAAGGATGCATCTCACCCAGTTGATCCCCAGTACTAAATGGGAAAGGGTCCCCAGGGCTTTGCCAAGCATTCTGGGCTCCTGGACCTCTCTGTCCATTGCTCCTCAAGGATGCATCTCACCCAGTTGATCCCCAGTCCAACCCTCACAGTCCCCAGTACTAAATGGGGAAGGGTCCCCAGGGCTTTGCCAGGGTCTCTGGGCTTCATGGACCTCTCCATCCATTGCTCCTCAAGGATGCATCTCACCCAGTTGATCCCCAGTACTAAATGGGGATGGGTCCCAAGGGCTTTGCCAGGGTCTCTGGTCGCCCTGGACCTCTCTGCCCATTGCTCCTCAAGGATGCGTCTCACCCAGTTGATCCCCAGTCCAACCCTCACAGTCCCCAGTACTGAATGGGGAAGGGTCCCCGAGGCTCTCTGGGCTGTGTTGCCCCAGGAAGGTGGTCGCTTTGCAAAGTGGAGACCTTCAGGGAGGTGGGTGCCCTTATCCCAGGGCTGGGAAGGTGGTGAGGGCTGGGAGCAGGTCTCTGGGAAGGGTCCATGCCTGAGGGGCTGCTCTGATGCTTACACAGCATCTTGCCAAGGCTCCTCCTCCATCGTGGCTCTTTATTGGCCCCTTTGGACACTTCACCGACCCCATCCCCTTATTTCAGAGACCTGGAAAAGAAGCTTCCAGTGGTTGTTTGGCTGCAAGATTCCCTACAAAAGGGACTTCTGGAGGTCCTGGGGTTCCCCTCTCTCTGGCAGCGATCAGTTCTCTCTGGCGATACGGAGAGGAGCTCAGCAGCCCCTCCTTGGCAGCTCTCTCTGCCTCTGCCTTTATTTCTTTCAAATAAATAAATTTTGGTTGCAGCGTGTTGGCAGCAGCGCTGGTCCTGCCGTCAGCTCGTGGGACCAAAAAAAAGAGCTGCTGGTGGTTCCCTGGGCACGGGGGCTGTTCCCCGGGCTGAGCTGTGAGCCCACATGCCCCGATGGTGGTGGGCACACAGAATCACAGAATCTTCTAGGGTGGAAGGGACCTTAAAGATCATCTTGTCCAACTGCCAACCTAACTGACAAAAATAGACACCCACACAACAAACAAGGAGCATCATCACTAAACCAGACCTCCCAGCACTACATCAACCCGGCTTTTGAACACCTCCAGGGATGGGGCCTCCACCACCTCTCTGGGCAGCCCATTCCAAGGGCTGAGAACCCTTTCAGTGAAAAAATGTTTCCTAATATCCAGCCTGAACCTCCCCTGGGGCAACTTGAGGCCATTTCCTCTTGTCCTGTCGCCTGTGACTTGAGAAAAGAGACCGACCCCCACCTCTCTACACCCTCCTTTCAGGGAACGTCCCCGTGCAGGCAGAGAGCTCGTGTGTAACACGTCCCTGAGCCATCAGAGCCAGGGGATGGGGTCAGGAAGGTGAGGAGCCTGCTCAGAACATCTGGTGTGCCTCTGCTGGTAATTCGGGTGGGTTTCTCCCACCTTCGTGCCAGGGCAACGTGTGTTGGCAGCCCAGAAACCCCCCTGCACCCTGGGCTGCATCCCCAGCAGGGTGAGGAAGGGGATTCTGCCCTTCTGCTATGCTCTGGGGAGACCCCTCCCCACCCCGACCCCCAGTGCTGCCTCCAGCTCTGGGGCCACCACCATCAGAAGGACATCCCTGGAGGGGTTCAAGGCCAGGCTGGATGGGGCTTGGAGCAACCTGCTCTAGTGGGAGATGTCCCTGCCCATGGCAGGGGGGTTGGAACTCGATGATCTTTAAGGTCCCTTCCAACCCAAACCACTCTATGATTCTATGACACGGAGCTGCTGGATGGGGCCAGAGGAGGCCCCGGAGATGCTGGGAGGGCTGGAGACCCTCTGCTGGGAGGGGGGGCTGAGAGAGTTGGGGGGGTTCAGCCTGGAGAAGAGAAGGCTCCAGGGAGACCTTGGAGCCCCTTCCAGTCCCTAAAGAGGCTCCAGGAAAGCTGGGGAGGGACTTTTTACAAGGGCATGTAGTGACAGGATGAGGGGTAATGGCTTCAAACTGGAAGAGGGGAGATTTTGATGAGATATTCGGGAGAAATTTTTCACCGTGAGGGTGGTGAGACCCTGGCCCAGGTTGCCCCGAGAAGCTGTCCAATGTAAATCTCCCCTCTTTCAGGGTCAAACCCTTCCCCCTCCTCCTAGGGCTCCCCTCCCTCATCCAGAGTCCCTCCCCAGCTTTCCTGGAGCCCCCCCACACCTTGAGGGACTGGAAGTGGCTCCAAGGTCTCCCCGGAGCCTTCTCTTCTCCAGGCTGAACCCCCCAACTCTCTCATCCTGTCCTCATTTGCCTCCTATGAATCATAGAATCATAGAATTGCCCAGGCCAGAAGGGACCTCCAAAGGCCATCTAGTCCCACCTCCCCACAGTCTGCAGGGACACCCCCAACTAGACCAGGTTGTCCAGGGCCTCGTCGAACCTCACCTTGAATATCTCCAGGGAAGGGGCCTCAACCACCTCCCTGGGCAACCTGTTCCAGTGCTCCACCACCCTCACAGTGAAGAACCCTCTCCTAATCTGAAGATGTGTTGACCAGGGCAGGTCCCTGGGTGGAAGGACGGGGGAGCATGGTGGTGACCTGGATGAACATGCCACCATCTGGCATGTCTTAGAATCACAGGATGGTTTGGGTTGGAAGGGACCTTAAAGATCATCTAGTTCCAAACTCCCCTGCTGTGACCTTCCTCCTCCCATCCTGGAACTTCCCTGCTGATGGAGAGGAGATTCCTGCAGGGGTGCATGGTCCTCCCCTCCAAAGCTGGGTGTCTCCCTGTGGACAGAGGGGACCTCTTTGAGGCTGGTGCCGACCTGGAGCTGGGGCTGGTCCTCCCCTGCCGTGTGTCAGCAGATGGAGCTGTCGCCCGAAGAGCCAGGGCCACCAGTCGGTTCCTGCGAAGAGGAAGATGCCGCGATGGCGGCAGGGCCCTCGGGTGGGATGTGTCTGGGCGAAGCAGGTCCAGGGCTTGCCCCGTGGCCACCGGTGGCATCCCTTGATAAGCAGATGGTCCTCCTTATCATCCCTCTGCAGATCTCCCCTTGTCTCTCCATCGGGGTCCCGTGATCTGCCGGTTGGGTTCATAGAATCGTAGAATCATAGAGTTGTCCAGGCCAGAAGGGACCTCCAAAGGTCGTCTAGTCCCACCCCCCTGCAGTCAGCAGGGACACCCCCAACTAGACCAGGTTGCCCAGGGCCTCGTCGAGCCTCACCTTGAATATCTCCAGGGAAGGGGCCTCAACCACCTCCCTGGGCAACCTGTTCCAGTGCTCCACCACCCTCACGGTGAAGAACCCTCTCCTCATCTCCAGTCTAAACCAGTTCCCCTCCAGCTTGAAGCCATTGCCCCTCGTCCTGTCACTGCAGGCCTTTCTAAACAGGTTCTCCCCAGCCTTCCTGCAGGCCCCCTCAGGTACTGGAAGGCTGCTATTAGGTCTCCCCGGAGCCTCCTCTTCTCCAGGCTGAACAACCCCAGCTCCCTCAGCCTGTCCTTGGAGCAGAGGTGCTCCATCCCCCTGATCATCCTCGTGGCCCTCCTCTGGACCCTCTCCATCAGGTCCATGTCCTTCTTCTATTGAGGGCTCCAGACCTGCACACAATACTCCAGGTGAGGTCTCACCAGAGCAGAGGAAAGTGGCAGAATCCCCTCTCACAGGTTCCTGCTGTGGGTCGCTCCCACGGGGCCACAGCTCCTCCAGGGTCAGGGTCTCCTGGGGCTCATCCCGCTGTTGGGGTCCCTCGGGCTGCACACCCACTTCCTGAGGCCAGCAGGGCCACCGGTGGGCTTGGCCCAGCTCCAGCAGTCCCCATGGCTTGCCTGGCTGGGCAGGAGGGGTGGCACGAGGCCGCGGCGAGCCCGGTGCCACCACCACATCCTCCGAGGCCAGCGGGCAGTGGGAACTGCCGGCCTCAGCAGGAACAGGGAGAAGTTGGGCTCACGAGGCCCAAGTGATCTCTTCCTGTGGGTCACGGCATCTCGGGGACGGGTTCTGGCTCCCTTCGTGTCAGTTGGGGGGGCTTTTCGTTCACCTTTGCTCCCCCCAACCCTGCAGCTGGTGGTGGCAAGAGGGGATGGACGAGGGGGACGAGTTGTCCCACGGTGTCCCATCCTTCTCTCCTTTTCAGCAGAGGAAGCCCCACCGAGGGTCCCCAGGTGGGTTGAGGTTCTCCAGGACTAAACCTGGGACTGTCTCTGGGGCCAAACCTGGGACCTGGAGCAAGCTCCAAGCGAGGTCCATCCTCCATGGAAGGTCCAGAGAGGTGATTCTGCCACTTTGCTCTGGTGAGACCTCACCTGGAGTGTTGTGTGCAGGTCTGGAGCCCTCAATAGAAGAAGGCCATGGACCTGATGGAGAGGGTCCAGAGGAGGGCCACGAGGATGATCAGGGGGATGGAGCACCTCTGCTCCAAGGACAGGCTGAGGGAGCTGGGTCCCACGGTGTCCCATCCTTCCCTCCTCTTCAGCAGAGGAAGCCACCGAGGGTCCCCAGGGAGGTTGAGGTTCTCCAGGACTAAACTTGTGACCATCTCCAGGGCCAAACCTGGGACCTGGAGCAAGCTCCACGCGAGGTCCATCCTCCATGGAAGGATGGACCCAGGAGGAGGGAGCGGGGGGTCCGTGCAGAGCCCCCGTGAGGGACCCACAGCAGGGCTGGGGAGGGAGGATGGGGCCAGCAGAGACCTTCTCAAGCCCCGTCTCTGACACGGGTTATTTCAGCGCTGCCGGGGAGGGAGTGAAACACCCCAGGTTTGCTGGAGGACCCAGGAGAAGGGAGCGGGGGGTCCGTGCAGAGCCCCCTTGGGGGACCCACAGCAGGGCTGGGGAAGGAGGATGGGGCCAGCAGAGACCTTCTCAAGCCCCGTCTCTGACACGGGTTATTTCAGCGCTGCCGGGGAGGGAGTGAAACACCCCCAGGTTTGCTGGAGTTTCCTGGGGGTGTTGGTGGCCTGTGGGCTGAACAGGAGCCAGCAGTGTGCCCAGGTGGCCAAGAAAGCCACCAGCATCCTGGCCTGTGTCAGGAACAGCGTGGCAAGTAGGGCCCAAGAGGTGATGGTCCCCCTGTACTGGGCACTGGTGAGGCCTCACCTTGAGTGCTGTGAGGCTGAGGGGAGACCTTATTGCTCTCTACAACTCCCTGAAAGGAGGGTGTAGAGAGGTGGGGGTCGGTCTCTTCTCTCAAGTCACAGGTGACAGGACGAGAGGAAATGGCCTCAAGTTGCGCCAGGGGAGGTTCAGGCTGGGTATTAGGAAACATTTTTTCACTGAAAGGGTTCTCAGCCATTGGAATGGGCTGCCCAGGGAGGTGGTGGAGGCACCATCCCTGGAGGTGTTCAAAAGCCGGGTTGATGTAGTGCTGGGAGGTCTGGTTTAGTGATGATGCTCCTTGTTTGTTGTGTGGGTGTCTATTTTTGTCAGTTGGGTTGACGGTTGGACAAGATGATCTTGAAGGTCCCTTCCAACCTAGAAGATTCTGTGATTCTGTGAGTTTTCGGCGCGTGAGTGACAGGAATTGGTCTTGCAAAAGCCCGGCCTCAGTCGTTGTCGGGGGCTCGTGTTGCAACCAGTTTTTTCTGCAAAGGCAGGAAGGTGCTGGGGAACTTGTCCGTGATGGGGAAGTAGAGGCTGGTTCCAGCTGCAAGGTGGCAAAAGGGTGAGAGAAAGGAAAAAAATCGAGCTCTGCAGGAGGGAGGAGAAGAGAAGAGAAGGGAAGGGAAGGGAAGGGAAGGGAAGGGAAGGGAGAGAAGAGAGAGAGAAGAGAGAGAGAAGAGAGGAGGAGGGGAAGGGTAGAACATGAGGGGGGAAAAGGGAAATGGAGCTGGAGAGCCTCTAGCCCTGGAGTGGTCGCCCAGCCCGTGGTCCTTGGCCGTGGCTGGTTGTGGTGTCACCCTCGGTGGCCAGCGTGTCTCTGCTCCTGTCCAGCTGTGCACCCTTTAAACCACCCCCCTCCACAGCTGGCTCTGCCGCAGCCGAGATGATGAGCCAGGCAGCCAAGCAGAGCGGTTTCACTTCTTGTTTGCAAACATTATTTCCACCACCCCCTTCCCCCCCCCTTCCTTGTCCCGGAGTCACCAGCGGCTGCGTTTCGGCCGGGGGACATGCCTCACCTCGAGTGCTGTGTCCAGTTTTGGGCCCCCTACCATAAAAAAGACATTGAGGGGCTGGAGCGGGTCCAGAGAAGGGCAACAAAGCTGGTGAGGGGTCTGGAGAATAAGTCTGATGAGGAGAGGCTGAGGGAGCTGGGGTTCTTCAGCCTGGAGAAGAGGAGGCTGAGGGGAGACCTTCTTGCTCTCTCCAACTCCCTGAAAGGAGGGTGTAGAGAGGTGGGGGTCGGTCTCTTTTCTCAAGTCACAGGCGACAGGACAAGAGGAAATGGCCTCAAGTTGCCCCAGGGGAGGTTCAGGCTGGATATTAGGAAACATTTTTTCACCGAAAGGGGTCATCAGCCATTGGAATGGGCTGCCCAGGGAGGTGGTGGAGGCCCCATCCCTGGAGGTGTTCAAAAGACGGGTTGATGTAGTGCTGGGAGGTCTGGTTTAGTGATGATGCTCCTTGTTTGTTGGGTGGGTGTCTATTTTTGTCAGTTGGGTTGAGGGTTGGACAAGATGATCTTTAAGATCCCTTCCAACCTAGAAGATTCTGTGATTCTGTGAATCTATGAGGTGGCCACCGGGCCAGCAGCTCCTTCAGGGCCATCAGTGGAGCCGGGTCCTGCTGTGCCACCAGCACTGGGGCTGTGTCCCTCAGCAGCCCAGGCTGTGCCACCGGGTTGGTGGCTTCCAGAAAGCACCTCCTGCAGCCCGTGGGGAGGCAGAGGTGATGTTGGGGTGCAAACCACGGGGAGACCCACCAGCACCTGGGCTTGCTCCTCTCTGTGGCCGCTCCTGTCCCCACCTCATCCCTCCTTAAGCCATTTCTGCTCGTGCTGCTGGAGCAGGAGCTGCTGAAGCCCCGGGGAGGGGACCACAAAAGCCCTAGGAGGAGGGG
Source organism: Calidris pugnax (assembly GCF_001431845.1). Taxonomy (NCBI): domain Eukaryota; kingdom Metazoa; phylum Chordata; class Aves; order Charadriiformes; family Scolopacidae; genus Calidris; species Calidris pugnax. Next base: position 130,378 of record NW_015091227.1, read on the forward strand.
GAAGGGTTTGACCCTGAAAGAGGGGAGATGGAGCTGAGCTGTGGGGAAGAACTTGTTTGGTGGGAGGGTGGTGAGAGCCTGGCCCAGGTTGGGTGGAGAAGCTGTGGCTGCCCCATCCCTGGAGGGGTTCAAGGCCAGGTTGGAGGGGGCTTGGAGCAACCTGCTCTGGTGGGAGGTGTCCCTGGATGGAACTGGATTTAAGGTCCCTTCCCACCCAAACCATTGTATGATTCTATGATCATCTGGGCTCCTGCCTCACCTTTGTGTGCACGGGGAACGTGCCTGGGCTCAGCCCCTGCGAGCTGACGGGGCTAAATATAATTTGCCTGTGGTTTTCTGGGCCAGACACGCACCCGGCCAGGGGCGGGGGTGGCTCGGGGAGGGGGGCTGTGTGTCACTGGAGAGGTTTGCAGGGGACACCGGGTGTCCTGGAGGAAATTGCGAAGCCGGGGTTGGCAGCTGAGCGTTGCCAGCTGCAGCCCTGCCAGCCCAGTAGCCCCCAGCAAGGGCCTGGTGGGGGGGGAACCTGACTCCAGCTGGGCTTGGAGCACCTCATTCTTGGGTGGCCACTCCTTGGGGCTGGTGGCCAAGGATGGCAGTGACCTGGCTGCATCCTCTGCCCCCACATCATCCCTTAAACCTGCATCATCCCTCTGCCCCCCATCCCTCTGACCCTACATCATCCTCTTGCCCCCCTGTCTCTCTGCCTGGGCATCATCCTTCTGCCCCCCATCCCTCTGCCCCCTACCTCATCCTTCTGCCCCTCCTCCCTCTGCCCCCTACATCATCCTTCTGCCCCAGCCCTGCAGGGGTATCCAGATGAGAATGGTGGATGAGAAGCTCAACATGAGCCATCAACATGGGCTGGCAGCCCAGAAAGCCCCCCACATCCTGGGCTGCATCCCCAGCCCCGTGGCCAGCAGGGCCAGGGGGGGATTCTGCCCCTCTGCTCCGCTCTGGGGAGACACCCCCCACCAAGTGCTGCATCCAGCTCCAGAGGAGGCCACAGAGATGCTGGGAGGGCTGGAGCCCCTCTGCTGGGAGGGGGGGCTGAGAGAGTTGGGGGGTTCAGCCTGGAGAAGAGAAGGCTCCGGGGAGACCTTCCAGCCCCTTCCAGTCCCTCAGGGGTCTCCAGGAAAGCTGGGGAGGGACTCTTGATGAGGGAGGGGAGCCCTAGGACAAGAGGGAAGGGTTTGACCCTGAAAGAGGGGAGATGGAGCTGAGATGTGGGGAAGAACTTGTTTGGTGGGAGGGTGGTGAGAGCCTGGCCCAGGTTGTGTGGAGAAGCTGTGGCTGCCCCATCCCTGGAGGGGTTCAAGGGCAGGTTGGAGGGGCCTTGGAGCAACCTGCTCTGGTGGGAGGTGTCCCTGCCCAGGGCAGGGGGTGGCACTGGATGGTCTTTAAGGTCCCTTCCCACCCAAACCATTCCATGATGATTCCATGATGATGATGATGACACACCGTGCAGGGGAGCACAGCGAGGAACCCCTCACTGGTGATTCCATGATGATGATGATGATGATGATGATGACACAGTGCTGTGCAGGGGAGCACAGCGAGGAACCCCTCACCTTCCCCGTGAGGAGCCCAGGCCCCGGCCTCCGCTTTTGCAGCTTCGTAACCGTTTCCGCCGCCGCCGCGGGACCTTGGATGAAAACAAGGCTGTTTCTGACCCGCTTTTCCGGTGTGAAACTTTACATAAAAGCCAGGGCCCCGGCAGCTCGGTGTTATTTAACCCCTGGGGTTGGCACCGCTGCTCTCCCCACCCCACGGGCAGGGGGCTGCCTGCACCGAGCCCCGCTCCGGAGGGTCCCACTGGAGAGACACCCAGCAGCAAAGGACCTGGCCCGGGCCCCCATGACGGCGGCGTCGGCCCCACGTCCCCCCCCATGGCGAAGGCGACGGCGAGGCCGTTTCTTCCTCTCTGGGTTTTCCTCCTCCTCCCTGCCGTGACCTGTTTGTGCTCTCGGCAACTTTCCGGGGGGTAATGGAAAGTTTGATGGGGCAATTTAAATTTTCCTTCTTTCTCAGCAGTCCCTGAAAATGGAGGGGTTTTTGTTGTTTTTTTTTTCTCCCTCACGTGAAACGTCAGACGAGGGGGGAAATTCCCCTCCCACACAGAAACAGGAATAACAGCCCGTGTCTGGGCCGTGCTGTGGCATCCCCGGCCCCTGTCTGTGGGGCTGACCCCCCCCTTCCCACCCCACTGTTTGCCACCCTGCGCTGGGATGGAGATATTGGGGTGTCACCATTGTCCTCTGTGGTGTTTGGCCACTGTTTGGGGTTCCGTGGCCATAGGGGCTCCCCACTCCCCCCAGGACACCCCCCGCCCAGTGCTGCCTCCAGCTGTGGGGCCACCACCAGCAGAAGGACATGGAGCTGTTGGATGGGGCCAGAGGAGGCCCCGGAGATGCTGGGGGGGCTGGAGCCCCTCTGCTGGGAGGGGGGGCTGAGAGAGTTGGGGGGTTCAGCCTGGAGAGGAGAAGGCTCTGGGGAGACCTTGGAGCCCCTTCCAGTCCCTAAAGGGGCTCCAGGAAAGGTGGGGAGGGACTCTTGATGAGGGAGGGGAGCCCTAGGAGGAGGGGGAAGGGTTTGACCCTGAAAGAGGGATCCTTTCTCCATGATGCTCATGGTGATGGGAGACAGATGGGAAGGGGCTGGAGCTGGTACCCACCATGGCTTCTTGGGGGGGGGACACTGGGAGGGGTGCCAGGCAGGGTCTGGATGGGGCGGTGGGTTGGTGGACCCCAATTTGGAGTTAAGGGCTGGCCCCTCACCTGCCCCCTTCGCTGGGGGGGTGCGGACACTGCGTTGCTGGGGGCCTGTTGTGCTGTTGGAGGTGGTGCTGGGGGGGGGGGGCCCCCCCAACTCTGGTGCCAAAGGCTGCTCGTGTGATGTCTCCAGCGCTGCTGCCAACCCTTCATGTGGTTTTCCTCCTCCTCCTCCTCCCCGGCGCGGTTGCGAGCGAGGGGGTGCGGTGCCGGCGGCCCCCGCCTGCGCACACCGGGTGAATTCCCCGCACCCACCGGGGCCGTTGGGCATCGCCCGGAGCTGGGGGTGGGGGGAGACAGGGCCACCTGCAGCCCCCCCATCCGCAGCTGGAGGATCTACTGTCTGGTAGAGCCGTTGGCCCGTCTTTGGGGAGCTGCTTGGGGCCCCCCTGTGCGTCCCAGCACCATCCTGGGTCCTCCTGCCTCCGGGGTCACCCCCGTTGGTTCTTCAGATGTTGTTCAAACCCACAGCCTGGAGAAGAGAAGGCTCCGGGGACACCTTGGAGCCCCTTCCAGTCCCTCAAGGGGCTCCAGGAAAGCTGGGGAGGGACTCTTGAGGAGGGAGGGGAGCCCTAGGAGGAGGGGGAAGGGTTTGACCCTGAAAGAGGGGAGATGGAGCTGAGCTGTGGGGAAGAACTTGTTTGCTGGAAGAGTGGTGAGAGCCTGGCCCAGGTTGCCCCAAGAAGCTGTGGCTGCCCCATCCCTGGAGGGGTTCAAGGGCAGGTTGGAGGGGGCTTGGAGCAACCTGCTCTGGTGGGAGGTGTCCCTGGATGGAACTGGATGGTCTTTAAGGTCCCTTCCCACCCAAACCATTCTATTAGTCTATGATTGAAAGGGGCCTACAAGAAGGCTAGGGAGAGCCTGTTTACAAAGGCTGTCAATGACAGAACAAGGGGTAATGGCTTTAAACTGGAGAAAAGCAGATTTAGGTTGGAGATTAGGAGAAAGTTCTTCACTGTGAGGGTGGTGGAGCACTGGAACAGGTTGCCCAGGGAGGTGGTTGAGGCCCCATCCCTGGAGATATTCAAGGAGAGGCTCGACGAGGCCCTGGGCAACCTGGTCTAGTTGGGGGTGTCCCTGCTGACTGCGGGGAGGTCGGACTAGATGGCCTTTGGAGGTCCCTTCGGGCCCAGATGATTCTATGATTCTGTGATTTGTTGGTGGCCGTGTGGCTTGTTGGTGTCAGACGATGCTGGAGGTCCCCGGGGCTCCTGTCGCTCCTCACTGGGCTGTGGCAGCGAGTCCCGGGTGGGATCTGGCCTCGGGGCTACCTCATGCCCTACCATGGGGAGCCCTGGCATCAGCCTGGTTTATCTCTTGGAGAAGAGGAGGTTGGTGGCCATGTGGCTTGTTGGTGTCAGATGATGCTGGAGGTCCCTGTTGCTCCTGTCACCCCTCACTGGGCTGTGGCAGCGAGTCATGGGTGGGAGCTTGGCCTTGGGGCTACCTCATGTCCTACCATGGGGAGCCCTGGCATCAGCCTGGTTTATCAATGGCTTCAAGCTCCAACAGGGGAGGTTTAGATTGAACATGAGGAAGGAATTTTTCACCCAAAGAGTGGTCGGGCATTGGAACAGGCTGCCCAGGGAGGGGGGGGAGTCCCCATCCCTGGCTGTGTTGAAGGGCCGTTTAGATGCAGTGCTGAGGGACATGGTGTAGGGGAGGACTTTGTAGAGTAGGGGAGATGGTTGGACTCGATGATCCCAAGGGTCTCCTCCAACCTAGACCATTCTATGATTCTATGATCTCCACGTAGGAGTGAACCCCCAACGTGTCCCCAAGTCACAGCCCGGCCAAAGTGGCCCATGGGGGCCTTACCCAAGTGGCTGTGCCCAAGGAGCCAGGGTGCAGAGGGGCTCCCAGTGCCTGCCCATGTATCCCCCAGAGCTTCCATGGAGATGGAGGTGTCTCCAGCATCTCCAGGATCCGTAGGGATGAGGGTTGAGATGCTGGTGGCCTTGGCGTGTCCCTGCCATGCTGGGCAAGAGGGACAGGGTGGGCACCGTGGGCTGGAGGGACAGGGGGCTGTGACCCAGCTCTTGGCCTCTTCCAGGAGCGCAAGTCCTACAAGTGGAAGCAGCTGCTCTTCTTCTTCACCTTCATCACCTTTGCGTTTGCCGTGTGCGTCTACTTCCACCACAACTGGTACTGTGGCCCCGGAGGTAAGGGGGCTGGGGCAGGGCTCTGGTGTGTCCCCCCTGGATCCCTCTCAGCTCTGCCTGGGGGGTGCAGGTGGGGAAGGGACCAGGGGGACACTTTCCCTGCCAAATCCCAGCCAGAGGCCAGGAGAGCTCCCCCAGGAGGGAGGGATGGTGCCCATCTCCCTTCTCCTGCTCCCTTCTCCCATCTCACTTCTCCTTCTCCCTTCTCTCTTCTCTCATATCCTTCTCCTTCTCCCTTCTCCTATTTCCTCCTTCTTCTCCCTTCTCCTTCTTCTCCCTTCTCCTTCTCCTTCTCCTTCTCCTTATCCTTATCCTTATCCTTATCCTCCTTCTCCTTCTCCTCTCCTTTTTCTCAGCTCAACTCTGGGGGGGTGCAGGTGGGGAAGGGACCAGGGGGACACTTTCCCTGCCAAATCCCAGCCAGAGGCCAGGAGAGCTCCCCCAGGAGGGAGGGATGGTGCCCATCTCCCTTCTCCTGCTCCCTTCTCCCATCTCACTTCTCCTTCTCCTTCTTTTCCCTTCTTCTCCTTCTCCTTCTTCTCCTCCTTATCTCCTTCTCCTTCCCCTTCTCCTTCTCCTTCTCCTTCTTCCCTTGGGGCAGGGCTCTGGTGTGTCCCCCCTGGATCCCTCTCAGCTCTGCCTGGGGGGTGCAGGTGGGGAAGGGACCAGGGGGACACTTTCCCTGCCAAATCCCAGCCAGAGGCCAGGAGAGCTCCCCCAGGAGGGAGGGATGGTGCCCATCTCCCTTCTCCTGCTCCCTTCTCCCATCTCACTTCTCCTTCTCCCTTCTCTCTTCTCTCATATCCTTCTCCTTCTCCCTTCTCCTATTTCCTCCTTCTTCTCCCTTCTCCTTCTTCTCCCTTCTCCTTCTCCTTCTCCTTCTCCTTATCCTTATCCTTATCCTTATCCTCCTTCTCCTTCTCCTCTCCTTCTTCCCTTCTCCTTCTCTTTCTCCTTCTCCTTTTCCTTCTCCTTCTTCTCCTTCTCCTTCTCCTTCTCCTTATCCTTATCCTTATCCTTATCCTCCTTCTCCTTATCCTTATCCTTATCCTTATCCTTATCCTTATCCTTATCCTTCTCCCTTCTCCTGCTCCCTTCTCCCATCTCCTTCTTTCTCCCTTCTCCTTCTCCTTCTCCTTCTCCTTCTCCTTCTCCTTCTCCTTCTCCTTCTCCTTCTTCTCCTCTCCTTCTCCTCTCCTTCTTCCCTTCTCCTATCTTTTCCTTCTTCTCCTTCTCCCTTCTCCTTCACCTTCTCCTTCTCCTCCTTTTCCTTCTCCTCCTCCCTCTCCTCCTTCTTCTCCTTTTCCCTTCTTCTTCGCCTTCTCCCTTCTCCCTTCCATCTTCTCCCTTCCATCTTCTCCTCCCTTCTCCTTCTCCCTTCTCCCTTCTCCCTTCTCCCTCACGGGTCAAGCAGGGGATCCCACCACCCCCCCCATGCCCTGCCACCCCAGGGAGGTTCCCCAGGAGACCCCCTGGTTCCTGGGGCCGATCTGGCTGCAGTTTCCCCTCATTGTCCACCTTTCCTCCCCCAGTGTACACCATCTTCGCCTTCCTGGAGTACCTGGTCGTCCTCTCCAACATGGCCTTCCACATGACTGCCTTCTGGGACTTCGGCAACAAGGAGCTGGTGGTGAGCTCTCTGCTGGAGGACAAGCACTTCTAAGCCGGCGTGGGGGCGGTGCCAGGCGGGGGCTGCCCTTCCCTTGGGGGGGAGGCAGAGAAGCCCCTTCCCCCTCCTTTTGGCCCAGGGCCGGGACCAGGGCGTTTGCCACGGAGCTGCCACAAGGATCCTCCTGGAGTCTTGAGCCCCACAAGTGTCTGTGGATGGTGCCAGGCTGTGCCTGGAGCTCTCAAAAGCTGGGGGCTTTTACTGGGGACCCCTGAAGCCAGTACCCCCTGCCCTGGCTACCTGCTGGCTACTGGGATGGGCAGGAGGACAGAAGAGGGGGGCAGGTACCTGTGTCTTTGGATGATGCTCCTCTGGGCAGAGCAGGATTCTGCTCCTGGCATCGGGGCACGGGGCGGGGGGCAGCCTTGCCCTGCCCCTGCTTTGCCTGGGTGGTCTCACGGTTCCTCCTCCAGCCTTGGGGGGGGGGTCCCTCAAAAAGGGCTTTTGGTGGCCTTTTGGACCTCGAAGCTCAAGGCAGCACTCGTGTCTCCGAAGGTTCAGGGGGACAGACGGGGCACAGCAGATGCCAAGAGCATCCACACTCTCCTGCTCTGCCTTTCCCAAAAGCCCCCCCAGGACCCCAGCAAGCCACGGGTGCTGCCAGGGGTGCTGTGCCCCCAGTTCCAGCCCAGTTTGGGGAGGAAGGAGGAGTGGGATGGTGCTGGAAGTCCTCACCCTGACGTCTGCACGACTCCCCCCGTGCTGTAGGGCCTGAGCAGGGAACTGCTGGGGGTCCAGCGATGCTGCTGCCACCCCAGGAGGAGGGCACTGGAGGTGACCCCCCATCTGTGGGCTCCAACAGGGGGCTGGCATGGTGGTGGTGCCAGCTGGGTGGCAGTTGGGGGCTGGCAGTGTCCCCAGGCTCCTCCACTCCTCCCCATGCATGGCCAGGCCTGGCTCGCAGGGGACGTAGCCACGGGCCAGGAGGGCTTGGTGACATCCTTTGCAGGGGACAGCGGGGTGCTGTGCTCGGAGAACATGGGGGTCCCTTCTGGAGCCTCCCTGGAAGAGGAACGGGCAGGGGGAGAGGGCTGAGCCTGTTGGCACTGGGAGTTGTGTGGAATTTGGGGAGCTCTGTGCCCCCCATGTCACGCTGGGCCTCCAAGGACCGACGTGGGTCCCCAAAGCTGCTCTTCCTACAAATGGAGCCACCATCCCCATGCTCCCAGGGCTTGGGCAGAGCCCAAGGTGCCCTCGTTGGTAGCCCAAGGTGCCCTGGCTGGTGGCCCAAGGTGCTCTGGTTGGTAGCCCAAGGTGCCCTGGTTGGTAGCCGAAGGTGCCCTGGCTGGTGGCCCAAGGTGCCCTGGTAGCCCAAGGTGCCCTGGCTGGTAGCCGAAGGTGCCCTGGCTGGTGGCCCAAGGTGCCCTGGTAGCCCAAGGTGCCCTGGTTGGTAGCCCAAGGTGCCCTGGTAGCCCAAGGTGCCCTGGCTGGTGGCCCAAGGTGCCCTGGTTGGTGGCCCAAGGTGCCCTGGTTGGTAGCCCAAGGTGCCCTGGTTGGTGGCCCAAGGTGCCCTGGCTGGTGGCCCTGCCTGAGCCAGGGCTGGGCTGACCTCAGAGCAGGTCCCCACCATCTGTGTGTCCATCCCTGAGTGTCCCCAGCTCTGAGTGTCCCCACCACGCCGTGCCGGGCTCCATCCATGTGTGTGTGTCCCCACCTGCATGCGTGTGGCGTGTGGCGTGTGGCGTGTGACGTGCTGTCCCCCGGCAGCGTCTGCACCCGGGGTTTGAGGTGGAAATAAAGCACCCAGTTATTTTTGTGAGCTCCCCAGCAAACTCTATGCCACGGCCACCCAGTCCGACCAGTGGGTCCCATCCCTTCCTGGGACCCCCAGCCAGGGTTGGGTCAGGGTTGGGGGTGCAGGACACGGACCCTGGGTGCTGGGGTTGGTCATTTAAGGTCACTTAAGAACTTGATGAAGCTTAACGAGGACAAGTGGGAGGTCTCACACCCGGGGACACAATCCTGGAGTGTGGGACGGGCTGGGGTCTACCCTCTGGGGAGCAGCTCCATGGGAAGGGACCTGGGGGTCCCTGTGAGCGAGCAGTGGGGCTGCTGTGGCCAAGAACCCCCCTCGGGGACACTGGGCTGTGTCACTGAGGGTGTCACCCACAGAGAGAGAAGGAGCCACCATCCCGCTCTGCTCAGCACTGGAACACGGGGCTCAGTTTTGTGTCCCCACTGCCCAAAAAACACCGTGGTTGGGGCTGGAGAAGGCCCAGGGAAGGGCCACCAGGATGATCCGGGGCCGGGGAAGGTGCCACCTGGGGAAAGGCTGAGAGAAGGGGGTTTGTTGGGCCCCGAGAAGGGTCAGGGCAGAGCTGGGCACACGTCCCAGCCTTGTGGGACGGGCTGGGGTCTACCCTCTGGGGAGCAGCTCCATGGGAAGGGACCTGGGGGTCCCTGTGAGCGAGCAGTGGGGCTGCTGTGGCCAAGAACCCCCCTCGGGGACACTGGGCTGTGTCACTGAGGGTGTCACCCACAGAGAGAGAAGGAGCCACCATCCCGCTCTGCTCAGCACTGGAACACGGGGCTCAGTTTTGTGTCCCCACTGCCCAAAAAACACCGTGGTTGGGGCTGGAGAAGGCCCAGGGAAGGGCCACCAGGATGATCCAAAGCCGGGGAAGGTGCCACCTGGGGAAAGGCTGAGAGAAGGGGGTTTGTTGGGCCCCGAGAAGGGTCAGGGCAGAGCTGGGCACACGTCCCAGCCTTTAAAGGTGGCTGCAGAGAGGATGGAAACTCCCTTTTTTGGAGGGAGTCCCCCGGGGAAGACGAGGGGTGACGGGTCCAAGTCACTCCTGGGGACATTCCCATGGGACACAAGA
>NW_015091228.1:0-2055 GCF_001431845.1 Calidris pugnax
GGAGATCTGCTAGCCCTACGGGGAATCTGTCAGCCCCATGGGAAACCTGCTAGCCCCAATGGGAAAGCTGCTAGCCCCGTGGGGAATCTGCTATGGGAAAGCTGCTAGCCCCATAAGAAACCTGCTAGCCCCCTGAGAAAGCTGCTAGCCCCATAGGAAACCTGCTAGCCCCCTGAGAAAGCTGCTAGCCCCATAGGAAACTTGCTAGCCACATAGGAAACCTGGTAGCCCCATAGGAAAGCCGCTAGCCCCATAGGAAACCTGGTAGCCCCCTGGGAAATCTGCTAGCCCCATGGGAAAGCTGCTAGCCCCATAGAAAACTTGCTAGCCCCATGGGTAACCTGCTAGTCCCATAGGAAAGCTGCTAGCCCCTTGGGAAATCTGCTAGCCCCATGGGAAACTTGCTAGCCCCATGGGAAACCTGGTAGCCCCATGGGGAATCTGCTATGGGAAAGCTGCTAGCCCCATAGGAAAGCTGGTAGCCCCATAAGAAACCTGGTAGCCCCATAGGAAACCTGGTAGCCCCATAGGAAAGCTGCTAGCCCCACGGGGAATCTGCTAGCCCCCTGGGAAAGCTGCTAGCCCCATGGGGAATCTGCTATGGGAAACCTGCTAGCCCCATAAGAAACCTGGTAGCCCCATAGGAAAGCTGCTAGCCCCATGGGGAATTCTGCTAGCCCAACAGGGAATCTGCCAGCCCCTTAGGAAACCTGCTAGCCCCCTGGGAAAGCTGCTAGCCCCATAGGAAAGCTGCTAGCCCCATGGGTAACCTGCTATGGGAAAGCTGCTAGCCCCACAGGGAATCTGCCAGCCCCATGAGGAATCTGCCAGCCCCATGGGGAAACTGCTAGCCCCATGGAGAAACTGCTAGCCCTACAGGGAATCTGCCAGCCCCACGGGGAAACTGCTAGCCCCATGGAGAACCTGATAGCCCTATGGGGAATCTGCCAGCCCCATGGGGAATCTTTTAGCCCTATGGGGAATCTGTTAGTCCCACAGGAGATCTGCTAGCCCCTATAGGGAATCTGCTAGTCCCATGGGGAATCTTTTAGCCCTATGGGGAATCTGCCAGCCCCATGGGGAACCTGCTAGCCCTACAGGGAATCTGCCAGCCCTATGGGGAACCTGCTAGCCCCATGGGGAATCTGGTAGCCCCCTGGCAAATCTGCTAGCCTTACAAGGAATCTGCCAGCCCCATGGGGAATCTTTTAGCCCTGTGGGGAACCTGCCAGCCCCACAGGAAACTGGCCAGCCCTATAGGAAATCTGCTAGCCCCATGGGGAACCTGGTAGCCCCATGGGGAATCTGCCAGCCCCACAGGGAAACTGCTAGCCCCATGGGAAATCTGCCAGCCCCATGGGGAATCTGTTAGTCCCACAGGAGATCTGCTAGCCCCTATAGGGAATCTGCTAGTCCCATGAGGAATCTGCCAGCCGCACAGGGAAACTGCTAGCCCCATGGGGAACCTGGTAGCCCTACAGCAAATCTACCAGCCCCACAGGGAATCTGCCAGCCCCATGGCGAACCTGCTAGCCCTATGGGGAATCTGCTAGCCCTACGGGGAATCTGCCAGCCCCATGGCGAACCTGCTAGCCCCATGGGGAACCTGGTAGCCCTACAGGGAATCTGCCAGCCCCATAGGAAACCTGCTAGCCCTACAGGGAATCTGCCAGCCCCATGGGGAATCTGCTAGCCCTATGGGGAACCTGCCAGCCCCACAGGAAATCGGCCAGCCCTATAGGAAATCTGCAGGATCTTGGGGGTCCTGGGGGGTCCCGTGGTGGCCCTGTCATGGTGCTGGGCACGGTGGGTCCCTGCCCCATAGGAGCTGCCTCGGGGTTTAACGCTGGGGGGTGGCTCTGCCCTCGCCCCCCCACATCCCTCCCCATATCCCCCACCCCGCTATGGGGTGCCCAGAGGGGTGTGTGTCCCCCCCCCCAGGGATGAGCCGGTGCCCCGCTGCCACCTGCCTCGTTAAGGCCAGCGGCTGACGAAGGTCCTGGCTAATTATAGCCCAGCTGGAGGGTGACTCACCCGCAGCAGCTCCCGCCGGGG
>NW_015091228.1:2602-5901 GCF_001431845.1 Calidris pugnax
GGCGGGGGACGGGTTCTGTGGGGCTGGGGATGGGATTTATGGGGTTGGGGACAAGCTCCGTGGGGCTGGGGACAAGGTCCGTGGGGCTGGGGATGGGATCTATGGGGTCGGGGACAGGCTTCGTCAGACCAGGGGCAGGCTCTGTGGGGCTGGGATCCATGGGGTCAGGGACAAGCTCCATAGAGTTGGGGACAGGCTCCATGGGGATCTATGGGGATGGAACCTATAGGGTTGGGGACAGGCTCCATGGGGTCAGGGACAGGCTCCGTGGGGTCAGGGACAGGCTCCGTGGGGCTGGGGATGGGATCTATGGGGTCGGGGACAGGCTCTGTGGGGCTGAGGATGGGATCTATGGGGTCAGGGACAGGCTCTGTGGGGCTGGGGACAGGCTCTGTGGGGCTGAGGATGGAATCTATGGGGCTGGGAACAAGCTCTGGTAGGTTGGGAACAGGCTCCGTGGGGATCTATGGGGATGGAACCTATAGGGTTGGGGACAGGCTCCATGGGGTCAGGGACAGGTTCTGTGGGGTTGGGGACAGGCTCCATGGGGTCAGGGACAGGTTCTGTGGGGTTGGGGACAGGCTCCATGGGGTCAGGGACAGGTTCTGTGGGGTTGGGGACAGGCTCCATGGGGTCAGGGACAGGTTCTGTGGGGTTGGGGACAGGCTCCATGGGGTCAGGGACAGGTTCTGTGGGGTTGGGGACAGGCTCCATGGGGTCAGGGACAGGTTCTGTGGGGTTGGGGACAGGCTCCATGGGGTCAGGGACAGGTTCTGTGGGGTTGGGGACAGGCTCCATGGGGTCAGGGACAGGTTCTGTGGGGTTGGGGACAGGCTCCATGGGGTCAGGGACAGGTTCTGTGGGGTTGGGGACAGGCTCCATGGGGTCAGGGACAGGTTCTGTGGGGTTGGGGACAGGCTCCATGGGGTCAGGGACAGGTTCTGTGGGGTTGGGGACAGGCTCCATGGGGTCAGGGACAGGTTCTGTGGGGTTGGGGACAGGCTCCATGGGGTCAGGGACAGGTTCTGTGGGGTTGGGGACAGGCTCCATGGGGTCAGGGACAGGTTCTGTGGGGTTGGGGACAGGCTCCATGGGGTCAGGGACAGGTTCTGTGGGGTTGGGGACAGGCTCCATGGGGTCAGGGACAGGTTCTGTGGGGTTGGGGACAGGCTCCATGGGGTCAGGGACAGGTTCTGTGGGGTTGGGGACAGGCTCCATGGGGTCAGGGACAGGTTCTGTGGGGTTGGGGACAGGCTCCATGGGGTCAGGGACAGGTTCTGTGGGGTTGGGGACAGGCTCCATGGGGTCAGGGACAGGTTCTGTGGGGTTGGGGACAGGCTCCATGGGGTCAGGGACAGGTTCTGTGGGGTTGGGGACAGGCTCCATGGGGTCAGGGACAGGTTCTGTGGGGTTGGGGACAGGCTCCATGGGGTCAGGGACAGGTTCTGTGGGGTTGGGGACAGGCTCCATGGGGTCAGGGACAGGTTCTGTGGGGTTGGGGACAGGCTCCATGGGGTCAGGGACAGGTTCTGTGGGGTTGGGGACAGGCTCCATGGGGTCAGGGACAGGTTCTGTGGGGTTGGGGACAGGCTCCATGGGGTCAGGGACAGGTTCTGTGGGGTTGGGGACAGGCTCCATGGGGTCAGGGACAGGTTCTGTGGGGTTGGGGACAGGCTCCATGGGGTCAGGGACAGGTTCTGTGGGGTTGGGGACAGGCTCCATGGGGTCAGGGACAGGTTCTGTGGGGTTGGGGACAGGCTCCATGGGGTCAGGGACAGGTTCTGTGGGGTTGGGGACAGGCTCCATGGGGTCAGGGACAGGTTCTGTGGGGTTGGGGACAGGCTCCATGGGGTCAGGGACAGGTTCTGTGGGGTTGGGGACAGGCTCCATGGGGTCAGGGACAGGTTCTGTGGGGTTGGGGACAGGCTCCATGGGGTCAGGGACAGGTTCTGTGGGGTTGGGGACAGGCTCCATGGGGTCAGGGACAGGTTCTGTGGGGTTGGGGACAGGCTCCATGGGGTCAGGGACAGGTTCTGTGGGGTTGGGGACAGGCTCCATGGGGTCAGGGACAGGTTCTGTGGGGTTGGGGACAGGCTCCATGGGGTCAGGGACAGGTTCTGTGGGGTTGGGGACAGGCTCCATGGGGTCAGGGACAGGTTCTGTGGGGTTGGGGACAGGCTCCATGGGGTCAGGGACAGGTTCTGTGGGGTTGGGGACAGGCTCCATGGGGTCAGGGACAGGTTCTGTGGGGTTGGGGACAGGCTCCATGGGGTCAGGGACAGGTTCTGTGGGGTTGGGGACAGGCTCCATGGGGTCAGGGACAGGCTCCGTGGGGCTGGGGATGGAATCTATGGGGTTGGGGACAGGCTCCGTGGGGCTGGGAATGGCATCTATGGGGTCAGGGACAAGATCTATGGGGTTGGGAACAAGCTCTGGTAGGTTGGGAACAGGCTCCGTGGGGATCTATGGGGATGGAACCTATAGGGTTGGGGACAGGCCCCATGGGGTCAGGGATGGAATCTATGGGGTCAGGGATGGAATCTATGGGGTCAGGGATGGAATCTATGGGGTCAGGGATGGAATCTATGGGGTCAGGGATGGAATCTATGGGGTCAGGGATGGAATCTATGGGGTCAGGGATGGAATCTATGGGGTCAGGGATGGAATCTATGGGGTCAGGGATGGAATCTATGGGGTCAGGGATGGAATCTATGGGGTCAGGGATGGAATCTATGGGGTCAGGGATGGAATCTATGGGGTTGGGGACAAGTTCCGTGGGGTCAGGGACAGGCTCTGTGGGGCTGAGGATGGAATCTATGGGGTCAGGGATGGAATCTATGGGGTTGGGGACAAGGTCCGTGGGGTTGGGGACAGGCTCCATGGGGTCAGGGACGGGTTCTGTGGGGCTGGGGATGGGATCTATGGGGTTGGGGACAAGCTCCGTGGGGCTGGGGACAGGCTCTGGTAGGTTGAGGACAGGCTCCGTGGGATCTATGGGGATGGAACCTATGGGGTTTGGGACAAGGTCTGTGGGGCTGGGGATGGAATCTGTGGGGTTGGAGACAGGCTTTGTCAGGTCAGGGACAGGCTCTGTGGGGCTGGGATCTGTGGGGTCAGGGTCAGGCTCTGTGGTGCTGAGGATGGAATCTATGGGGTCAGGGATGGAATCTATGGGGTTGGGGACAAGGTCCGTGGGGTTGGGGACAGGCTCCATGGGGTCAGGGACGGGCTCCGTGGGGCTGGGATCTATGGGGTCGGGGAAGGAATCTATGGGGCTGGGAACAGGCTCTGGTAGGTTG
>NW_015091228.1:5966-7721 GCF_001431845.1 Calidris pugnax
GGATGGAATCTATGGGGTCAGGGACAGGTTCTGTGGGGTTGGGGACAAGGTCTGTGGGGCTGGGGCTGGAACCTATGGGGTTGGGGGCAGGCTCCGTGGGGCTGGGGATGGGATCTATGGGGTTGGGGACAAGTTCCGTGTAGCTGGGAGCTATGGGGTTGGGGAGAGGGTCTGTGGGGCTGAGGATGGAATCTATGGGGTTTGGGATGGGATCTATGGGGTCGGTGGGGTGGCCCACCACCCTGTGCCACCACCCAGAGTGAGGTCCCCACCACCCTGTCCCACCACCTGGAGGTGCCCATCCTCATGTCCCACCACCTGGAGTTGCCCATCCCCAAGTGCCACAACCTGGAGGTGCCCATTGCCGTGTGACACCACCCAGAGTGAGGTGCCCATCCCCCTGTGCCACCACCCAGAGTGAGGTGCCCATTGCCCTGTCCCACCACCTGGAGGTGCCCATCACCCTGTGCCACCACTTGGAGGTGCCCATCTCCATGTGCAACCACCTGGAGGTGCCCATCGCCATGTCCCACCACCTGGAGGTGCCCATCCCCATGTCCCACCACCAAGAGTGAGGTGCCCATCCCCATGTCCCACCACCTGAAGGTGCCCATCCCCATATCCCACCACCTGGAGGTCCCCACCACCCTGTCCCATCACCTGGAGGTGCCCATCCCCATGTCCCACCACCCAGATTGAGGTGCCCACCACCCTGTCCCACCACCTGGAGGTGCCCACCACCCTGTGCCACCACCCAGAGTGAGGTCCCCACCACCCTGTCCCACCACCTGGAGGTGCCCATCCCCATGTCCCACCACCCAGAGTGAGGTCCCCACCACCCTGTCCCACCACCTGGAGGTGCCCATCCCCATGTCCCACCACCTGGAGTTGCCCATCCTCATGTCCCATCACCCGGAGTGAGGTGCCCATCCCCATGTCCCCCCACCCGGAGTTGCCCATCCCCATGTCCCACCACCCGGAGGTGCCCACCACCCTGTCCTACCACCTGGAGTTGCCCATCCCCATGTCCTACCACCCGGAGTGAGGTCCCCACCACCCTGTCCCACCACCTGGAGTTGCCCATCCTCATGTCCCACCACCCAGAGTGAGGTGCCCACCACCCTGTCCCACCACCCAGAGGTGCCCATCCCCATGTCCCACCACCTGGAGGTGCCCATTGCCCTGTGCCACCACCTGGATGTGTCCATCCCCACGTCCCACCACCCCGAGTGAGGTGCCCATCCCCATGTGCCACCACCTGGAGGTGCCCATCTCCACGTCCCACCATCCACAGGTGCCCATCCTCAAGTCCCACCATGTGCCACCACCCGGAGTGAGGTGCCCATCCCCATGTCCTACCACCCAGAGTGAGGTCCCCATCTCCATGTGCCACCACCTGGAGGTGCCCATTCGCATGTGCCACCACCTGGAGTGAGGTGCCCATCCCCATGTCCCACCACCTGGAGGTGCCCATCCCCATGTCCCACCAGCTGGAGGTGCCCATCCCCATGTCCCACCACCCTGAGTGAGGTGCCCATCCCCATGTCCCACCACCTGAAGGTGCCAATCCCCATATCCCACCACCTGGAGGTCCCCACCACCCTGTCCCCTCACCTGGAGGTGCCCATCCCCATGTCCCACCACCCAGATTGAGGTGCCCACCACCCTGTCCCACCACCTGGAGGTGCCCACCACCCTGTGCCACCACCCAGAGTGAGGTCCCCACCATCCTGTCCCACCACCTGGAGGAGCCCA
>NW_015091228.1:10212-14947 GCF_001431845.1 Calidris pugnax
CCCCCCACAGGGCCAGGGTGTGGGGGACCCCCTGAATGGGTTGGGTGGGGGTCACCCCGATCTCGGGGGTCCTCACGGGCAGAAGTTCTTTCTTGCACTGGGGGGGCTCGAGATGAGCCCGTCCTGGCATCGTGCGAGCCCTGGGATGGATTTTTTTGGGGGGGGGAGCTGTGGGTCCCGGCCCTGGTGGCACCCCAAGGATGGAAGAGCTGGGTGTGGGTCCTCCTGGTGTCCCCCAGGGATGGAGGAGGTGGGTTTGGGTCCTCCTGGTGGCACCCAGGGATGGAAGAGGAGTAGAATGTGGGTGCTCCTGGTGCTCCCCAGGGATGGAGGAGCCGGGTGTGGGTCCTCCCAGTGCCCCCCAGGGATGGAGAAGCTGGGTTTGGGTCCTCCTGGTGGTACCCAGGATGGAGAAGCTGGGTTTGGGTCCTCCCAGTGGCACCCAGGATGGAGGAGCCGGTGTGGGTGCTCCTGGTGCCCCCCTATGGGTGCTCCTGGTGGCACCCCAGGGATGGAGGAGCAGGGTGTGGGTGCTCCTGGTGCTCCCCAGGATGGAGGAGCTGGATGTAGGTTCTCCCGGTGCCCCCCAGGATGGAGGAGCAGGATGTAGGTGCTTCTGGTGCCCCCCAGGGATGGAGGAGCCAGGTGTGGGTTCTCCAGGTGCCCCCCAAGGATGGAGGAGCAGGATGTGGGTCCTCCTGGTGCCCCCCAGGGATGGAGGAGGTGGGTTTGGGTGCTCCTGGTTCCCCCCAGGGATGGAAGAGCAGGATGTGGGTGCTCCCAGTGCCCCCCAGGGATGGAGGAGGTGGGTGTGGGTGCTCCTGATGCCCCCCCAGGGATGGAGGAGCAGGATGTGGGTCCTCCTGGTGCCCTCCAAGGATGGAAGAGCAGGATATGGGTGCTCCTGGTGGCACCCCAGGGATGGAGGAGCCGAGTGTGGGTGCTCCCAGTGCCCCCAAGGAATGGAGGAGCTGGGTGTGGGTGCTCCTGGTGCCCCTCAGGGATGGAGAAGTTGGGTTTGGGTGCTCCTGGTGCCCCCCAGGGATGGAGAAGCTAGGTGTGGGTGCTCCTGGTGCCCCCCAGGATGGAGGAGCTGGATGTGGGTGCTCCTGGTGCCCCCCAGGATGGAGAAGTTGGGTTTGGGTGCTCCTGGTGCAGCCCAGGGATGGAGGAGCAGGATGTGGGTCCTCCTGGTGCCCTCCAGGGATGGAGGAGCCGGGTCTGCGTCTTCCGGGTGCCCCCCAGGATGGAGGAGGTGGGTGTGGGTGCTCCTGGTGCCCCCCAGGGATGGAGGAGGTGGGTGTGGGTGCTCCTGGTGCCCCCCAGGGATGGAGGAGCTGGATGTGGGTGCTCCTGGTGCCCCCCAGGATGGAGGAGCTGGATGTGGGTGCTCCTGGTGCCCCCCAGGGATGGAGGAGCAGGATGTGGGTGCTCCTGATCTCCCCTAGAGATGGTGGAGCACAATGTGGGTGCTCCTGGTGCCCCCCAGGGATGGAGGAGCAGGATGTGGGTGCTCCTGGTGCTTCCCAGGATGGAGGAGCTGGGTGTGGGTGCTCCTGGTGCCCCTCAGGGATGGAGGAGGTGGGTTTGGGTCCTCCTGGTGCCCCCCAGGATGGAGGAGGTGGGTGCAGGCGTCAGCCCCGTGGGGTGCAGTGTCGGGGGGGGGACAGCTGGCACTGGGACCCCAGGTCCAGCCTCATAGCATCGTCCTCCCAACCCTGATGGTTGCCACCATCCTTGGGTTTTTGGAGCTGAGTTGTGACATTTTGCGGGGAGGTGACAGAAGAAAACCCCCCCTTGTCCCCCCCCTACCTTTGGCTTGGGCAGCAGAACCTATTTTTTGGGGGGGAGGCTCGATGTGGGGACAAAGTCATCCCTGGCAGTGAAGAGGGGTGAATTCAGTGGGGTCTTCTCATCCATCCCATACTGGTTTGGTGGTCGGGGGGTTACTGGGGAGGGCTGGACATGGGTCTCATCTAAGTTCCCCCCCCAGATCCCCCCCAGCATCCATAGGCACGTGGTTCCAGGGCTGAGGAGCCAAACCAGCTCTGGGGTGACCCTCTTGGGGGTGAATCCATGGATTTGGGGGTTGCTGGATCTTTGAACCCCCCACAGGGCCAGGGTGTGGGGGACCCCCTGAATGGGTTGGGTGGGGGTCACCCCGATCTCGGGGGTCCTCACGGGCAGAAGTTCTTTCTTGCACTGGGGGGGCTCGAGATGAGCCCGTCCTGGCATCGTGCGAGCCCTGGGATGGATTTTTTTGGGGGGGGGAGCTGTGGGTCCCGGCCCTGGTGGCACCCCAAGGATGGAAGAGCTGGGTGTGGGTCCTCCTGGTGTCCCCCAGGGATGGAGGAGGTGGGTTTGGGTCCTCCTGGTGGCACCCAGGGATGGAAGAGGAGTAGAATGTGGGTGCTCCTGGTGCTCCCCAGGGATGGAGGAGCAGGATATGGGTCCTCCCAGTGCCCCCCAGGATGGAGGAGCCGGGTGTGGGTCCTCCCAGTGCCCCCCAGGGATGGAGAAGCTGGGTTTGGGTCCTCCTGGTGGTACCCAGGATGGAGAAGCTGGGTTTGGGTCCTCCCAGTGGCACCCAGGATGGAGGAGCCGGTGTGGGTGCTCCTGGTGCCCCCCTATGGGTGCTCCTGGTGGCACCCCAGGGATGGAGGAGCAGGGTGTGGGTGCTCCTGGTGCTCCCCAGGATGGAGGAGCTGGATGTAGGTTCTCCCGGTGCCCCCCAGGATGGAGGAGCAGGATGTAGGTGCTTCTGGTGCCCCCCAGGGATGGAGGAGCCAGGTGTGGGTTCTCCAGGTGCCCCCCAAGGATGGAGGAGCAGGATGTGGGTCCTCCTGGTGCCCCCCAGGGATGGAGGAGGTGGGTTTGGGTGCTCCTGGTTCCCCCCAGGGATGGAAGAGCAGGATGTGGGTGCTCCCAGTGCCCCCCAGGGATGGAGGAGGTGGGTGTGGGTGCTCCTGATGCCCCCCCAGGGATGGAGGAGCAGGATGTGGGTCCTCCTGGTGCCCTCCAAGGATGGAAGAGCAGGATATGGGTGCTCCTGGTGGCACCCCAGGGATGGAGGAGCCGAGTGTGGGTGCTCCCAGTGCCCCCAAGGAATGGAGGAGCTGGGTGTGGGTGCTCCTGGTGCCCCTCAGGGATGGAGAAGTTGGGTTTGGGTGCTCCTGGTGCCCCCCAGGGATGGAGAAGCTAGGTGTGGGTGCTCCTGGTGCCCCCCAGGATGGAGGAGCTGGATGTGGGTGCTCCTGGTGCCCCCCAGGATGGAGAAGTTGGGTTTGGGTGCTCCTGGTGCAGCCCAGGGATGGAGGAGCAGGATGTGGGTCCTCCTGGTGCCCTCCAGGGATGGAGGAGCCGGGTCTGCGTCTTCCGGGTGCCCCCCAGGATGGAGGAGGTGGGTGTGGGTGCTCCTGGTGCCCCCCAGGGATGGAGGAGGTGGGTGTGGGTGCTCCTGGTGCCCCCCAGGGATGGAGGAGCTGGATGTGGGTGCTCCTGGTGCCCCCCAGGATGGAGGAGCTGGATGTGGGTGCTCCTGGTGCCCCCCAGGGATGGAGGAGCAGGATGTGGGTGCTCCTGGTGCTTCCCAGGATGGAGGAGCTGGGTGTGGGTGCTCCTGGTGCCCCTCAGGGATGGAGGAGGTGGGTTTGGGTCCTCCTGGTGCCCCCCAGGATGGAGGAGGTGGGTGCAGGCGTCAGCCCCGTGGGGTGCAGTGTCGGGGGGGGGACAGCTGGCACTGGGGGGGCTGGTTTGGCCTTTGGTGTTTGCTGGAGGGGAGGAATTTCTCGCCCCAGGTCCAGCCTCGCAGCATCGTCCTCCCAACCCTGATGGGTGCCACCATCCTTGGGTTTTTGGAGCTGAGCTGTGACATTTTGCAGGGAGGTGACAGAAGAAACGCCCCCCTTGTCCCCCCCCTACCTTTGGCTTGGGCAGCAGAACCTATTTTTTGGGGGGGAGGCTCGATGTGGGGACAAAGTCATCCCTGGCAGTGAAGAGGGGTGAATTCAGTGGGGTCTTCTCATCCATCCCATACTGGTTTGGTGGTCGGGGGGTTACTGGGGAGGGCTGGACATGGGTCTCACCTAAGTTCCCCCCCCAGATCCCCCCCAGCATCCATAGGCACGTGGTTCCAGGGCTGAGGAGCCAAACCAGCTCTGGGGTGACCCTCTTGGGGGTGAATCCATGGATTTGGGGGTTGCTGGATCTTTGCAGCTGGATCCGGTCGCATCCCTACCCCATGGAGACGGAGGAGAGGATGCTGGGGAGCTACCCCGGGGAGGGGGTGTTGTGATTTTGACCTCAAACCAGGACAGGGGGATACTGGGAGATGCTGGGGAAGAGCAGATGGGGTGTGGGGCTGGTTCCTGAGACTCCCTGTTCCTGGCGCGGGAGAAGGGATCTCTGCTCCCAGCCCGGCTCCATCGGGGATGATGCCAAATCCAGAAGAAAATCCTCCCTGGCAGCCAGAGCGGGGATTTTCTCTCTATTTTTTGGCTCGGGACAGGTTCCCAGCAGCGCATCCCTCTTGTCACCCACAACAACCCCATGGATGCTCCAGGCTGGGGGCAGAGGGGCTGGAGCTGCCCCATGGAAAAGGACCTGGGGGTGTTGGTGGCCTGTGGGCTGAAGATGAGCCAGCAGTGTGCCCAGGTGGCCAAGAAGGCCACCAGCATCCTGGCCTGTGTCAGGAACAGCGTGGGGAGTAGGGCCCGAGAGGTGATTGTCCCCCTGT
>NW_015091228.1:16067-17542 GCF_001431845.1 Calidris pugnax
CCCACCTCCCCTGGAGCCCTTCTCCATCCTCATCCCTGGATGTTCCCAAGTGGCACGGCCAATCTGCCTGAAAAATATCAAGGGAAAGTCCTAAAAACCCATCCCAGGAGGTGATGGTGGTGACGGTGGCCCATGGTGGGGACAAGAAAAGGGGACAATGTGCCAAGGAAAGCCTTTCCAGGAACGTCGTGTCCTGGGGATTGATGCCAGCTCCCCCCCAGAGCTGCCCGCCGTGATGCTGGGCCCCGTGCCCACCTCGGCCACCGTTGCCAGCACTGATGGGATGGCACTGGCCACCCCTGGCAGCTGGGTGCCAGCACGGTGGTGGCTATAAATGTCCCTGTCCCTTGGGGTGACGGCTGTCGGGTACCAGGGATGCTCATGGTGATGGAGAGGTTTCCCTGTGGCTGCCCGGGGAGGATGGAGAGGGCACTGGGGCTGTGGGGAGGGCGTGCAGTGCCCAAATTGGGGGAGGGGGGGAGAGAAAAGCTTTAGGGACCAGGGTGGCTTCACCCTCTTTGTGCCCAGGTGGCCCCCCAGCCCTGGCAAGGGTTGGCATCACCGGCTGGGATGTGGCCAGCAGTCCAAGAGGATGCTCGGAGGTTTTCTGCCCCAAGTTTGAAGGATGGGAAACTCCAGCCCATCCATGGGATCACCCCCAGCCCAGATCCAGGCACCCCACAAGCTCCTGTCCCCATCCACCAACATGTATGGGCACCGCAGCCTTGTGGGGTGGCAGCTCCCTGCTGGGAATAGAAGGGCAGATGGGTCAAGTCCCTTCCTGGGGACACTGGGGTGTCATTGCAGTGCCACTGTGGACCCCAAATGGGCTGGGGCAGGTGACAAGGGGCTGAGAGGGGTCTTTGTCCCTTTTCCTGTCATGGGACATGGGTTAGGAGCAGGTGACCAGGGGCTGAGAAGGGTCCTTGTCCCCCTCCCTGCCACAGGACGTGAGTTATAGGTTAGGGACAAGTGACATGGGTCTGAGAGGGGTTCTTGTCCCCTTCTCCATCATGGGACGTGGTTTAGGGACAAGTGACATGGGGCTGAGAGGGGTTCTTGTCCCCCTCCCTGCCACAGGACATGAGTTATAGGTTAGGGACAAGTGACCAGGGGCTGAAAGGGATCTGGCACCTTTGGGCGCCCTGGCCATGGCTTTGGGACCAACCCTAGAGAAGGGGATTGGAGATGGGACCCCCCCCTGCCCTAGATGGTCGCTGCTGCTCCCTACCCATTAAAAACCAGTGCTTTAAACCTTTCCTGCACTGGGAATGGGTGGTTTTGGTTTTCCCTTGGCCCTGCCTCAGTTTCCCCACCTGAGGAGTGAGACCCCCCCCGATTCCCAGCCCCTTTCCCAGCAGCTGAGAGCTGGATCCCGCAACCAAACCCTCTTATATATGGAAAATAAAAGAAATTTGGGTGCGCAGAGAGCAAACTCCCCCCCCTACACACACCAGGGAAGCAGCTCTGCCAAC
>NW_015091228.1:19155-21000 GCF_001431845.1 Calidris pugnax
CCCTGGCATGGGATGGGGATTATGGGTTAATGACAAGTGACATGGGTCTGAGAGGGGTTCTTGTCCCCTTCTCCATCATGGGACGTGGTTTAGGGACAAGTGACATGGGGCTGAGAGGGGTTCTTGTCCCCCTCCCTGCCACAGGACATGAGTTATAGGTTAGGGACAAGTGACCAGGGGCTGAAAGGGATTCTTGTCCCCCTCCCCACCATGGGACATGGATTATGGGTTAATGACAAGTGACATGGGGTTGAGAGGGGTTCTTGCCCCCTCCCCACCATGGGACATGGGTTAGGGGCAGGTGACATGGGGCTGAGAGGGGTCCTTGTCCCCTTCCCCATCATGGGACATGGATTAGAGGTAGGTGACATGGGGCTGAGAGGGGTCCTTGTCCCCTTTCCCACCACGGGACATGGGTTAGGGGCAAGTGACATGGGGCTGAGAGGGGTCCTTGTCCCCCTTCCCACCACGGGACATGGGTTAGGGGCAAGTGACATGGGGCTGAGAGGGGTCCTTGTCCCCTTCCACATCATGGGACATAGGTTAGGGACAAGTGACATGGGGCTGAGAGGGATCCTTGTCCCCTTTCTTTCTATGGGACATGAGTTATGGGTTAGGGACAAGTGACATGGGGCTGAGAGGGGTCTTTGTCCCCTTCCCCACCTTGGGACATGGGTTAGGGGCAGGTGACATGGGGCTGAGAGGGGTCCTTGTCCCCCTCCCTGGCATGGGATGGGGATTATGGGTTAATGACAAGTGACATGGGTCTGAGAGGGGTTCTTGTCCCCTTCTCCATCATGGGACGTGGTTTAGGGACAAGTGACATGGGGCTGAGAGGGATCCTTGTCCCCTTCCCCATCATGGGACGTGGGTTAGGGGCAGGTGACATGAGGCTGAGAGGGGTCCTTGTCCCCTTTCTTTCTATGGGACGTGAGTTATAGGTTAGGGACAAGTGACATGGGGCTGAGAGGGATCCTTGTCCCCTTCCCCACCATGGGACATGGGTTAGGGGCAGGTGACATGAGGTTGAAAGGGGTCCTTGTCCCCTTCCCCATCATGGGATGTGGTTTAGGGGCAGGTGACATGAGGCTGAGAGTGGTCCTTGTCCCCTTCCCCACCACGGGACGTGGTTTAGGAGCAAGTGACATGAGGTTGAGAGGAGTCCTTGTCCCCCTTCCCACCATGGGACATAGATTAGAGGTAGGTGACACGGGGCTGAAAGGGGTCCTTGTCCCCCTCCCCACCATTGGACGTGGATTATGGGTTAATGACAAGTGACATGGGGTTGAGAAGGGTTCTTGTCCCCTTTCTTTCCATGGGACATGAGTTATAGGTTAGGGACAAGTGACATGGGGCTGAGAGGGATCCTTGTCCCCTTCCCCACCATGGGACATGGGTTAGGGGCAGGTGACATGAGGTTGAAAGGGGTCCTTGTCCCCTTCCCCATCATGGGACATAGTTTAGGGGCAGGTGACATGGGGCTGAGAGTGGTCCTTGACCCCTTCCCCATGAGGGGACATAGGTTAGGGACAAGTGACATGAGGTTGAAAGGGGTTCTTGTCCCCTTCCCCACCATGGAACATGAGTTAGGGGCAAGTGACATGGGGTTGAAAGAGGTCCTTGTCCCCTTCCCCATCATGGGACATAGTTTAGGGGCAGGTGACATGGGGCTGAGAGTGGTCCTTGACCCCTTCCCCATGAGGGGACATAGGTTAGGGACAAGTGACATGAGGTTGAAAGGGGTTCTTGTCCCCTTCCCCACCATGGAACATGAGTTAGGGGCAAGTGACATGGGGTTGAAAGAGGTCCTTGTCACCTTCCCCATCATGGGACATAGGTTAGAGG
>NW_015091228.1:28155-31811 GCF_001431845.1 Calidris pugnax
CCCGCCGTGATGCTGGGCCCCGTGCCCACCTCGGCCACCGTTGCCAGCACTGATGGGATGGCACTGGCCACCCCTGGCAGCTGGGTGCCAGCACGGTGGTGGCTATAAATGTCCCTGTCCCTTGGGGTGACGGCTGTCGGGTACCAGGGATGCTCATGGTGATGGAGAGGTTTCCCTGTGGTTGCCTGGGGAGGATGGAGAGGGCACTGGGGCTGTGGGGAGGGCGTGCAGTGCCCAAATTGGGGGAGGGGGGGAGAGAAAAGCTTTAGGGACCAGGGTGGCTTCACCCTCTTTGTGCCCAGGTGGCCCCCCAGCCCTGGCAAGGGTTGGCATCACCGGCTGGGATGTGGCCAGCAGTCCAAGAGGATGCTCGGAGGTTTTCTGCCCCAAGTTTGAAGGATGGGAACCTCCAGCCCATCCATGGGATCGCCCCCAGCCAGTGTCCAGGCACCCCACAACCTCCTGTCCCCGTCCACCAACATGTATGGGCACCGTAGCCTTGTGGGGTGGCAGCTCCCTGCTGGGAATAGAAGGGCAGATGGGTCAAGTCCCTTCCTGGGGACACTGGGGTGTCATTGCAGTGCCACTGTGGACCCCAAATGGG
Source organism: Calidris pugnax (assembly GCF_001431845.1). Taxonomy (NCBI): domain Eukaryota; kingdom Metazoa; phylum Chordata; class Aves; order Charadriiformes; family Scolopacidae; genus Calidris; species Calidris pugnax. The sequence continues at coordinate 28,760 of NW_015091228.1, forward strand.
CTGGGGCAGGTGACAAGGGGCTGAGAGGGGTCTTTGTCCCTTTTCCTGTCATGGGACATGGGTTAGGAGCAGGTGACCAGGGGCTGAGAAGGGTCCTTGTCCCCCTCCCTGCCACAGGACGTGAGTTATAGGTTAGGGACAAGTGACCAGGGGCTGAAAGGGGTCCTTGTCCTCTTCCCACCATGGGACATGGGTTAGGGGCAGGTGACATGGGGCTGAGAGGGATCCTTGTCCCTTTCCCTGCCATGGGACATGGGTTAGGGGCAGGTGACATGGGGCTGAGAGGGGCCCTTGTCCCCCTCCTTGGCATGGGACATGAGTTATGGGTTAGGGACAAGTGACATGGGGCTGAGAGGGATCCTTGTCCCCTTCCACACCATGGGACATGAGTTAGGGGCAGGTGACATGGGGCTGAGAGGGGTCCTTGTCCCCTTCCCCATCATGGGACATAGGTTAGGGACAAGTGACATGGGGCTGAGAGGGATCCTTGTCCCCTTTCTTTCTATGGGACATGAGTTATGGGTTAGGGACAAGTGACATGGGGCTGAGAGGGGTCTTTGTCCCCTTCCCCACCTTGGGACATGGGTTAGGGGCAGGTGACATGGGGCTGAGAGGGGTCCTTGTCCCCCTCCCTGGCATGGGATGGGGATTATGGGTTAATGACAAGTGACATGGGTCTGAGAGGGGTTCTTGTCCCCTTCTCCATCATGGGACGTGGTTTAGGGACAAGTGACATGGGGCTGAGAGGGGTTCTTGTCCCCCTCCCTGCCACAGGACATGAGTTATAGGTTAGGGACAAGTGACCAGGGGCTGAAAGGGGTCCTTGTCCCCTTTCTTTCCATGGGACATAAGTTATAGGTTAGGGACAAGTGACATGGGGCTCAAAGGGGTCCTTGTCCCCTTCCCACCATGGGACGTGGGTTAGGGACAAGTGACCAGGGGCTGAAATGGGTCCTTGTCCCCCTTCCCACCATGAGACATGGATTAGAGGTAGGTGACATGGGGCTGAGAGGGGTCCTTGTCCCCTTCCCCACCATGGGACATGGGTTAGGGGCAGGTGACATGAGGTTGAAAGGGGTCCTTGTCCCCTTCCCCATCATGGGATGTGGTTTAGGGGCAGGTGACATGAGGCTGAGAGTGGTCCTTGTCCCCTTCCCCACCACGGGACGTGGTTTAGGAGCAAGTGACATGAGGTTGAGAGGAGTCCTTGTCCCCCTTCCCACCATGGGACATGGATTAGAGGTAGGTGACATGGGGCTGAGAGGGGTCCTTGTCCCCCTTCCCACCACGGGACATGGGTTAGGGGCAAGTGACATGGGGCTGAGAGGGGTCCTTGTCCCCTTGCCCATCATGGGACATGGATTAGAGGTAGGTGACGTGGGGCTGAGAGGGGTTCTTGTCCCCTTCCCCACCATGGAACATGAGTTAGGGGCAAGTGACATGGGGTTGAAAGAGGTCCTTGTCCCCTTCCCCATCATGGGACGTGGGTTAGGGGCAGGGGACATGAGGCTGAGAGGGGTCCTTGTCCCCCTCCTTGGCATGGGAGATGAGCTATGGGTTAGAGACAAGTGACATGGGGCTGAGAGGGGTCCTTGTCCCCCTCCTTGGCATGGGACATGAGCTATGGGTTAGAGACAAGTGACATGGGGCTGAGAGGGATCCTTGTCCCCTTCCCCATCATGGGACGTGGGTTAGGGGCAGGTGACATGAGGCTGAGAGGGGTCCTTGTCCCCTTTCTTTCTATGGGACGTGAGTTATAGGTTAGGGACAAGTGACATGGGGCTGAGAGGGATCCTTGTCCCCTTCCCCACCATGGGACATGGGTTAGGGGCAGGTGACATGAGGTTGAAAGGGGTCCTTGTCCCCTTCCCCATCATGGGATGTGGTTTAGGGGCAGGTGACATGAGGCTGAGAGTGGTCCTTGTCCCCTTCCCCACCACGGGACGTGGTTTAGGAGCAAGTGACATGAGGTTGAGAGGAGTCCTTGTCCCCCTTCCCACCATGGGACATGGATTAGAGGTAGGTGACACGGGGCTGAAAGGGGTCCTTGTCCCCCTCCCCACCATTGGACGTGGATTATGGGTTAATGACAAGTGACATGGGGTTGAGAAGGGTTCTTGTCCCCTTTCTTTCCATGGGACATGAGTTATAGGTTAGGGACAAGTGACATGGGGCTGAGCAGGGGTCCTTGTCCCCCTCATTGTCCCCCTTGACCAGCCATTTATCTTCTCCTGGAGATTTATTTCCCACCAAAACAACCACCTCCTGTCCCTTCCCGGCGGGAGAGAAGGACCCCCCCCTCCCCCCCTGTCCCCTTTCCAGCTCTTATCAACAACTAATTAGCGGCAAATCGTTTGGCCAGCCCGGCCGGCCGGGGGGACGGCTGTTCCAAGAAGGCCACGATGTTCTTGGGGACGGGAAATCCTTGAGGAGGACGGCCACGGTCCCGGCCGTTTGTCCTGCCCGACAAAGGGACAATCAACAGGAAGCGACCTTGACTCCGGGCCCCCGTTCCATCAGCGAGGACAGGGATGAGGAAAGAGGTGGTGGTGGGGACACACACGGGGACAGGGACACACGACCTGGGGAGCATTCCCAAAAGGGTCTCGGGGGCTTGGAAAAATTTGCTTGGAAAATTCAAAAGGAAAAAAAAAACCCGCTCGGCGGCTGCGGTGACTCCTGGGGAGTGTCGGTCCAACTGATCCGTGCAAATCATGGAATCACGGGATGGTTTGGGTGGGAAGGGATGGGGAGCATTCCCAAAAGGGTCTCGGGGGCTTGGAAAAATTTGCTTGGAAAATTCAAAAGGAAAAAAAAAACCCGCTCGGCGGCTGCGGTGACTCCTGGGGAGTGTCGGTCCAACTGATCCGTGCAAATCATGGAATCACGGGATGGTTTGGGTGGGAAGGGACCTTAAAGCCCACCCAGTTCCATCCAGGGACACCTCCCACCAGAGCAAATTGCTCCAAGCCCCCTCCAACCTGGCCTTGAACCCCTCCAGGGATGGGGCAGCCACAGCTTCTCGGGGCAACCTGGGCCAGGCTCTCACCAC
>NW_015091228.1:51315-51759 GCF_001431845.1 Calidris pugnax
ACAAAACAACCCCCTCCTGTCCCTTCCCGGCGGGAGAGAAGGACCCCCCCCTCCCCCCCTGTCCCCTTTCCAGCTCTTATCAACAACTAATTAGCGGCAAATCGTTTGGCCAGCCCGGCCGGCCGGGGGGACGGCTGTTCCAAGAAGGCCGCGATGTTCTTGGGGACGGGAAATCCTTGAGGAGGACGGCCACGGTCCCGGCCGTTTGTCCTGCCCGACAAAGGGACAATCAACAGGAAGCGACCTTGACTCCGGGCCCCCGTTCCATCAGCGAGGACAGGGATGAGGAAAGAGGTGGTGGTGGTGGGGACACACACACGGGGACAGGGACACACGACCTGGGGAGCACCCCCAAAAGGGTCTCGGGGGCTTGGAAAAATTTGCTTGGAAAATTCAAAAGGAAAAAAAAAAAACACTAGGAGGCTGCGGAGAATCCTGGGGAGT
>NW_015091228.1:52180-54551 GCF_001431845.1 Calidris pugnax
TCCTCCCAGCAGAGGGGCTCCAGCCCTCCCAGCATCTCCGTGGCCTCCTCTGCCCCCCCTCCAACAGATGCCCCCCCCATGCCCAAACAGCGATGCCGTTGCCACCACCGCTCTCATCTGTGATTATACTGCAGCCTCCTCGGCTGGTACTCGCTAATCCAGCAAAAAAAAAAAAGTGCCTGAAAATGACTGAGAAAGCGCTATTTAAGGGAGAAGCAAAAAGGCTCACGCTGGGGCAGTTTGGCAGCTCTTGGTGCCTGCTGGGGGTTAGGAGGGAAGTGAGTTCATGCTGTTGTTTGGTGGCCAGGGGGGCATGGATGAGAAGGAGGAGGAGGAGGTGGTGGTGGAGGAGGAGGTCGTGGAGGAGAAGGTGGTGGTGGTAGAGGAGGAGAAGGTGGTGGTGGAAGAGAAGGTGGAGGAGAAGGACGAGGATGTGGAGGAGAAGGTGGTGGTGAAGGAGAAGGAGAACGTGAAGGAGAGGTGGTGGTGGAGGAATTTTCCCATCCATCCATCCATCCATCCATCCATCCATCCATTTCCTCATCCCTCCCTCCATCCCTCCATCCACTCCTTCCCCACATCTCATCTCCATCTCCCCTCTTTCAGTGTCAAACCCTTCCCCCTCCTCCTAGGGCTCCCCTCCCTCATCCCAGAGCCTTCTCTTCTCCAGGCTGAACCCCCCCATCTCTCTCAGCCTGTCCTCCCAGCAGAGGGGCTCCAGCCCTCCCAGCATCTCCGTGGCCTCCTCTGCCCCCCCTCCAACAGATGCCCCCCCCATGCCCAAACAGCGATGCCGTTGCCACCACCGCTCTCATCTGTGATTATACTGCAGCCTCCTCGGCTGGTACTCGCTAATCCAGCAAAAAAAAAAAGGGCCTGAAAATGACTGAGAAAGCGCTATTTAAGGGAGAAGCAAAAAGGCTCACGCTGGGGCAGTTTGGCAGCTCTTGGTGCCTGCTGGGGGTTAGGAGGGGAGTGAGTTCATGCTGTTGTTTGGCGGCCATGGATGAGAAGGAGGAGGAGGAGGTGGTGGTGGAGGAGGAGGTCGTGGAGGAGAAGGTGGTGGTGGTAGAGGAGGAGAAGGTGGTGGTGGAAGAGAAGGTGGAGGAGAAGGAGGTGGTGGTGGTGAAGGAGAAGGACGAGGATGTGGAGGAGAAGGTGGTGGTGAAGGAGAAGTAGAACGTGAAGGAGAGGTGGTGGGGGAGGAGGAGAAGGTGGTGGAGGAGAAGAAGGAGGTGGAGGAGAAGGAGGTGGAGGAGAAGAAGGTGGTGGAGGAGAAGGAGGTGGAGGAGAAGGAGGAGGTCATGGAGGAGAAAAAGGTGGTGGTGGTGGAGGAGAAGGTGGTGGTGAAGAAGGAGATGGTGGAGGAAAAGTTGGTGGTGGAGGAGAAGGAGGAGGTGGTGGAGGAGAAGGTGGTGGAGGAGAAGGTGGTGGTGGAGAAGGAAGAGGTGGTGGCAGAGGAGGTGGTCGTGGTGGAGGAGAAGGAGGTGGTGGTGAAGGAGAAGGACAAGGACGTGGAGAAGGTGGTGGTGGAGGAGGAGGAGAACGTGAAGGAGAGGTGGTGGTGGAGGAGAAGGACGAGGACGTGAAGGAAGAGGAGAATGTGAAGGAGAGGTGGTGGTGGAGGAGGAGGTGGTGGTGGAGGAGGAGAACATGAAGGAGAAGGAGATGGTGGAAGAAAAGGTGGTGGTGGAGGAGAAGGAGGTGTGAGCATGCGGGGGGGTCCCACCGTGGGTGTTTTTTGGGGTGCTGGTCCCCACAGCTTTGCATCCCCCGGCCCTGGGCAACCTCAGCCCAGCGTGGCCGGGTGCCAGGGCGGCTCCGTGCCAACCCCTGCCCAGCTCCTCATCCATCTTCTGCAACAGGACCCCGGGCAAACGACCTCGGGGAGGCAAGAGATATCCCAGAAGTGTTTCCTTCCCGTTTACGCTCATTATCCCCCTATAAAAGATGAGGTAATTAAGGAGCTACCTCGGGTTACAGGTTGTTGCCGCCCTGATTAGATTAAGGCAATGTAATTTGGGAGCGAACGCAGGGCTCTGATCCGGGATGGGGAGGCGATGGATGTCTTCCCGGCCGGGGGTGGGAAGGAGATGGTGTCCGTCCGTCCGTCCATCCATCTGTCCCTCCATCCTCTGCTGCCCTGGGCTTTGCCCCGGGGATGATGCTGGGGGGGTGTCGGGGATGATGCTCTGGGGGTATCAGGGATGATGCCCTGGGGGTATTAGGGATGATGCTGGGAGGGGTTGGGGATGATGCCCTGGGGGTGTCAGGGGTGATGCTGAGGGGGTATCAGGGATGATTCTGGGGGAATACTGGGGGTGCTGCCCTGGGGGTATCAGGAATGTTGCCCTGGAGGTGCCAGGGATGA
>NW_015091228.1:54561-55120 GCF_001431845.1 Calidris pugnax
GATGATGCTGGGGGGGTATTGGGGATGATGCCCTGGGGATATCAGGGATGATGCTGGGGGGGTGGGAGGTATCAGGGATGTTGTTGGGGGGAATCAGGGATGATTCTGGGGGAATATTGGGGGTGCTGCCCTGGGAGTGTCAGGGATGTTGTTGGTAGGGAGGGGTATTAGGGATGCGGCTGGGGTAAATCAGGGATGATCCTGGGGGAATATTGGGGGTGCTGCCCTGGGGGTATCAAGGATGATGCTGGGGGGGTATCGGGGATACTGCCTTGGGGGGTGTCAGGGATGCTGTTGGAGGGATATCAGGGATGCTCTTTGCGGGGGTGTCAGGGGTGGTGCTGGGAGTGTATTGGGGATGCTGCCCGGTATCAGGGATGCTGCTGAAGGGATATGAGGGATGCTCTTTGTGGGGGTGTCAGAGATACTTCTGGGGGGTACCAGGGATGATGCTGGAGGGGTGTCAGGGATGATGCTGCAGGGTGTCAGGGATGCTGCTGGGAAGGTGTCAGGGGTGCTCTTTGGGGGGGGTGTCAGAGATGCTGCCCTGGGGGTGTCA
>NW_015091228.1:56933-57231 GCF_001431845.1 Calidris pugnax
GTGGGGCTGAGGGGAAGATCCCGGGGCAGAGAGGGGGAGGAGGACAGGGTGGAGGACAGGGTACCGCTGACCTCGAGCCACATCACCCAGAGCTGTCTGAAGATGCCGGTCCGTGGTGGGACCTCCAGCCTTCAGCAGCCCCTTCCCAGCCCCTCTGCCTCAGTTTCCCCACTCCCTGCCTGCCCAGGGCTCCTGCCTGCGTGTTGTCAGCTCCCCCGTTGCTAACACACAGCCAGAGCTTGGCTAAATTTAACCACCGTGGCCGGAGCACAGGGCCATGCAGGGGTTGAGGGGGGGG
>NW_015091228.1:60238-63238 GCF_001431845.1 Calidris pugnax
TTCCCCAGCACGAACTGGGCCCCCCCATCTCAAGGGTTGCGTGGCTCCCAGTTCTCCCAGTCCGACGGGGCCGGGCGGCTCCAGCTGCCGCCGAGGGGGGGGTCATTAAATAAAAGGAATAAACAGAGCTGACAGCGGGGCCCCAGCGGGGCAGGGAAAGGCTATTTATGGCCACAGCTGGGCCCGGGGGGGGCCAGGGGGGGTGGCCCATGGGCTCCGTGCCCGGGGCTCCTTAGTGCAGCCAGGGGGGCTCCAGCATCCCGGGCTGGGGGGCTGGGAATGTCCATCGGAACGGGGTGGGGAGGTGGGCTGGGAGAGGGATGAGGAGGACGAGTGGGATGAGGAGGATGAGTGGGATGAGGAGGATGAGTGGGATGAAGGGGACGAGTGGGATGAGGAGGACGAGTGGGATGAAGGGGATGAGTGGGATGAGCAGGAGGAGGGGGACAAGTGGGATGAATGGGATGAGGGGGACGAGTGGGATGAACAGGATGAGTGGGATGAGGAGGACGAGTGGGATGAAGGGGACGAGGGGGATGAGGGGGACGAGTGGGATGAACAGGATGAGTGGGATGAGGAGGACGAGTGGGATGAAGGGGACGAGGGGGATGAGGGGGACGAGTGGGATGAACAGGATGAGTGGGATGAGGAGGACGAGTGGGATGAAGGGGATGAGTGGGATGAGCAGGAGGAGGGGGACAAGTGGGATGAATGGGATGAGGGGGACAAGTGGGATGAATGGGATGAGGGGGACGAGTGGGATGAACAGGATGAGTGGGATGAGTGGGAAGAGTGGGATGATTGGGATAAGCAGGACGAGGGGGATGAGCGGGACAAGCAGGATCAGTGGGATGAATGGGATGAGGGGGACAATGGGAATGAGTGGGACAAGTGGGATGAGGGGGACAAACGGGGTGAGCAGGATGATTGGGATGAGCAGGACAAGTGGGACAAGCAGGATCAGTGGGATGAATGGGATGAGGGGGACAATGGGAATGAGTGGGACAAGTGGGATGAGGGGGACAAACGGGGTGAGCAGGATGATTGGGATGAGCAGGACAAGTGGGACAAGCAGGATCAGTGGGATGAATGGGATGAGGGGGACAATGGGAATGAGTGGGACAAGTGGGATGAGGGGGACAAACGGGGTGAGCAGGATGATTGGGATGAGCAGGACAAGTGGGACAAGCAGGATCAGTGGGATGAATGGGATGAGGGGGACAATGGGAATGAGTGGGACAAGTGGGATGAGGGGGACAAACGGGGTGAGCAGGATGATTGGGATGAGCAGGACAAGTGGGACAAGCAGGATCAGTGGGATGAATGGGATGAGGGGGACAATGGGAATGAGTGGGACAAGTGGGATGAGGGGGACAAACGGGGTGAGCAGGATGATTGGGATGAGCAGGACAAGTGGGACAAGCAGGATCAGTGGGATGATTGGGATAAGCGGGATGAGCAGGACGAGTGGGACGAGTGGGACGAGCAGGATGATTGGGATGAGTGGGATGAGCGGGACAAGGAGGATGAGCGGGATGAGTGGGATAAGCAGGACGAGTGGGATGAATGGGATGAGTGGGTTGGGTGGGATGAGCGGGACGAGTGGGATGGTTGGGATAAGCAGGACAAGGGGAATGAGTGGGATGAGCAGGATGAGTGGGACAAGCAGGATCAGTGGGATGATTGGGATGAGTGGGATGATTGGGATGAGTGGGATGAGCAGGACAAGTGGGACAAGCATGTAAGTGGGATGAGCAGGATGAGGAGAATGAGTGGGATGTGGGGGACGAGTGGAACGAACAGGACGAGTGGGATGATTGGGATGACAGGGACGAGTGGGATGAATGGTATGATTGGGATGAGCAGGATTAGTGGGACAAGTGGGATGAGAGGGACGAGCAGGATGAGTGGGATGAGCGGGTTGGGCAGGATGAGTGGGACGAGTAGGATGAGCAGGATCAGCGGGATGAGTGGGACAAGTGGGATGAGGGGGATGAATGGGACAAGCAGGATCAGCAGGATGATTGGGATAAGCAGGATAATTAGGATGACAGGGATTGAGTGGGATGAGGGGAGCGAGTGGGATGTGTGGGACTAGAAGGATGAGTGGGATGAGGGGGACGGGTGGGATCTGTGGGATGACTGGGATGAGTGGGATGAGTGGGACAAGCAGGATGAGCAGGATGAGTAGGGTGAGCGGGATCAGCGGGATGAGTGGGACAAGTGGGATGATTGGGATGAGGAGGGTAATTGGGATGAGGGGGATGAGTGGGATGAGCAAGACGAGTGGGATGGGAGGGATGAGGGGGACGAGTGGGATGAATGGGAGTAGTGGGTTGAGTGGGATAAACAGGATGAGTGGGATGAGTGGGAATAGCGGGATGAGCAGGATTAGTGGGATCAGTGGGACGAGTGGGATGAGTGGGAGGAGTGGGATCAGTGGGAATAGTGGGATCAGTGGGAGGACTGGGATGAGTGGGACGAGTGGGATCAGTGGGAAGAGTGGGATGAGTGGGAATAGCGGGATGAGCAGGATCAGTGGGATCAGTGGGAGGAGTGGGATGAGTGGGATCAGTGGGAGGACTGGGATGAGTGGGAATAGCGGGATGAGCAGGATGAGTGGGATCAGTGGGACAAGTGGGATCAGTGGGAGGAGTGGGACGAGTGGGAATAGCGGGATGAGCAGGATGAGTGGGATCAGTGGGACAAGTGGGATGAGTGGGATCAGTGGGACGAGTGGGAATAGCGGGATGAGCAGGATGAGTGGGATCAGTGGGACAAGTGGGATGAGTGGGATCAGTGGGACGAGTGGGAATAGCGGGATGAGCAGGATTAGTGGGATCAATGGGACAAGTGGGATCAGTGGGAGGACTGGGATGAGTGGGACGAGTGGGATCAGTGGGAGGACTGGGAATAGTGGAATCACTGGGAGGACTGGGATGCCCTCTCCCGCCCAGCCCTGCTCCCCCACAGCCCCCCCATGCAGCCCCCCTTCCCCCC
>NW_015091228.1:64202-64816 GCF_001431845.1 Calidris pugnax
AAAAAACCACCGGGGAGGGTGGGCAAGCGGGTGGCTACCAACTTGGGGGTGCCATCCCCAGAGGGTGTCCCCCCCCAAACCCCTCATCCCCGGGGGAGGCAGCGTGCCAGCTTCATCTGAGGACTTATGGCGGCGGTGGTGGTGGGATGTCTTCTGCTCATGGGGCTCCCCCGTGGGGGGCTAGTGGTAGCCACCCCGGTGGCAACCTGTGGCAGAGCCAGGGTGGTCCCCTCGTCCCCTGGGGGTGCCCAGGGGTGGGTCCAAGGTGGCCCTCCCCGGTGTATTAATGTGAAAGAACCGGTGCCGACTCGAATATTTAAGGGCAAGGAAGGTTTTGGCGTGGCTAGTGGTGGGGGAGGCATGGCTAGTGCAGGCATTGGCATGGCTAGTGGTGGGGGAGGCATGGCTAATACAGGTATTGGTGTGGCTAGTGCAGGCATTGGCGTGGCTAATGGTGGGGAAGGCATGGCTAGTGCAGGCATTGGCATGGCTAGTGGTGGAGGCATGGCTAGTGCAAGCATTAGTGTGGCTAGTGCAGGTGGTGGCATGGCTAGTGGTAGGGAAGGCATGGCTAGTGCAGGTAATGGCATGGCTAGTGCAGGCATTGGCGTGGC
>NW_015091229.1:0-346 GCF_001431845.1 Calidris pugnax
CCCAGTTATCCTCCCAGTGCCTCCCAGTCTGCCCCAGTGCCTCCCAGTTACACTCCCTGCCTCACAGTGCCCCCCCAGCGCCTCCCAGTAGCCCCCAGTTATCCTCCCAGTGCCTCCCAGTCTGCCCCAGTGCCCCCCCACACGCCTCCCAGTAGCTCCCAGCGCCTCCCAGCTATCCTCCCAGTGCCCCCCCACGCCTCCCAGCTTGCCCCAGTGCTCCCCCACATGCCTCCCAGTAGCTCCCAGCACCTCCCAGCTATCCTCCCAGTGCCTCCCCAGTGCCCTCCCACGCCTCCCAGTTGCTCCCAGCACCTCCCAGTTATCCTTCCAGTGCCTCCTCAGTACC
>NW_015091229.1:1585-2612 GCF_001431845.1 Calidris pugnax
CCCAGTGCCTTCCCAGTACAAGCCAGTGCATCTCAGTGTCTCCCCAGTGCATCCCAGTGCACCCCCAGTACAACCCAGTGCCTCCTAGTACAACCCAGTACATCCCGGTGCACCTCCACTGCATCCCAGTGTCCCCCCAGTGCCTCCCAGTGCCCTCCCAGTGCATCCCAGTGCACTCCCAGTGCCCTCCCAAAACCCCCCCAGTGCATCCCAGTACAACCCAGTATAACCCAGTGCCTCCCCAGTGCATCCCAGTGCACGCCCAGTGCACCCCCAGTGCCTCCCAGTACAACCCAGTGCCTCCCCAATGAATGCCAGTGCATCCCAGTGCCTCCCCAGTGCATCCCAGTGCCTCCCAGTGCCTCCCAGTAGAACCCAGTGCATCCCAGTGCCTCCCCAGTGCATCCAAGTGCACACCCAGTACAACCCAGTGCCTTTCCAGTACAAGCCAGTGCATCCCAGTGCATCCAGGTGCATCCCAGTACAAGCCAGTGCATCCCCAGTGCATCCCAGTACAAGCCAGTGCATCCCAGTGCATACCAGTACAACCCAGTGCATCCCCAGTGCATCCCAGTACAAGCCCGTGCATCCCCAGTGCATCCCAGTACAAGCCCGTGCATCCCCAGTGCATCCCAGTACAAGCCCGTGCATCCCCAGTGCATCCCAGTACAAGCCCGTGCATCCCCAGTGCATCCCAGTACAAGCCCGTGCATCCCCAGTGCATCCCAGTACAACCCAGTACATCCCGGTGCACCTCCACTGCATCCCAGTGCCCCCCCAGTACAACCCAGTGCCTCCTAGTACAACCCAGTACATCCCGGTGCACCTCCACTGCATCCCAGTGTCCCCCCAGTGCCTCCCAGTGCCCTCCCAGTGCATCCCAGTGCACTCCCAGTGCCCTCCCAAAACCCCCCCAGTGCATCCCAGTACAACCCAGTACATCCCCAGTGCTCTCCCAGTGCATCCCAGTGCCCCCTCAACACCCACCTCATCCCTCCCAGTGCTCCCAGTGCTCCCAGTGCCCTCC
>NW_015091229.1:4144-6897 GCF_001431845.1 Calidris pugnax
TGGGTGCCCCCCCCCGTCCCCGGGGAAGGCAGCGGGATTAGCCCTAATCCGGCCCCGCAGCCGGCAAGGTCACGGGGCACACGCGTGTGCAAGGAGGGGCACACGTGTGCGCGGGGAGGCGGGCATGGCGGGGGCACATGTGTGTGCAAGGCCGGGTATGGCAGGGGGACACGCGTGTGCAAGGGTGGGCATTTCAGGGCACACACACGTGTCTGAGGACGCATGTATGTCAGGACACACACGTGTGCAAGGCCACGTGTGTGTCAGGACACACGCATGTGCAAGGCCACACATGCCAGGCACATGTGTGTGCAAGACCAGGCATGTCAGGGGCACATGCGTGTGCAAGGCTGGGCATGCCATGGCACACACAGGTGTCTGATGCCACATGTATGTCAGGGCACACACGTGTGCAAAGCCATATGTGTGTGTCAGGACGCATGTGTGTGCAAGGTCAAACATGCCAGGGCACATGCGTGTGCAAGGCCAGGCATATCAGGGGCACATGTGTGTGCAAGGCTGGGCATGTCAGGAGTACACACACGTGTCTGATGCCACATGTATGTCAGGGCACACACGTGTGCAAAGCCATATGTGTGTCAGGACACACGCACGTGCAAGGCCATGTGTATGTCAGGACACATGCGTGTGCAAGGCCAGACATGCCAGGCACATATGTGTGCAAAGCCAGGTATGTCAGGGGCACATGTGTGTGCAAGGCTGGGCATGTCAGGAGCACACACACGTGTCTGATGCTGCATGTATGTCAGGGCACACACGTGTGCAAGGCCACATGTGTGTCAGGGCACATGTGTGAGCAAGGCCGGGTATGGCAGGGGCACACGTGTGTGCAAGGCTGGGCATGTCAGGAGCATACACACGTGTCTGGTGCCACATGTATGTCAGGGCACACACGTGTGCAAGGCCACATGCATGTCAGAGCACATGTGTGTGCAAGGCTGAGCATGTCAGGAGCACACACACGTGTCTGATGCCACATGTATATCAGGGCACACACGTGTGTGCAGGGCCAGACATGCCAGGCACATGTGTGTGCAAGGCCAGGTATGTCAGGAGCACACACACGTGTCTGATGCCACATGTATGTCAGGGCACACACGTGTGCAAGGCCACGTGTGTGTCAGGACACACGCATGTGCAAGGCCACACATGCCAGGCACATGTGTGTGCAAGACCAGGCATGTCAGGGGCACATGTGTGTGCAAGGCTGGGCATTTCAGAGCATACACAAGTGTCTGGTGCCACATGTATGTTGAGGCACACACATGTGCAAGGCCATGTGTGTGTCAGGGCACACGTGTGTGCAAGGGCAGACATGCCAGACATATGTGTGTGCAAGGCCAGACATGCCAGGCACACGTGTGTGCAAGGCCAGACATGCTAGGCACATGTGTGTGCAAGGCCAGGCATGTCAGGGCACACACGTGTCTGATGCCACACGTATGTCAGGGCACACACGTGTGCAAGGCCACATGCGTGTCAGGACACATGTGTGTGCAAGGTCAAACATGTCAGGCACATGTGTGTGCAAAGCCAGGGCACACACGTGTCTGATGCCACATGTATGTCAGGACACACGCACGTGCAAGGCCATGTGTATGTCAGGACACATGCGTGTGCAAGGCCAGACATGCCAGGCACATATGTGTGCAAAGCCAGGTATGTCAGGGGCACATGTGTGTGCAAGGCTGGGCATGTCAGGAGCACACACACGTGTCTGATGCTGCATGTATGTCAGGGCACACACGTGTGCAAGGCCACATGTGTGTCAGGGCACATGTGTGAGCAAGGCCGGGTATGGCAGGGGCACACGTGTGTGCAAGGCTGGGCATGTCAGGAGCATACACACGTGTCTGGTGCCACATGTATGTCAGGGCACACACGTGTGCAAGGCCACATGCATGTCAGAGCACATGTGTGTGCAAGGCTGAGCATGTCAGGAGCACACACACGTGTCTGATGCCACATGTATATCAGGGCACACACGTGTGTGCAGGGCCAGACATGCCAGGCACATGTGTGTGCAAGGCCAGGTATGTCAGGAGCACACACACGTGTCTGATGCCACATGTATATCAGGGCACACACGTGTGTGCAGGGCCAGACATGCCAGGCACATGTGTGTGCAAGGCCAGGCATGTCAGGGGCACATGTGTGTGCAAGGCTGGGCATTTCAGAGCATACACAAGTGTCTGGTGCCACATGTATGTTGAGGCACACACATGTGCAAGGCCATGTGTGTGTCAGGGCACACGTGTGTGCAAGGGCAGACATGCCAGACATATGTGTGTGCAAGGCCAGACATGCCAGGCACACGTGTGTGCAAGGCCAGACATGCTAGGCACATGTGTGTGCAAGGCCAGGCATGTCAGGGCACACACGTGTCTGATGCCACACGTATGTCAGGGCACACACGTGTGCAAGGCCACATGCGTGTCAGGACACATGTGTGTGCAAGGTCAAACATGTCAGGCACATGTGTGTGCAAAGCCAGGGCACACACGTGTCTGATGCCACATGTATGTCAGGACACACGCACGTGCAAGGCCACACATGCCAAGCACATGCCAGGCATATCAGGGACACACGCGTGTGCAAGGCCGGCCATGCTGTGACACACGCGTGTGCAAGGCTGCATCCATGTCGGGGCACACGCGTGTGCAAGGATGGGTACATCACATGTGACATGTGTGTCCTCCCCCAAGTCAACCCCCCCCCAACACAGCCCCCCC
>NW_015091229.1:9195-11532 GCF_001431845.1 Calidris pugnax
CAAGCAAGATGGCGCCCTAGCAGTGCCTCCCAGTGACAACAGTATCCTCTCAGTGCCCCCCCAGTGGCATCCCAGTGCCCCCAGTATCCTCTCAGTGCCCTCCCAGTACATTCCAGTGCCGTCCCAGTGCTCCCAGTGACACCCCCAGTGCCCTCCCAGTGACACCAGTGCCCCCCCAGTGCATCCCAGTGACACCAGTATCCTCTCAGTGCCTCCCAGTACACCCCAGTGCATCCCAATGCCCCCCAGTGCTTCCCAGTGCTCCCAGTATATCCCAGTGCTCCCAGTGCATCCCAGTGCCTTCCCAGTGCCCCCCAGTGCCCTCCCAGTGCCCCCAGTATCCTCTCAGTGCCCTCCCAGTACATTCCAGTGCCGTCCCAGTGCTCCCAGTGCCCCCCCAGTGCATCCCAGTGCTCCCAGTGACCCCCCAGTGCATCCCAGTGACACCAGTATCCTCTCAGTGCCTCCCAGTACACCCCAGTGCATCCCAATGCCCCCCAGTGCTTCCCAGTGCTCCCAGTATATCCCAGTGCTCCCAGTGCATCCCAGTGCCTTCCCAGTGCCCCCCAGTGCCCTCCCAGTGCCCCCAGTATCCTCTCAGTGCCCTCCCAGTACATTCCAGTGCCGTCCCAGTGCTCCCAGTGCCCCCCCAGTGCATCCCAGTGCTCCCAGTGACCCCCCAGTGCATCCCAGTGACACCAGTATCCTCTCAGTGCCTCCCAGTACACCCCAGTGCATCCCAATGCCCCCCAGTGCTTCCCAGTGCTCCCAGTATATCCCAGTGCTCCCAGTGCATCCCAGTGCCTTCCCAGTGCCCCCCAGTGCCCTCCCAGTGCCCCCAGTATCCTCTCAGTGCCCTCCCAGTACATTCCAGTGCCGTCCCAGTGCTCCCAGTGCCCCCCCAGTGCATCCCAGTGCTCCCAGTGACCCCCCAGTGCATCCCAGTGACACCAGTATCCTCTCAGTGCCTCCCAGTACACCCCAGTGCATCCCAATGCCCCCCAGTGCTTCCCAGTGCTCCCAGTATATCCCAGTGCTCCCAGTGCATCCCAGTGCCTTCCCAGTGCCCCCCAGTGCCCTCCCAGTGCCCCCAGTATCCTCTCAGTGCCCTCCCAGTACATTCCAGTGCCGTCCCAGTGCTCCCAGTGCCCCCCCAGTGCATCCCAGTGCTCCCAGTGACCCCCCAGTGCATCCCAGTGACACCAGTATCCTCTCAGTGCCTCCCAGTACACCCCAGTGCATCCCAATGCCCCCCAGTGCTTCCCAGTGCTCCCAGTATATCCCAGTGCTCCCAGTGCATCCCAGTGCCTTCCCAGTGCCCCCCAGTGCCCTCCCAGTGCCCCCAGTATCCTCTCAGTGCCCTCCCAGTACATTCCAGTGCCGTCCCAGTGCTCCCAGTGCCCCCCCAGTGCATCCCAGTGCTCCCAGTGACCCCCCAGTGCATCCCAGTGACACCAGTATCCTCTCAGTGCCTCCCAGTACACCCCAGTGCATCCCAATGCCCCCCAGTGCTTCCCAGTGCTCCCAGTATATCCCAGTGCTCCCAGTGCATCCCAGTGCCTTCCCAGTGCCCCCCAGTGCCCTCCCAGTGCCCCCAGTATCCTCTCAGTGCCCTCCCAGTACATTCCAGTGCCGTCCCAGTGCTCCCAGTGCCCCCCCAGTGCATCCCAGTGCTCCCAGTGACCCCCCAGTGCATCCCAGTGACACCAGTATCCTCTCAGTGCCTCCCAGTACACCCCAGTGCATCCCAATGCCCCCCAGTGCTTCCCAGTGCTCCCAGTATATCCCAGTGCTCCCAGTGCATCCCAGTGCCTTCCCAGTGCCCCCCAGTGCCCTCCCAGTGCCCCCAGTATCCTCTCAGTGCCCTCCCAGTACATTCCAGTGCCGTCCCAGTGCTCCCAGTGCCCCCCCAGTGCATCCCAGTGCTCCCAGTGACCCCCCAGTGCATCCCAGTGACACCAGTATCCTCTCAGTGCCCCCCCCAGTGCATCCCAGTGCTCCCAGTGACCCCCCAGTGCATCCCAGTGACACCAGTATCCTCTCAGTGCCTCCCAGTACACCCCAGTGCATCCCAATGCCCCCCAGTGCTTCCCAGTGCTCCCAGTATATCCCAGTGCTCCCAGTGCATCCCAGTGCCTTCCCAGTGCACCCCAGTGTCCTCCCAGTGCTCCCAGTGCCTTCCCAGTGCCCCCCAGTGCCCTCCCAGTGCCCCCAGTATCCTCTCAGTGCCCTCCCAGTACATTCCAGTGCCGTCCCAGTGCTCCCAGTGACACCCCCAGTGCCCTCCCAGTGACACCAGTGCCCCCCCAGCGCACCCCAGTGACACCCGAGCCCCCC
>NW_015091229.1:11904-12194 GCF_001431845.1 Calidris pugnax
GCATCCCAGTGCCCCCCCAGTGCTCCCAGTGCTCCCAGTAACCTCCCCAGTGCATCCCAGTACTCCCAGTAAATCCCAGTGCTCCCAATATACCCCAGTGCATCCCAGTGCTCCCAGTACATCCCAGTTCTCCCAGTACACACCAGTACTCTCCAGTGCTTCCCAGTACTCCCAGTACATCCCAACGCTCCCCAGTGCTCCCAGTATATCCCAGTGCTCCCAGTATACCCCAGTACACCCCAGTGCCCCCCAGTACATCCCAATCCTCCCCAGTGTTCCCAGGCCATGGG
>NW_015091229.1:12434-12769 GCF_001431845.1 Calidris pugnax
GCATCCCAGTGCCCCCCCAGTGCTCCCAGTGCTCCCAGTAACCTCCCCAGTGCATCCCAGTACTCCCAGTAAATCCCAGTGCTCCCAATATACCCCAGTGCATCCCAGTGCTCCCAGTACATCCCAGTTCTCCCAGTACACACCAGTACTCTCCAGTGCTTCCCAGTACTCCCAGTACATCCCAACGCTCCCCAGTGCTCCCAGTATATCCCAGTGCTCCCAGTGCATCCCAGTGCCTTCCCAGTGCACCCCAGTGTCCTCCCAGTGCTCCCAGTGCCTTCCCAGTGCCCCCCAGTGCCCTCCCAGTGCCCCCAGTATCCTCTCAGTGCCCCCCC
>NW_015091229.1:12906-16162 GCF_001431845.1 Calidris pugnax
TGGGGGGGGCGGGGGGGGGTCACACCCCAAGGTCACGGGCATCGGCACCAGGTGAAACCAGTGACCCCCCCCAGTGCTCCCAGTATATCCCAGTGTCCTCCAGTGCTCCCAGTATATCCCAGTGCTCCCAGTACAACCCAGTGCCTCCCAGTAAAACCTAGTGCCTCCCAGTGCTCCCAGTATAACCTAGTGCCTCCCAGTACAACCTAGTGCCTCCCAGTGCTCCCAGTATACCCCAGTACACCCCAGTGCCCCCCAGTGCTCCCAGTATATCCCAGTGCTCCCAGTACAACACAGTGCTCCCAATAGATCCCAGTACATCCCAGTGCTCACAGTGCCACCCAGTACCTCCCAGTACAACCCAGTGCCTTCCCAGTACAACCTAGTGCCTCCCAGTCGTCCCAGTACATCCCAGTCCTCCCAGTACAACCCAGTGCTCTCAATACATCCCAGTACAACCCAGTGTTCCCAGTGCCACCCAGTGGGCCCAGTGCTGCCCCAGTGCACTCCAGTACCTCCCAGTACAACCCAGTGCTCCCAATAGATCCCAGTACAACCCAGTGCTCCCAGTACAACCCAGTGCTCCCAGTGCCACCCAGTGCTCCCAGTACAACCCAGTGCTCCCAATAGATCCCAGTACATCCCAGTGCTCACAGTACATCCCAGTACAACCCAGTGTTCCCAGTGCCACCCAGTGCTCCCAGTACGTCCCAGTGGGCCCAGTGCTCCCCCAGTGCACTCCTGTACCTCCCAGTACAACCCAGTGTTCCCAGTGCCACCCAGTACTCCCAGTACAAACCAGTGCTCTCAGTACAACCCAGTACAACCCAGTGCTCCCCCAGTGCATCCCAGTGCATCCCAGTACAACCCAGTGCTCCCAATACATCCCAGTACAACCCACTGCTTCCAGTGCCACCCAGTGCTCCCAGTACGTCCCAGTGGGCCCAGTGCTCCCCCAGTGCACTCCTGTACCTCCCAGTACAACCCAGTGCTCCCAATACATCCCAGTACAACCCACTGCTTCCAGTGCCACCCAGTGCTCCCAGTACGTCCCAGGGCTCCCAGTACAACCCAGTACAACCCAGTGCTCCCAGTGCCACCCAATGCTCCCAGTACATCCCAGTACAACCCAGTGTTCCCAGTGCCACTGTTCCCAGTGCCACCTTCCCAGTGCTCCCAGTACAACCCAGTACAACCCAGTGCTCCCAGTGCCACCCAATGCTCCCAGTACATCCCAATGCTCCCAGTACATCCCAGTACAACCCAGTGTTCCCAGTGCCACCTAGTGCTCCCAGTACACCCCATTGCTCCCAGTACATCCCAGTACAATTCAGTGTTCCCAGTGCCACCCAGTGCTCCCAGTACATCCCAGTTCTCCCAGTACATCCCAGTACAACCCAGTGTTCCCAGTGCCACCTAGTGCTCCCAGTACAACCCAGTGCCTCCCAGTCCTCCCACTACAACCCAGTGCTCCCGGTGCTACCCAGTGCCACCTAGTGCTCCCAGTGCTGCCCCAGTGCACTCCAGTACCTCCCAGTACAACCCAGTAACCCCAGTGCCACCTAATGCTCCCAGTATATCCCAGTACAACCCAGTGTTCCCAGTACATCCCAGTGGGCTCAGTGCTGCCCCAGTGCACTTCAGTACCTCCCAGTACAACCCAGTGTTCCCAGTACCACCCAGTGCTCCCAGTACATCCCAGTGCTCCCAGTACATCCCAGTACAACCCAGTAACCCCAGTGCCACCTAATGCTCCCAGTATATCCCAGTACAACCCAGTGTTCCCAGTACATCCCAGTGGGCTCAGTGCTGCCCCAGTGCACTTCAGTACCTCCCAGTACAACCCAGTGTTCCCAGTGCCACCCAGTACTCCCAGTACAAACCAGTGCTCTCAGTACAACCCAGTACAACCCAGGGCTCCCCCAGTGCATCCCCAGTACAACCCAGGGCTCCCCCAGTGCATCCCCAGTACAACCCAGGGCTCCCCCAGTGCATCCCCAGTACAACCCAGGGCTCCCCCAGTGCATCCCCAGTACAACCCAGGGCTCCCCCAGTGCATCCCCAGTACAACCCAGGGCTCCCCCAGTGCATCCCCAGTACAACCCAGGGCTCCCCCAGTGCATCCCCAGTACAACCCAGGGCTCCCCCAGTGCATCCCCAGTACAACCCAGGGCTCCCCCAGTGCATCCCCAGTACAACCCAGGGCTCCCCCAGTGCATCCCCAGTACAACCCAGGGCTCCCCCAGTGCATCCCCAGTACAACCCAGGGCTCCCCCAGTGCATCCCCAGTACAACCCAGGGCTCCCCCAGTGCATCCCCAGTACAACCCAGGGCTCCCCCAGTGCATCCCCAGTACAACCCAGGGCTCCCCCAGTGCATCCCCAGTACAACCCAGGGCTCCCCCAGTGCATCCCCAGTACAACCCAGGGCTCCCCCAGTGCATCCCCAGTACAACCCAGGGCTCCCCCAGTGCATCCCCAGTACAACCCAGGGCTCCCCCAGTGCATCCCCAGTACAACCCAGGGCTCCCCCAGTGCATCCCCAGTACAACCCAGGGCTCCCCCAGTGCATCCCCAGTACAACCCAGGGCTCCCCCAGTGCATCCCAGTGCCCTCCCAGTGCCTCCCAGTGCTCCCAGTACAAACCAGTGCTCTCAGTACAACCCAGTGCCCCCCCAGTGCATACCAGTGATTCCCCCATTGCTACCCAGTGCCTCCCAGTGCATCCCATTTGCATCTCCGGTACCTCCCAGTGCCCCCCCCCAGTGCCTCCTGGAACACTCCAGTTCCCCCCCATGTACCTCTTAGTGCTCTCCCAGTGCTCCCCAGTGCCCTCCCAGTGCTCCCCAGTGCCTCCCAGTTTCCCCAGTGTCTCCCCAAGTGCATCCCAGTGCCCTCCCAGTGCCCCCAGTGAACCCCCAGTGCTCCCCAATGCCTCCCAGTGCCCCCAGTGAACCCCCAGTGCATCCCAGTGCCCCCCAGTGCTCCCAGTGAACCCCTAGTGCATCCCCCATTGCTACCCAGTGACTCTCCCAGTGCCTCCCAGTGCCCCCCAGTACCTCCTAGTGCCCCCCCCAGTGCCTCCTGCAGCGCTCCAGTTCCGCCCCAGTATCTCCCAGCGCTCTCCCAGTGCTCCCCAGTGCCTCCCAGTTTCCCCGGTGCCTCCCCAAGTGCATCCCAGTGCTCTCCCAGTGCTCCCCAGTGCCCTCCCAATGCCTCCCAGTGCCTCCCAGGGCCCTCCCAGTGCTTCCCAGTGC
>NW_015091229.1:17819-18287 GCF_001431845.1 Calidris pugnax
CTCCCAGTGCCCCCAGTACAACCCTGTGAGCCCAGTACAACCCAGTTCTCCCAGTTCCCCCCAGTGCTCCCACTGCCCCCAGTGCCCTCCCAGTGTCCCAGTGCATCCCAGTGCCCCCCAGTGCTCCCAGTGAACCCCTAGTGCATCCCCCATTGCTACCCAGTGACTCTCCCAGTGCCTCCCAGTGCCCCCCAGTACCTCCTAGTGCCCCCCCCAGTGCCTCCTGCAGCGCTCCAGTTCCGCCCCAGTATCTCCCAGCGCTCTCCCAGTGCTCCCCAGTGCCCTCCCAGTGGCTCCCAGTTCCCTCCCAGTGCCTCCCCCAGTGCCTCCTGCAGCACTCCAGTTCCCCCCCAGTGCCCTCCCAGTGCCCTCTCAGTGCTCCCCAGTGCTCTCCCAGTGCTCCCCAGTGCCCTCCCAGTGCCTCCCAGTTTCCCCAGCATCTCCCCAAATGCATCCCAGTGCCCTCCC
>NW_015091229.1:18310-18532 GCF_001431845.1 Calidris pugnax
ACAACCCAGTGTCCCCAGTGCCACCCAGTACTCCCAGTACAAACCAGTGCTCCCAGTGCCCCCCAATGCCTCCCAGTGCTCCCCCAGTGCATCCCAGTGAACCCCCAGTGCTCCCAGTGCCCCCCAATGCCTCCCAGTGCTGCTCCCAGTGCTCCCGGGGACATCGGGGATCCCGAGAATTGGGGGGGTCCCTGGAATTGGGGGGGCCCCTAGAAATGGGGG
>NW_015091229.1:28225-29089 GCF_001431845.1 Calidris pugnax
CAGTGCATCCCAGTGACACCAGTACCCTCTCAGTGCCTACTAGTGCCCCCTCCAGTGCATCCCAGTGCCTTCCCAGTGCCCCCCCAGTGCCCTCCCAGTGCTCCCCAGTGCTCTCCCAGTGCTCCCCAGTGCCCTCCCAGTGCCTCCCAGTTTCCCCAGCATCTCCCCAAATGCATCCCAGTGCCCTCCCAGTGCTCCCAGTGCTCCCCGTTTGGCTCCCAGTCCCTTCCCAGTAAGACCAGTTTGGCTCCCAGTGCTCCCAGTGACACCAGTTCGGCTCCCAGTGCTCCCAGTAAGGGCTCCCAGTGCTCCCAGTTTGGGGTGAGGGGGCTCCCAGTGCTCCCAGTCCCTTCCCAGTAAGACCAGTATGGATCCCAGTGCTCCCAGTTTGGGCTCCCAGTGCTCCCAGTATGGATCCCAGTGGCACCAGTATGGAGTAAGGGGGAAACCAGTGCTCCCAGTTTGGCTCCCAGTGACACCAGTGCTCCCAGTATGGACTCCCAGTGCTCCCAGTGACACCAGTATGGACACCAGTGCTCCCAGTGCTCCCAGTAAGGGCTCCCAGTGACACCAGTAAGGATCCCAGTGCTCCCAGTTTGGGGGAAAAGGGAAACCAGTGACACCAGTAAGGACACCAGTAAAACCAGTATGGGTCCCAGTGACACCAGTAAGGGCTCCCAGTGCTCCCAGTCTGGGGTGAGGGGGCTCCCAGTGCTCCCAGTCCCTTCCCAGTAAGGCCAGTATGGATCCCAGTAACACCAGTTTGGGGGAAAAGGGCTCCCAGTGCTCCCAGTTTGGGGTGAGGGGGCTCCCAGTGCTCCCAGTTCAACTCCCAGTGCTCCCAGTCACTCATTAACCCCCCTC
>NW_015091229.1:29885-31368 GCF_001431845.1 Calidris pugnax
CCCCCGCGCTGTGGGGCACGGGGGGGCGCAGGGCTCGAATAAGGTGCGCGGGCCCTTTAAGGGGGCGTGGCCACGGGGGGGCGGGGGGAGCGAGGGAGATGTCCCAGTGACCCCCCAGTGCTTCCCAGTATTCCCAGTACATCCCAGTGCTTCCCAGTTCTCCCAGTGCATCCCAGTGCTTCCCTATGCTCCCAGTACTTCCCAATTCTCCCAGTGCATCCCAGTGCTCCCCAGTACATTCCAGTGCTTCCCAGTTCTCCCAGTACATCCCAGCGCTCCTCAGTGCATCCCAGTGCTTCCCAGTTCTCCCAGTGCATCCCAGTGCTTCCCAGTTCTCCCAGTACACCCCAGCACTCCCCAGTGCATCCCAGTGCTCCCCCTCCCAGTTCCTCCCAGTGCTCCCAGTGCATCCCAGGGCTTCCCAGTTCTCCCAGTCCACCCCAGCACTCCCCAGTGCATCCCAGGGCTTCCCAGTTCTCCCAGTGCATCCCAGTGCTCCCAGTGCACCCCAGTGCCTTTCTAGTGACCCCAGTGCCCCCAGTATATCCCAGTGCTCCCAGTACTCCCAGTACATCCCAGTGCTCCCAGTGCATCCCAGCACTCCCCAGTGCATCTCAGTGCTTCCCAATACTCCCAGTACATTCCAGTGCTTCCCAGTTCTCCCAGTACACCTCAGCCCTCCCCAGTGCATCCCAGTGCCCCCCCCAGTTCCTCCCAGTGCTCCCAGTGCACCCCAGTGCCTTTCTAGTGACCCCAGTTCCTCCCAGTAGCCCCCCCGTGGCTCCCAGTGCCCCTCCAGTCCCTCTCAGTGCCTCCCAGTGCTTCCCATTGTCCTCCAGTTCCTCCCAGTAGCCCCCCCGTGGCTCCCAGTGCCCCTCCAGTCCCTCCCAGTGCCTCCAGTACATTCCAGTGCTTCCCAGTTCTCCCAGTACACCTCAGCCCTCCCCAGTGCATCCCAGTGCCCCCCCCAGTTCCTCCCAGTGCTCCCAGTGCACCCCAGTGCCTTTCTAGTGACCCCAGTTCCTCCCAGTGCTCCCAGTGCACCCCAGTGCCTTTCTAGTGACCCCAGTTCCTCCCAGTGCTCCCAGTGCACCCCAGTGCCTTTCTAGTGACCCCAGTTCCTCCCAGTGCTCCCAGTGCACCCCAGTGTCTTTCTAGTGACCCCAGTGCCCTCCCAGTGCTCCCAGTACAGACCAGTGCTCCCAGTACAGACCAGTGCTCCCAGTAAACCCCAATGTTCCCAGTACTCGCAGTACATCCCAGCGCTCCCCAGTGTCTCCCAGTGCCCCTTCAGTGCCTTCCAGTGTCCCCCCGAGTGCATCCCAGTGCCTCCCAGTGCCTCCTGCAGTGCCTCCCAGTTCCCCCCAGTAGCCCTCCAGTGGCTCCTGGTGCCCCTCCAGTTCCTCCCAGTGCCTCCCATTGTCCTCCAGTTACCCCCAGTAGCCTCCCCCTCCCCCCCCCGTTCCCCCCCGCGGCCCCCCAC
>NW_015091229.1:31472-31900 GCF_001431845.1 Calidris pugnax
CCACTGCTCCCAGTGTATCCCAGTGCCCCCCAGTCCCTCCCAGTGCCCAATGCCTCCCAGTGTTCTCCCCAGTGATGCCCCAGTGCTCCCAGTGCCCCCCAGTTTCCCCCAGTGGCTCCTGGTGCCTCTCCAGTTCCTCCCAGTGCCTTCCAGTTCCTCCCAATGGCTACCAGTGCATCCCAGTGCACCCCCAACTGCACCCCAGTGCCCCCCAGTTCCCCTCAGTAGCCCCCCCGTGGCTCCCAGTGCCCCTCCAGTCCCTCCCAGTGCCTCCCAGTTCCTCCCATTGTCCCCCAGTTCCTCCAGTGCCCCATGTTTCTCCCAGTGTCTCCCAGTTCTCCCCAGTAGAGCCCCCCATGGCTCCCAGTGCCCCTCCAGTCCCTCTCAGTGCCTCCCAGTGCTTCCCATTGTCCTCCAGTTCCTCCCAG
>NW_015091229.1:32066-32493 GCF_001431845.1 Calidris pugnax
CCCCCATGGCTCCCAGTGCCCCCCCAGTCCCTCCCATTGTCCCCCAGTTCCTCCCAGTGTCCCCCCAGAGCATCCCCAAGCCCCTCCCAGTGCCTCCCAGTTCCTCCCAGTGGCGTCCCAGTGGCACCTGGTGCCCCTCCAGTTTCCCCCAGTGCCTCCCACTGTCCCCCAGTTCCCCCCAGTAGCCTCCCAGTGCCCTCCAGTTCCCCTCAGGGCCTCCCATTGTCCTCCAGTTACCCCCAGTAGCCTCCCAGTAGCTCCCAGTGCCTCTCCAGTTCCTCCCATTGTCCCCAGTTCCCCCCAGTGGCTCCTGGTGCCCCTCCAGTCCCTCCCAGTGCCTCCCATTGTTGCTCCAGTTCCCCCCAGTAGCCTCCCAGTAGCTCCCAGTGCCCCTCCAGTTCCTCCCATTGTCCCCAGTTCCCCCCAG
>NW_015091229.1:32670-32988 GCF_001431845.1 Calidris pugnax
GCACCCGGGGCCCCTCCAGTTCCTCCCAGTGCCTCCCATTGTCCTCCAGTTACCCCCAGTAGCCTCCCAGTCCCCCTCCAGTTCCCCCCAGTGCCTCCCATTGTCCCCCAGTTCCCCCCAGTAGCCTCCTAGTGCCCCTCCAGTTCCTCCCAGTGCCCTCCCAGAGCATCCCCAAGTCCCTTCCAGGGCCTCCCAGTTCCTCCCACTTCCTCCCATTGTCCCCCAGTAGCCTCCCAGTGGCTCCCAGTACCCCTTCAGAGCCTTCCAGTGTCCCCCAAAGTGCATCCCAGTTCCTCCCAGTGCCTCCCGGTTCTTCCC
>NW_015091230.1:0-2118 GCF_001431845.1 Calidris pugnax
TCAACATGGACATGGAAAGGGCCGTGGAGGCATCATGGGGGGCGTGGGGAGACCATCAAGGGTCATGGGGACATCAACATGGGCCATGGGGACATCATCATGGGTCATGGGGGCCTCAACGTGGCCATGGGGACATCAACGTGGCCATGGGAAGGGCCATGGAGACATCATGGGGGGCGTGAGGAGACCATCAAGGGTCATGGGGACATCAACATGGGCCATGGGGACATCATCATGGGTCATGGGGACATCAACGTGGCCATGGGAAGGGCCATGGAGACATCATGGGGGGCGTGAGGAGACCATCAAGGGTCATGGGGACATCAACATGGGCCATGGGGACATCATCATGGGTCATGGGGACATCAACGTGGCCATGGGAAGGGCCATGGAGACATCATGGGGGGCGTGAGGAGACCATCAAGGGTCATGGGGACATCAACATGGGCCATGGGGACATCATCATGGGTCATGGGGACCTCAACGTGGCCATGGGGACATCAACGTGGCCATGGGAAGGGCCATGGAGGCATCATGGGGGGCGTGAGGAGACCATCAAGGGTCATGGGGACATCAACATGGGCCATGGGGACATCATCATGGGTCATGGGGACCTCAACGTGGCCATGGGGACATCAACGTGGCCATGGGAAGGGCCATGGAGACATCATGGGGGGCGTGAGGAGACCATCAAGGGTCATGGGGACATCATGGGGGGCGTGGGGACATCAACATGGGTCATGGGGACATCAACGTGGCCATGGGGACATCAACATGGACATGGAAAGGGCCGTGGAGGCATCATGGGGGGCGTGGGGAGACCATCAAGGGTCATGGGGACATCATGGGGGGCGTGGGGACATCAACGTGGCCATGGGGACATCAATATGGCCATGGGAAGGGCCATGGAGGCATCATGGGGGGCGTGAGGAGACCATCATGGGTCATGGGGACATCATGGGGGGCGTGGGGACACCACCATGGGCCATGGGGACCTCGTGGTGGCCATGGGGACATCAACGTGGCCATGGGAAGGGTCATGGAGACATCATGGGGGGCGTGAGGACACCACCATGGGTCATGACGACACCATCATGGGTCATGGGGACATCAACGTGGGCCATGGGGACATCATGGGGGGCGTGGGGAGACCATCATGGGCCATGGGGACCTCGTGGTGGCCATAGGGACCTCAACGTGGCCATGGGGACATCAACACGGCCATGGGAAGGGCCATGGAGACATCATGGGGGGCGTGGAGGTGGCCATGGGGGTGTCACCAGGGCGTGGGGACACCATCGTGGGCCATGGGGGGCTCGTGGTGGCCATGAAGGTGGCCATGGGGACATCAAGGAGGTGAGAGAGGTGACACAGAGGTGACAAGAAGGTCCTAGAAGATCCCCAGAAGGTGCCCAGAAGGTCCCAGAAGATCCCCAGAAGGTCCAAGAAGATCCCCAGAAGGTCCTCAGAAGGTCCCAGAAGATCCCAGAAGATCCCCAGAAGATCCCCAGAAGGTCCCAGAGATCCCCAGAAGGTCCCAGAAGGTCCCAGAAGATCCCCAGAAGGTTCCCAAGAGGTTCCAGAAGATCCCAGAAGATCCCCAAAGGTCCCAGAAGGTCCCCAGAAGGTCCCAGAAGATCCCCAGAAGGTTCCTGAGAGGTTCCAAGAGGTCCCAGAAGATCCCCAAAGGTCCCAGAAGGTCCCCAAAGGTCCCAAGAAGATCCCCAGAAGGTCCCAGAAGGTGCCCAGAAGGTTCCCAAGAGGTCCCAGAAGGTCCCAGAAGGTGCCCAGAAGATCCCAGAAGATCCCCAGAAGGTTCCTGAGAGGTTCCAAGAGGTCCCAGAAGATCCCAGAAGATCCCAGAAGGTTCCCAAAGGTCCCAGAAGGTCCCCAGAAGGTCCCAGAAGATCCCCAGAAGGTTCCTGAGAGGTTCCAAGAGGTCCCAGAAGATCCCAGAAGATCCCAGAAGGTCCCCAAAGGTCCCAGAAGGTCCCCAGAAGGTCCCAGAAGATCCCCAGAAGGTTCCTGAGAGGTTCCAAGAGGTCCCAGAAGATCCCCAAAGGTCCCAGAAGGTCCCCAAAGGTCCCAAGAAGATCCCCAGAAGGTCCCAGAAGGCGC
>NW_015091230.1:2515-4326 GCF_001431845.1 Calidris pugnax
AACATGGGCCATGGGGACCTCGTGGTGGCCATAGGGACATCAACTTGGCCATGGGGACATCAACATGGACATGGAAAGGGCCGTGGAGGCATCATGGGGGGCTTGGGGAGACCATCAAGGGTCATGGGGACATCATGGGGGGCGTGGGGACATCAACGTGGGCCATGGGGACATCAACGTGGCCATGGGGACATCAATATGGCCATGGGAAGGGCCATGGAGGCATCATGGGGGGCGTGAGGAGACCATCAAGGGTCATGGGGACATCAACATGGGCCATGGGGACATCATCATGGGTCATGGGGACCTCATCGTGGCCATGGGGACATCAACGTGGCCATGGGAAGGGCCATGGAGACATCATGGGGGGCGTGAGGAGACCATCAAGGGTCATGGGGACATCATGGGGGGCGTGGGGACATCAACATGGGTCATGGGGACATCAACGTGGCCATGGGGACATCAACATGGACATGGAAAGGGCCGTGGAGGCATCATGGGGGGCGTGGGGAGACCATCAAGGGTCATGGGGACATCATGGGGGGCGTGGGGACATCAACGTGGCCATGGGGACATCAATATGGCCATGGGAAGGGCCATGGAGGCATCATGGGGGGCGTGAGGAGACCATCATGGGTCATGGGGACATCATGGGGGGCGTGGGGACACCACCATGGGCCATGGGGACCTCGTGGTGGCCATGGGGACATCAACGTGGCCATGGGAAGGGTCATGGAGACATCATGGGGGGCGTGAGGACACCACCATGGGTCATGACGACACCATCATGGGTCATGGGGACATCAACGTGGGCCATGGGGACATCATGGGGGGCGTGGGGAGACCATCATGGGCCATGGGGACCTCGTGGTGGCCATAGGGACCTCAACGTGGCCATGGGGACATCAACACGGCCATGGGAAGGGCCATGGAGACATCATGGGGGGCGTGGAGGTGGCCATGGGGGTGTCACCAGGGCGTGGGGACACCATCGTGGGCCATGGGGGGCTCGTGGTGGCCATGAAGGTGGCCATGGGGACATCAAGGAGGTGAGAGAGGTGACACAGAGGTGACAAGAAGGTCCTAGAAGATCCCCAGAAGGTGCCCAGAAGGTCCCAGAAGATCCCCAGAAGGTCCAAGAAGATCCCCAGAAGGTCCTCAGAAGGTCCCAGAAGATCCCAGAAGATCCCCAGAAGATCCCCAGAAGGTCCCAGAGATCCCCAGAAGGTCCCAGAAGGTCCCAGAAGATCCCCAGAAGGTTCCCAAGAGGTTCCAGAAGATCCCAGAAGATCCCCAAAGGTCCCAGAAGGTCCCCAGAAGGTCCCAGAAGATCCCCAGAAGGTTCCTGAGAGGTTCCAAGAGGTCCCAGAAGATCCCCAAAGGTCCCAGAAGGTCCCCAAAGGTCCCAAGAAGATCCCCAGAAG
The DNA here is from genome assembly GCF_001431845.1 of Calidris pugnax. Lineage (NCBI taxonomy): Eukaryota > Metazoa > Chordata > Aves > Charadriiformes > Scolopacidae > Calidris > Calidris pugnax. Next base: position 3,940 of record NW_015091230.1, read on the forward strand.
GTCCCAGAAGGTGCCCAGAAGGTTCCCAAGAGGTCCCAGAAGGTCCCAGAAGGTGCCCAGAAGATCCCAGAAGATCCCCAGAAGGTTCCTGAGAGGTTCCAAGAGGTCCCAGAAGATCCCAGAAGATCCCAGAAGGTTCCCAAAGGTCCCAGAAGGTCCCCAGAAGGTCCCAGAAGATCCCCAGAAGGTTCCTGAGAGGTTCCAAGAGGTCCCAGAAGATCCCAGAAGATCCCAGAAGGTCCCCAAAGGTCCCAGAAGGTCCCCAGAAGGTCCCAGAAGATCCCCAGAAGGTTCCTGAGAGGTTCCAAGAGGTCCCAGAAGATCCCCAAAGGTCCCAGAAGGTCCCCAAAGGTCCCAAGAAGATCCCCAGAAGGTCCCAGAAGGCGC
>NW_015091230.1:12528-15339 GCF_001431845.1 Calidris pugnax
GACATCGTGGGGGGCGGGGGGACGTCAACATGGGCCATGGGGACCTCGTGGTGGCCATAGGGACCTCAACGTGGCCATGGGGACGTCAACATGGACATGGAAAGGGCCGTGGAGGCATCATGGGGGGCTTGGGGAGACCATCAAGGGTCATGGGGACATCATGGGGGGCGTGGGGACATCAACGTGGGCCATGGGGACATCAACGTGGCCATGGGGACATCAATATGGCCATGGGAAGGGCCATGGAGGCATCATGGGGGGCGTGAGGAGACCATCATGGGTCATGGGGACATCAACGTGGATGTGGGGACACCAACGTGGCCATGGGGACATCAATATGGCCATGGGAAGGGCCATGGAGACATCATGGGGGGCGTGAGGACACCACCATGGGCCATGGGGACATCATCATGGGTCATGGGGACATCAACGTGGCCATGGGAAGGGCCATGGAGGCATCATGGGGGGCGTGAGGAGACCATCAAGGGTCATGGGGACATCAACATGGGCCATGGGGACATCATCATGGGTCATGGGGACCTCAACGTGGCCATGGGGACATCAACGTGGCCATGGGAAGGGCCATGGAGACATCATGGGGGGCGTGAGGAGACCATCAAGGGTCATGGGGACATCATGGGGGGCGTGGGGACATCAACATGGGTCATGGGGACATCAACGTGGCCATGGGGACATCAACATGGACATGGAAAGGGCCGTGGAGGCATCATGGGGGGCGTGGGGAGACCATCAAGGGTCATGGGGACATCATGGGGGGCGTGGGGACATCAACGTGGCCATGGGGACATCAATATGGCCATGGGAAGGGCCATGGAGGCATCATGGGGGGCGTGAGGAGACCATCATGGGTCATGGGGACATCATGGGGGGCGTGGGGACACCACCATGGGCCATGGGGACCTCGTGGTGGCCATGGGGACATCAACGTGGCCATGGGAAGGGTCATGGAGACATCATGGGGGGCGTGAGGACACCACCATGGGTCATGACGACACCATCATGGGTCATGGGGACATCAACGTGGGCCATGGGGACATCATGGGGGGCGTGGGGAGACCATCATGGGCCATGGGGACCTCGTGGTGGCCATAGGGACCTCAACGTGGCCATGGGGACATCAACACGGCCATGGGAAGGGCCATGGAGACATCATGGGGGGCGTGGAGGTGGCCATGGGGGTGTCACCAGGGCGTGGGGACACCATCGTGGGCCATGGGGGGCTCGTGGTGGCCATGAAGGTGGCCATGGGGACATCAAGGAGGTGAGAGAGGTGACACAGAGGTGACAAGAAGGTCCTAGAAGATCCCCAGAAGGTGCCCAGAAGGTCCCAGAAGATCCCCAGAAGGTCCAAGAAGATCCCCAGAAGGTCCTCAGAAGGTCCCAGAAGATCCCAGAAGATCCCCAGAAGATCCCCAGAAGGTCCCAGAGATCCCCAGAAGGTCCCAGAAGGTCCCAGAAGATCCCCAGAAGGTTCCCAAGAGGTTCCAGAAGATCCCAGAAGATCCCCAAAGGTCCCAGAAGGTCCCCAGAAGGTCCCAGAAGATCCCCAGAAGGTTCCTGAGAGGTTCCAAGAGGTCCCAGAAGATCCCCAAAGGTCCCAGAAGGTCCCCAAAGGTCCCAAGAAGATCCCCAGAAGGTCCCAGAAGGTGCCCAGAAGGTTCCCAAGAGGTCCCAGAAGGTCCCAGAAGGTGCCCAGAAGATCCCAGAAGATCCCCAGAAGGTTCCTGAGAGGTTCCAAGAGGTCCCAGAAGATCCCAGAAGATCCCAGAAGGTTCCCAAAGGTCCCAGAAGGTCCCCAGAAGGTGCCCAGAAGGTTCCCAAAGGTCCCAGAAGGTCCCCAGAAGATCCCCAGAAGGTTCCTGAGAGGTTCCAAGAGGTTCCAGAAGATCCCAGAACATCCCCAAAGATCCCAGAAGGTCCCAGAAGGTCCCCAGAAGATCCCCAGAAGGTTCCTGAGAGGTTCCAAGAGGTTCCAGAAGATCCCAGAACATCCCCAAAGATCCCAGAAGGTCCCAGAAGGTCCCCAGAAGATCCCCAGAAGGTTCCTGAGAGGTTCCAAGAGGTTCCAGAAGATCCCAGAACATCCCCAAAGATCCCAGAAGGTCCCAGAAGGTCCCCAGAAGATCCCCAGAAGGTTCCTGAGAGGTTCCAAGAGGTTCCAGAAGATCCCAGAACATCCCCAAAGATCCCAGAAGGTCCCAGAAGGTCCCCAGAAGATCCCAGAAGATCCCAGAAGGTCCCCAGAAGGTCCCCAGAGGTGGCCACCCACTTGTTGCCCCGGAAGAAGTAGGTCTTGCCGCTGGGCAGCCAGAGGAGGGCGGCGTCCAGGCGGTCGGTGGGGACACCCCGGCCCAGGTCCCGCAGGGCCCGAGGGTACCCTGGCTCCAGCACCGCCTCCTCGAACACCCAGTGCTTGTCCCCTGGGGGGGTGGGGTGGGACATGGTCACCACGGGGACAACCCACCACCTCCTCAGACCCACCACCACCTCCTCAGACCCACCACCAGATCCTCAGATCCACCACCATCTCCACCTCCATCCCCACGTACCCACCACCATCTCCACGTACCCACCACCATCTCCTCATCCCCATCTCCACGTCCCACCTCCATCCCCACGTCCCCACCTCCATCCCCACGTCCCATCCCCACGTCCCCACCTCCATCTCCTCATCCCCATCTCCACGTCCCACCACCATCTCCTCAGCCCCACCACCAGCTCCTCAGATCCACCACCATCTCCACATCCCATCTCCATGTCCCCACCACCATCTCCTCGTCCCCACCACCA
>NW_015091230.1:17091-18274 GCF_001431845.1 Calidris pugnax
ACGTCCCACCTCCATCCCCACGTCCCCCCCTCCATCCCCACGTCCCATCCCCACGTACCCACCACCATCTCCTCATCCCCATCTCCACGTCCCACCACCATCTCCTCAGCCCCACCACCAGCTCCTCAGATCCACCACCATCTCCACATCCCATCTCCATGTCCCCACCACCATCTCCTCGTCCCCACCACCATCCCCTCATCCCCATCCCCACGTCCCACTCCTTCCTCTCGTAGGCCGTGTTGATGTTGGGGGGCAGCCCCACCCAGAAGTGGCCGATGGGCAGGGGGTACCCGTCCATCACCCGCCGGTCCCTCACGCGCCAGAACCACCGCTCCTGCCGGGGGGACAACCTCGGGTCACCACCCCCCGACCACCTCCAGCCCCACAGATCCACCATCTCCATCCCCACAGCTCCATCTTCTCCATCTTCTCCATCATCTCCATCATCTCCAGCCCCACAGCTCCATCATCTCATCTCCAGCCCCACAGCTCCACCATCTCATCTCCAGCCCCATATCTCCACCATCTCCATCATCTCCAGCCCCACAGCTCCACCATCTCATCTCCAGCTCCACAGGTCCATCATCTCCATCATCTCCAGCCCCACAGCTCCAGCATCTCCATCATCTCCAGCCCCACGTCTCCATCATCTCCATCATCTCCAGCCCCACAGCTCCATCATCTCCATCATCTCCAGCCCCACAGCTCCACCATCTCCAGCCCCACAGCTCCACCATCTCCACCATCTCCATCATCTCCACCATCTCCACCATCTCCAGCCCCACATCTCCACCACCTCCAGACCCACATCTCCACCACCTCCAGCCCCACATCTCCATCATCTCCATCATCTCCAGCCCCACATCTCCACCATCTCCAGATCCATGTCTCCATCATCTCCAGCCCCACAGCTCCATCTCCATCCAGTTCTGCTCCCCATCCCCTTGTCCCCACCTCCAGCTCCACGTCTCCATCATCTCCAGCCCCACATCTCCACCATCTCCAGCCCCACGTCTCCACCATCTCCAGCCCCACGTCTCCACCATCTCCAGCCCCACGTCCCCACCTTGAAGACGAACATCTCCCCCCTCAGCATGGCGATGGTGTCGAAGTTGCCGTCGCAGATGCGGGGGCCGTAGGGGGGCCCGGGGGGGCGGTCGGGGCTACGGGGCCGGGGGGT